>NC_056737.1:984294992-984617492 GCF_019279795.1 Protopterus annectens | reverse complement strand
GCAGGGCGACTGACGTGATCCCTGGGGTGAATTTCCTTTCTCCCATCCAATCGTCAAGGTTCCTCTTGAAGAGGTCCAAAGAGGCACTCTGCTTGACATGTATGGGCAATCTATTCCAGAGTCTGGGGAGTCTCTGGGTCAGGAACCTATCCCTCCAGCATGTTTTGTTTATTGTGATGACAAGGTTTAGATCCCTGGAGCATGTAGCTCTGAGGGATTGGGATATCTTTAAGTGTAGCATGTCCATCAGCTCTGGGTTTGACATGGCCTTGTATGTTATGCAGAGATCGCCTCTGAGTAGACGATATGCAACAGAGTATAGCTGGAGTTTTTAAGCGGTCAGCGAGGGCATCTGCTTTAGGCCTGTGATTCTTTTAGTGAGGTATTTCTGAGGCCTTTCCAGTTGTTGCAGATGTCTTGAGAGGTACATACCAAATGGGGCGTTGTATTCTATAATGGGTCTAATGAGGGATGAGTACAGTGGGACAATGACCTCCTTTTTTCTGGATGAAAAGCCCTTCGTGATGAGGTGTGCCACATAGAAGGATTTCCTGACTGTTGTGGCGATGTGGTTATCGAAGGTGAGACCACTGTCCACCTGTGTCCCTAAGTCTCTTATCACACTTTCTGTGTTTAGTGTACTGCCATCTATATGGCAGTTCATGGATACATGTTTTTTCCCAAAGGGGATAACAATACATTTCTTGGCATTGAGCTTGAGCCCATGGCTCTTGCACCAAACATCTGTTTCTGTAAGGCCCTTTTGTAGAGTATCCACATCATTTGGGGATTCAATAATGGCTCCCAGTTTGCAGTCATCTGCAAACTTTGTTAGCCAGAGTCCCTTAGTGTTGACCTGTACTTCAGAGAAGTAGATGCCAAACAAGAGCGGCCCCAGGACTGAACCCTGAGGTACTCCACTTGTCACTTGTCTGGAGCTGGATTTGGAGTCGGCTACTTTTACAGTGTGGGTTCTATCAGTAAGCCATTTAGCTTTAACTTGTTCCATTTAAAAGTCTTTTTATGTTGTGCTTTTTTCTGGTTGGAATGTGGGTTGCAAATAATAGTGTTTTCCTTAACTAGGATTTAGTTTGATCTAATCAGTAGTAGTATGTGTGTGTGTGTGTGTGTGTGTGTGTGTGTGTGTGTGGTGGGATAACTGCTGTTCTAAAATGCACTTTTATGGCCCTGTTTAAATTGTTTGCCATGAATAAGCTGGTTTAAATTTAAACAATATGTACATTTTCCACACCTACTTTTAAGTATATAAAAGCTGATATGTTTAACATAGTTAAAATACTTCTAATTTTTTGTTACTGAGGATAGCTTGTCTGTGACAAAAAAAGGCTTGTTTTGGAACACTACCTGGGTTTCATGATTTTTTGGAAATTATTGTGACTGAGCTCATCAACGAAGTTTTAAGGCCACTAAATATGTGACAATGTTACACAGTTTCAAATTTTAATAGACCCTAAAAATGTAAAAATTCCACTGACATCGGGGTACTTATCAGCTCTTAATAAAATTTGCCATTTAAGTTCACTGACCTCTAAAAGGTTGTTACAACTATCAACGAAAGAAATGTCAAAGACTTGTTCCAGCACAAAGAAAGGTAATTTACGAAAACCAAGGCATCCAACAGAATGTTTTGCTAATGCATTTGTAAGGTCATGGTCTTTGATGGCCTTAAGATAGTCACAGATGCGTAACCTAAGATTTCTAACACTCTTTCCGATATAAAAATGTGGACAGCTACTGTATAAAACAACATATACAATGTGTTTACTTTGACAATTATATTGATTCTTCACTTGTACATTGAACTGAAAATGTTCAAAATATACTGCTAGTGTTAGCGATATATCTGCACTGTTTACAATTAGTACGTGGAAAAGTGCCTAACCTATCACAGAGAAGTTTTGTTTCCTGTCCCACATTTCTCTCCAGAAACTGTTTTAAGTTAGACGATTTTTTTATACACAAATTGTGGGACTTCTCCAATCACTTTAAATAACCCAGTACTACCTGTAATTATTATTATTATAACTACTGGAAATTACTTTTTTTATAGCAGATATGTCAATATTCATCAATAAGGGGAAGGTACAGGTCTTATCATTAACCATTTTTTTAGTGTCTAATACATCACCTTTCTTGCTTATGTTCTAACAACCTACAGAAATAATGGGTGGAAATTTAGTCCACCTTTTTTAGATAACTACTTGACTGATAGCATTAGGGTCTTTATTAGGATACCCTCAATCAGAAACATATCAATGAACAAAGACATTTCTACTAAGGTCTTATTGTCACTGGTTATACAACTAATCCTGATTATTGCCCCCAAAACATATTCAGTTTTTTAAACTTCGGGTGGTAGCTGTTAAAATGCAGGTAATTATTAGTAAAGGTTTCTTTTCTATGCATCCAGCTACCTAACTTTTTCTCTTGGGGAAACATTTTTATGTTGAGATCTAAAAAGTGTACCATGGTCCAAATGTCACTTAAGATAAAGGTGAGACATGGAATGCTGCAATTAATTTCATTAAGGAACTGTTTAAAAAGTTTTTCATCACCATTCCACAAGAAAAAAATTGTCTATGTACCTTTTGTAAAGTTTAACATCTTGATACAAAGATAGATTAACCAAAACAGTACTTTCCCACCAACATAGTACTATGTTACAAAAGCAGAGGCAACTTTGGCCCCCACAGCAACACCTAAAGTCTGTTGATATATCTTCATTAATAAACAAAAAAAAAAATCGGTGAGATCAATTTCCATCAGTATTACAAACAGTATTAACAGTAATTCGGTCACAGTGGTGAAACTTCTCCACATACAATTTAACAAATTCCAACCCTTCTTCTTGGTGGATATTAGTGTATAAAAGCAACTATGTCCACAGTACATAAAAGAAAATTTTTATCAGTGAGCGGAAGATCATTTAAACACCCCAAAAAAGACAAAGAATCTTTAATATAAAATTCACTCTTTTGCACAACTGGATTTAACGAGTTGTCCAAATAATGAGAGATGGTAGTAGTCTTTTGTCATGGACATGAATCTATGAGCCTAAAAGGAGGACAAACTGGATCTTTGTGGATTTTGGGAATCCTGAATAGTTTGCCCAGCTCTGGTTGCTCAGCCCATAGAAATTCATAAATTTTATGTGCAATGTAACCTTTATTAAACAATTCAAATAATGTTGAATCAACTTGCTTGTAACATTTTCTAACAAAATCCTTGGTGACATTGCAATAATGTTTATGGTCATGTAATAAATTTACCGTCTGCATTTTATATTTATCAAGCTCCATTACAAGTAAGCCACAGTGCTTACAGCCGTTCATACATCTTAGGTGCGCATATTTTTGTATTAATGTTGTTGTGTCTTTCGGCTTTTCCCGGTTAGGGGTCGCCACAGCGGAACTCCGGTCCGCTAATGATTGATAGTTCATTTTTACGTGCCGAGTTACCAGCCCTGACGCACAACCTTCAACGAAGGTATGCCCATTCACACATGTCTCCACGCAGAAGATGCTCTTGCATATAAATCGAAAAGGGCTTTAGATACCTTATTGTTAAGATTATATAATTTATCAGTTTTTCAGTAACAGGTCAAAATCATTTTCACGTGCCTTAGTAAAAACATTTAAGGTATTATTAACTGGGGGGGGGGGGTTAGAACAGCTTGGTTTTCTGAAAGCACCCTCATCAGTTAAACCCGGAACATTAGACAAAACATATTTAAGGTTTAACTTCCTTATGAATAGTTTAAAGTCTACAATCAAGTCAATGTAACTTGCTCTTCCAGTAGGAATGAAAGTAAACCCTTTCGATAACACACTGATTTCACTGTCGTTGAAAACATGTTGGGAGAGGTTAAAAATAGGGCATGAAATATTTAAAATCTCCTGCCTTTTCCCCTCTTTTTTCCTTTGTTGCCCTAATATTTGTACCACCACTCTGATTCCCCTGATGTAAGCCCAAATGAAAACAAGCAGATTGATGTACAGGGAACCTGAAGTAGAAGGCAGATTAGAGTCAGATGGCACAGTGAAGTCAGAAAGATTCAGATACCTCTTCATTGTTGGCCCTACTCAGTGAATTCACCTATATAATTGACAATTATAAATTCACCAGTCTGTTAGGGTTGTTAAAGTCATCTAGTTGGTTAGCATTACTTCCCAAAGAAGCACCAGTACCGTTAAATGAAACCACCGCATCTCCAGAATACCTGTTAAAAGATACAATTGGTTATGCATGCTTGTTTTGATATGCCCAAACATCCCTATCAAGCTTTTTGTTCTTTTTAGCCGTCAAAGTGGCAAAATGCCTCCCCACTTTAACAGCAATACTATTATATAGTGACCTGAATGATAAAAACAAATGGTGGTGGATAACACAATCATTGAGTTGTTGAATCTCAGTTTTCAAACTTCTGATTTTATATTCCTTATGTTTAATAAGCACTTTCAGTACTTCCAGTCCGGTGTCATTATATAAAGTCACTAGATCTTTATAAATGTTTTCAGAATAACAAATCCCATTCAGAATTTGTATACATGTGTGACGCCCCACCATCGGACCAGTAATCAAGGAGCCTCAAAACCTCACCACTCACAACAGTGGGAGACGTTCTCTGGGAGGATAACAGGTACACACACACAGTATTTCCAGATGCATCTCTCTACATCAAGTGCAATTTCCCTTAAGAGCACACAGAGACCACAGTCAGTCCGGGGCTGGTTTCTCACTCTTCCTCCAGAACCCCCAGTAAAATTCCACACTGGCACAGCTATAGAGTTGAGATCTCAGCTGAGTGACCAAGCTAAGACCCCCAGCACCCTCTCTCTGTCCAACCAGTGCTTTGTGTCCCTGCCCAAGTAGCTGACACACACACACACACACACACACACACACACACACACACACACACTTTGAGGTTTGATTTGCACACACACACACACACACACACACACTTTGAGGTTTGATTTGCACGCGCACACACACACACACACACACACACACACACACACACACACACACACACACACACACACACACCTGAGAAATGCTGGCACAGGTTTGCTAGCTATGCCCCTTCTGCCCAGACTATAAGGTAGTTTTTACATTTACCAGTCACTCCTGCCAGCTACCTTAAGGCCCTTAACAAAGGGTGTCCAATATTACTGTGTAATATTAATATTAACACAAATGGTAGTTTGACCAAGAGCAAGGCTATTAGGAGTGGCCCACACACTGTCACCAAATAAATATGCAAGTACTCTCAAAACTTAAATATCTCTACACAGATCAGCCACAATGAAAGGTTTAAATATATTTAATAATAAATAATAAAAGAACAAGACAATACTAAATATATATTCAGTGACATCAGAGTTCAAAACCACAGGAAATATTTAAAACAACATTGCAGGACAATCTCAAATAAATACAGGAAAATATCTAGACTAAGCTTCAGTACATTCCTGACTGTATCTAAGAGAATTACTATTCCCTAGTAACGTACTATTAGAGCAAGGCAGATGCGGTGGCTGGATCTTCTAGTTGTTCTCAGGTCCAAGACAGAATACCCTGTCTCACTAAGAGACTTCTCACATTAATATCTCAAATATTACTGCTGGGATAACTTGCAGAATGACATAATTTCTTGTCATCTGACTGCTAGTTCTCAGACCAAACAACCATTGATGAAGCTGACAGTATTTAGCATCCCAGGAAACGAACAAAGGCCAGCAAGTCGGTTCCAAAAGCTTTATTAGCAATAAAGTAGGTGCAAAAATAACACCATAGTACCTCCTATAGTACAACAGCTATTATTTCAAAACCTCAAACTAGTTTCGGTAAGAAACCTTCATCAGTGAGGAAAAATAAAGAAAACACATGCACCAATGGAAAAACTCCATATATATACATACACAGCAATAGCCAATAACAATTGAGTTTCACTTAACATATACAATTAGTATTTGCAATATGCAGCATATAAAACATTATTGAATTGTATAGTGGATTACACTTCCCAATAAATTCAGTATCCTGAATGGAATGTTTATAAATATTCAAAGCATAAATTTGCAATAAAGATATATAAAATATATATATCTAGATACATGGCCATATAAATAAGAACCTGAAATACTGTATATTTATTTGTATATAGACTCCTATAGATGGTCATTCAATCCTGGTGGAAATAACGCCCCTAGATGTATTATCCAGTATTTTTCTTTGTGGCTAAGAATACTCTGCCACCCCAACTGATTATGTCAGGGAAACGTTCCCAATAGTTCATCTCCTGTGGTCATTGCTCCTCTTGTGGAAATGTTAACAAACTTAAACAATTTTCAAGTGCCAACACTAGCAAGATATTTGACACCCGTATCTTTGCGAATTGTTCATCTAGTTGGGTGATTTATTTGGCTACATGCCATTGTCATGCTTTTTATGTAGGTAAAACTTCACGTTCCCTAAGGATTAGAATAGGTGAACATCGTAGTGATATTCGTAACCAGAAAGTTAGTAATGCTCTATACCAACATTCCCTGAAACATAAATCTGCCAAATTTATGTTTACGGTTATTGATAAGATTCAGGGGAATAGACATAATCAGTTGGGGTGGCAGAGTATTCTTAGCCACAAAGAAAATACTGGATAATACATCTAGGGGCGTTATTTCCACCAGGATTGAATGACCATCTATAGGAGTCTATATACAAATAAATATACAGTATTTCAGGTTCTTATTTATATGGCCATGTATCTAGATATATATATTTTATATATCTTTATTGCAAATTTATGCTTTGAATATTTATAAACATTCCATTCAGGATACTGAATTTATTGGGAAGTGTAATCCACTATACAATTCAATAATGTTTTATATGCTGCATATTGCAAATACTAATTGTATATGTTAAGTGAAACTCAATTGTTATTGGCTATTGCTGTGTATATATATGGAGTTTTTCCATTGGTGCATGTGTTTTCTTTATTTTTCCTCACTGATGAAGGTTTCTTACCGAAACTAGTATGAGGTTTTGAAATAATAGCTGTTGTACTATAGGAGGTACTATGGTGTTATTTTTGCACCTACTTTATTGCTAATAAAGCTTTTGGAACCGACTTGCTGGCCTTTGTTCGTTTCCTGGTATTGCTTTGGGCCGTGCAAGCTTTAACGTGCGTGGGTTTGTGTTTTGCTGAAGTATTTAGCATCCACCTGTAAAAATATACAGATAAGGGCTTCTACTCAGTCATAAAACAACTGCATTTCTTCATGCTTTCAAGATTAGTAATTACTTCAACCTAAAGACAACACAGAAAGATTCCTGGTACAGAAATTGTGTCTCTTGCTGTACTGAAAACTAAAAGATACCATCTTTAATTTCAGTTATTTTTATTTTCTGAAGTTAACCTCCTGTATTCTCATTTCTACTGTTAAAATATATACATTTAAATAGTTACAACAGTGCATGTACATTTATGCTATCTTCCAGTAGAGCACACTGTGGCTACATTTCAAACAGCATTCTGCAAATACCCTTTTCAACACACGTGTCTGTACAAGCAGTTTGATATACACATGACATACAGTTTTAATACATTTGTAACACAAGCATCTTGTACAAAACATTTCGATATTCACCAATGGCAAACACGTAACCCGAAAGGTACTTCCTTCAATTCAGGACAACACTGCACATAAAAGTTGTCACAGTCTAAAGATTTTAATTTTAACACTTTTTGCTCAAATTTGTAAATAGAAAACTTAGAGCTAATATCTGGTTGCTCAAAATGTTCAGTTTTTGTCGAACCAGGATTTCATGCATCGAGCCAGCTACTGGAAAATGGGTTAATCACAGAACATTCTACCTGCCTGGTTAAAAAAATCACCTTCCAATTGAAGGGACTTGGCCACCAATGTACATTCACTTGAATTGCACTCACTGTCCAATAACCTCCTAGTGTGACTTCTGTTGTGGTCTGAGAAACTTCTCTATAACGATAATTGGTGTTGTTAGATCCACCCGCTTGTAGTCTCTATAGTGTTGTTTGCACCTGCTCAATAGCTTGTTGAAATGTTTGTGATAATAGTAGGAATTCATTCGGCATAGTGTGGACACTGAGATTTAGGTTAAAATCTCTGCCTACAACATTAGTGTTGGTATCAGTACCAGAAACCAAACTATCTCTGCTAGTAAGACCAGCAATCGCTCCAAACTGAGCCAATGTTAGGCCTGCGCCTTCCAGTCCACAGGAAGAAAAGCACAAAGTCTTCAGGTCAAAGATAGGTCTTTAAAACTGCTGCAGCAACCTAGCATTAAAGTTGGGGTACCATCTTATGTTGATCCAAGTTTGATAAGCAGATCAAACTTTGGATGCCACGAGCAGGGAAGGTTGGACCCATTCTGAAGGAAGGGCGCAGCACAGCAAGATACATGTACCTAATTTGCCAACAAAAGAGGGCGTCATTACAATAGGCATCTTGCAGTGGGATTTTTGGCTCACAAGCTGCGACCTGGTGGTAGCCCTCAACAGTGAGTTATGGGAGCATGCACTCACAAGGAGAGGGCATTTACAGCCTACAAAGATGTGGATAACCCCCATGGCAGAATCAGAGACCTACAAAAACAGTCTTACTGCTGGGATGCCACTAAAAGCACCAATTCCCGAAAGTGCATGAATGAAGGCCTCTCCAAATGGTTCTTACCATCATGGATTTGGGGAATACTTTCCACTGTTGAATGAAAGGGACTGTCAGTAGAAGATCGGGAAAAAGAGACTAGAAAAAAAGGGCAAGGTAGCCGGTCCAGCTGATGATAAAAAACAGTGAATCGGGATTGCTTTAGCTAGCACAAGGCTACTTGGATAGCAATCATACCTCTCAACCTCTTAGTCCAAGAAATCTGGGCAAAGCCAAAACTAATGCGGGGGGGCAAAGACCCAAAAATGGTAACACATTTGAATTACTGCTCTTATAGACTTAGCAAGTTGATAGAACAAAAGGTTTTGAGTTACCCTGCATTTTCTGAAGGATATGAAATCTCAAACTCAAATGTCTCTCAGAAATCAATCATCACTTATTTGCCAGAAAATAACACATTTTATGAGGAACAGAATAAAAATTTGAAGTAAAAATCTGGACATTCTGCGAAAATCTGGAAAGTTGAGAAGTATGATAGGAACTGATTTTTTTTTTCTTTTTTATCTTTAGCTGATCATTTAGAATTACATTATGTCAAGTCAAGTCAAAGAAATGCTCTGACTCCATCTGAAGCACTGGCCAACCATGTAAGAATACGTGGGTGTTCCACAAAGCAGAAGTTGGTGATTCAGGTGGAAGACAAATAAATCCACTCTTGGACAACCCCTTTTTTCTGTTGTCATGAAAAAGGTCTTGCGGTCTAATTTCCAGTTGACAATAAAGATTTCTTTGCTTACAGTGCCTGCCAGGATGTTTTGCTGACTTGGGATGCAAAGGGCTAAGAAACAAGATCACCTGACTCTCAGCTTATCCCAGTTAGTTTAGAAAAAAAGAAAGAAATGTGCATCTCTTGTCTATTTGATGTACAACATTACGGTCATCTGTGAGGATATGCAAAGTCTCTAGCCTTCAGAAAGACATGAAGGTCATTTGCACCAGATGGACAGCCATGGTCTCTTTGCAGTTAGTATGTTGTTACCTTTTAGATGGACAGAAAAAGGCATTGCATTTGCATACTCTGAGAAAAGCTCCTTCTACTATGACTGGATGAGTTTGTTGTGAGTTTTGAAAGGGCAGCCCTTGGTAAATTGTCAATCTGGCAATGTTACCAGTGGAAATCCTTCTCTAGACATGAAAAGAAAGACCATAGTCTAGAAGCTGGAATTTGTAGTTCCATCGATTCTGGAAGTATCTCTGCACATTCCTCATGTGTAAGCTATCACTGAAAATCTTAAGGACAGAATAGGACAAAATGTAGAGCAGTAGCTAAAGAAATGTATGTGATTTCAATAACTTCTGTTGTCAAATATGAAGGAAATGTTTATCAATAGCTGCACCCTGGTCCTGAAGCAAGGATTCCCTGCAGAATATGGTATATAGGACAAAGAAGACATTTTGAAACTTTTAAATTCAGCAGAACATCTCTCCATTTTCTATATCAGTTTGTATGTAGTTCAGAATCAAGTGGGTTGGAAAGTATCCCACCAGGCAGCAGATGCAAGGCAGGAACCAGTCCCAGGAAAACAGTGCTACTGCATCATATGGTGCAAGCACATACATGCACACAAAGATGTATACACATATGTGCACATGTACATGCACTCAAGAAAACAGAGACACTGAGCAATTTAGCATCACCAAACATAACAGCATATTTTTGCAGTATGGAAGGAAACCATTGACCCTGATGGAAACCTATGCAAATACAGAGAAAGCATATAAATGTCACAAAGAGAGCACACTAGCTGGGAATCAAACCAGGGTGCAAGTAATGTCAGACAACAACTCTTAAATGCTGCACCACTCTCACTAAGGACATACATTAGGGTGCAAGTAATGTCAGACAACAACGCTAAATGCTGCACCCCTCTCACCAAAGGCATTACATTAGGGTGCGAGTAATGTCAGACAACAACGCCAAATGCTGCACCACTATCACCAAAGGTATACATTAATATTTTGAAACACAGTGTCCATAAAAGATAATTCTTTTGAATGGCTGTCAACATCAAAATCCCTTACCTGGCTGAAAGGTTTTGTAGTAAGGACTATAAGCAACATTTAAGCCTCCAAGCTTGACGGTGATTTCATACCTCCCAGCTTTCCGCACAATAAATGCAACCTTCACTTCATTTGAGTTGGGCTCCTGAACAACTTCTTGAGTCACAGGCACATCCAGTCCCAGCTCAATGTGAGAGATATGGACCCTTAATCCGACAGGGCGACGGGCAGGGAAAGGCTGACCATTCTTATAAAATAACTGTAAAAATAATTCAAAAGAAAACAAAGGAACAATTAAAAAAAAAAACATTCAAAGATCAAATATAGAGCTACAGCACATAACAGACTCATGAGAAAATAAACTGTTCAGTTCACAGGAAAGTATACCTTTCCAGAGTGCACGATGGGCTTAAATAAAAAGTTCATTAACAAACTAACTTGTCACCTAGAATCATAACTGAAACAATCCATCCTACATCAGGTATCTCAGATAAAAGGGTCACATGAAAATTATGGAAAAAATGAAAACATACAACAAACATCTTATCTAAATAGAATTTTCATATTAAAAATTTGCATATAACGTTTACTAGTTAGTTTACTTACGTATACCTAAAACCAGATAAACAATATAACCATGCAAATTAAAGAAATACTATGCTTTTACAGAGTTCACCTGAGTATCACACTGAGTTCTTCTGCAGCTGTCCCTCCTCAACAGCAGTCATATCATTTCCTTCACCTGTTCAGGCATCCAAGAACCCCTCTGCTGACCTGTAATGTACCACTGCCTCTAGCAACCAGTTCCAGGGTCCAGGCATCAAAGAACCCCTCTGCTGACCTGTAATGTACCACTGCCTCTAGCAACCAGTTCCAGGGTCCAGGCATCCAAAACCCCCTCTGCTGACCTGTAATGTACCACTGCCTCTAGCAACCAGTTCCAGGGTTCAGGCATCCAAGAACCCCTCTGTTGACCTGTAATGTACAACTGCCTCTAGCAACCAGTTCCAGGTTGCAACATCCTTCATACAAAATGCTAATAACTCCTCATAAATTACTTCAACTCTCTTCTATTCCCCTTGCATGTTTAACCCCTCACCACATTTTCAACTATACTCCTCCTATGACAAGTCAGGGAGTCCAAATAATTTCCTACCTTTCTCTTCTCTCTTCCATAAGTGCAAGCCAAGCTAAGATTCTGCAACCTGACATATGAGCCCCTCCTGTCCTCTCATCATTATTTCTATGTTACATGCTTCCTGCTAGACTAGTCTTCCAGTACTATACAGAAGTGAAAAGTGAAAAAAGTGCTACAGATGACGCCTTATCAACTCCTATATTATGATTCATGTAAAAACACAACTAAATTCTTATTCTGCTTACCCGTTTAATGCACAGTGACTGACAAATCACTGAAACAGGAATCAATACCAGGATTTTTGACAATAAGGATACTACCAAGACAACCAAAGATCAATGACCCAAGCATTTCTAGAAATAGAACTAGTCCAGCAGTGGCTTAGAGGATTAAGATGATGTTAACAAGCTGTTTCCCGTGGTCCAGAGGTGCAAGGTTTGATTCCCACAGCCTCCATTGACTTAACCAGACACAACTCCTAGGCTGCATGTGAAAAAGGTCCATGTAGATCAGTGCACTCTCCTGGAAAACAAATACAAATAAAAAAAAATTCATAAAAATAAACTAGACTATATACCCTTAGCTATATAGTCCAGCATCCTGGCAGTTCTTGGCACTGTTCTTTCACACGGCACTGTTTACCATTGAAACTAGGACTATCAGCCTAGTATCCTTTGTCTTTTGCTCACTCTCTAGGGTACCTGCCTCCAAGTATCCATGTTTCCAATGTAATCTCCCAGCTAAAGTACAGTTGTGTACACTTACCATAAATGTAGATGTTCGAGTGCATTCACTGTTGCAGTCATTACATTTGGGTAATCTGCTGGCAGGTTGCCCTCAGTTGGCCTGAATTCCAAAGTCTTGGGTCCTGCGTCGGTTGCTGTCTCCTCTTCCATGATGTCAGGTCGTCAGGGGTATAAAACAAGCAGCCAACGCCATTTTCTTTAGTCTTTCTTGTCACGCGGTGCCCGAAGCTGAAGCATTTCGCAAGTGCCGGTCAGCCAACTCCTGAAATATTTGAGTTTGAGTTTCAGAACTGAAGTCTTCACTAAAGCTAAGTACCCCGTTGGGGAAACTTTTTTCTTGCTCCATTCCGATGTCAGAAAAAGTTAGTTGTATTACTTGTGGGAAGCAAATACCTCATTAGGATTTCCATTTATACTGTATTCCTTGCCTAGGCCCTGATCACAACGTGCCTGGCTGTTGGTTTTGTGCAAGATTTAACCAACGCACTATTAAGCGTCGGTATATTTTTGCCTCAAAGTGTTTTGGAAACAGATTTAACTACCCAGAAATGTCGTCTGATAGCAATCAGACTACCAGAGTACATAAAAAACGCAAAGAAAAGGACAGAGAGAGACAGTCGAGGTCCAAAACAGACGACAAAGCTTCTCCTAAGCCAGTCGCGGTTCACCGGTACTCAGTGAGGCGCTTTCGCAGCCCCTGATACCCGCTACTTTCGAGTCACAGGCCCCTAACGACACCTATGTGGAGTCCGGCATACTCGAATATTTCAGGAGTTGGCCGACTGGCACTTGCGAAATGCTTCTGCTTCGGGCACCACGCGACAAGAAAGACTAAAGAAAATGGCGTCGGCTGCTTGTTTGATACCCCTGACGACCCGACGTCATGGAAGAAGAGACAGCAACTGACGCAGGACTCAAGACTTTGGAATTCAGGCCAACTGAGGGCAACCTGCCAGCAGATTACCCAAATGTAGTGACTGCAACAGTGAAACACGAAGAACATCATGCATAAAATTGCACTTTTTCATACTGCAGAGTGCTGTATTAGCAAATGGGTTGATCTTGCTCTGCAGCTCTTGGTTTAATCTGACACAAATATAACTGAAAGACAGGCTCCACCAAAGAGCTCCTGTGCATTAATCTGCTTATGATCGTACCTTCAGACCCATCCCTTTTAAATGTCACTGTTTTCACTAAGTCAACCAGTCCACACCTTCATTTATCAATCGGCTCCATGTGAAGTGCAGCGCAACAAGCCTCACTAAAGGCCAGATACACTCCAAGCATACGACTCTCTCTATTCACCACAGAGAGGATTAGGATGGAATAAATGGGTGAGATACTGCTTATCAGGAGCCTGGATACAGGTCTGCAGTAGAACGTACATGCCAGTTACAGGAAGAGTGCTATACCTGATAATCTGCAGGAAAGCAGGACTCAGGCAGACTGTGCTGGAATCTAGCCAAAATATGGTACTCTCAGATGGGCCAGGATGGAAAACCCTAAACATAGGAATTGGTATTTACCTATAAAGTGATTGCCAAGCAACTCTATTCTTAACAAATATGGCTGCAGGATTTCTGCTGCACTAAGCATTTAATAGCTGCACTAATACTTTAAAGGGCAAGGGGTTGGTATAATGGTTAAGGTATTAACTTCACAGATACAAGGTACAGGGTTTGATTCACCTTTTAGGAAAACTGTCGGGTTTAAAATGGCCCACAATGGCAATTAGCCTAGTACTTATTTATAAAACTACAGAAGGACTACAAAACTGTAACAAAGGTGTTAATGCAGACTATTATCTAAACTATTACAGTTCATAAAATAGAAGTTATGTACTTACCATAACTTTGTATCTGTTGTCCAGTTTCATTATGAATCATGAATGGGTCTTCGGATCCGTCCTCAGAGCCAAGCCGGCCATTTCTCAGACATATGATCCAAGCCTCAAACTCCTCCCTCTCCCATGATGCCTCACTCCTCCTCAAACCCTGAGATCGAGTTTGCTGCCCCTTCCTTAAGATGTTTATCTCAAATATAATAGAAATATACAGACAAAAGACCTACTGGAGTCCAAACTAGGAAGCAGGGGCTTCCGTAATCCTCTAGATCGCTCTCAGCTGCACAAGGAAGGCAGAAGGAGGGTGGGAAGTGATGCATAATAAAATTGGACAACACAGATACCAAATTATGTTAAGTACATAACTTCTAATCTGATGTCCATTTCATTATGCATCACGAATGGGTCAGAGTCCCCGGCTACATAAACCCTGGGAGGACCTCAAGAAGGATATGCCTGAGCATCGCTGAACCAAAGGAGGCTCTGTTCCTGGAAATTATTTTATTTATTTTATTTTACATTTACCTTTTATTTTACATTTGCTGACTGGGACAGTCTGACTGGATACATGTCCATTTTCAGTGGAGGCCCGGGGAGAAAAGCCCCACACAGAAATGTGATATATACAATACAACAGACAGTTTATAGAATACATGAGACACTGTTTATACATTTTTTTTAAAATCAGAAATAAGCACTATACAAGTGTAGGACAAAAAGACAGAAGATAGAATTATGAAGTTCTACATTGGGACACTTAGTATGCATAATACAAATGTGGTAACGTTCTTGAGACACATAGATGGTGCTAGTCAGGATTAAAAGCAGGGGCACAGCCAGTGTGATTTAAAATATTTTTTGAGATTTTCTTTGAAAAGTATAAGTGAGGGTTCAAGAGTAAGGTGAGCAGGGAGTTGGTTCCAGGCTTTCCAGCCTAGTTGGCAAACAAGGCATCACCAGCTGTCTGAAGCCTTTCTGTGTTGGAGGGAAGCCTTCTAGTTTATCAGTGAGCGTGGTAAGCATTAGGTAACCTGTCTACCACATAAGGAGTGGTTCTGGCCCAGAATTTGTAGTTATTGGCCATTTGGGCAATCTTCCATCTCTCTCAACTTTCTGATTTGAAAGCCTGCATTTGCACTTGTTTCTGTAACTCGTCTAGTGCAGATACAGATTCTTAGTTTTAGCACTTAAATTTGCTTATTCATACTCAGCACTTGTTCAGAACTTGTAAGCACTAAATAAGCTACTAATTACTATAGCACTCAATCTTCCTCATTACCTAGAGGAAAACAGTTTTTGTACTTACTTTTCGCACTGGCGTTGAGAAAAACAGCTCTTGTACTCACTTTCCTCACTTATCTAGAGGAAAATAGTTCTTTATTCAGGCATGTCCAAGGGTCAGCTCCCAGTGTTCTGCCCTGTCTATCTGATGAATCTGGGCATCTTGAGGCAATGTAGAAATTGCCTCATGTACACAGACAACCCTCTCCTCCTACCACCCAACACTACAACCTGTGAGAGATGCACTTAACTAGCCAAACTGGAGGTAAAGCTCTCTCCAACCAAGACTGAACCTGACGGTCATGAAGAGTAGGTAAACATTTGCACCACACCACACTCATCACATAGTCTCACTACGTCTACACCACCAAAATCCACACATAGAAACTCCAAAACATTCTCAGAGGCTCTCAATAATAATCTGCCTAAGCAACAGAGACCTCCAAAGCAGAAACACAAGCAACCTCCATTCCCCAACACAACCCAAATGACACATAGCCCACAGACTCAGTGTGCCACTCAAACACAGCCAATAAGGCAAAACAACATACCCAACACACTAGTCATAGGTGACTCTATAGTCAGGCACACTGATGTCCCACTCACCAGGCTAAACAAGGAGAAGGTTACTGTCAGCTGCCTGTCGGGTGCCAGGATCCGCCACATAACCCACGCACTCAGGTCACTCCACAACAAGTACAAATATGACTCTGTCATTGTCCATGTTGGTGTGAATGACCTGAGACGTACCTCCCTGGACTACATGAAAAGAGACACGGACGAGCTATGCGATCTTGTAGCCCATTCAGGTATGACCCTAGCCCTGAGTAGTATTCTGCCATCACTCAGAATGATATCGCAGTACAAGGACAAAATGATTAACTTCAACAACTGGCTAAGCTTCTGGTGTCATTCTAAGGGGATCCAGTATTTGTCTGCCTGGGATGACATGATCGACAGACCACGCTGCTTTGCCACAGATGACCTGCACCTGTCGCCCCTAGGATTCCGGATACTGGCTAAGGCTCTTGCTGCCCCTATAGTGCCTTTTTTAGGCAGGGTTCAAGTAACAAATTCACCACCATAACAGGAACAGGCAAGCAAAAACTGAGGGTAATGCTACTCAATGCTAGAAGCCTAAATTTCAAAATGCACTCACTCAAGGCACTCCTTAAAATGGAGAACATCGATATCTGTGCAGTGACTGAGACCTGGTTCAAGGCTCCAGACAGCACCCCTGCACTACCAGGCTATAACTCATACCACACTTTTCGGCCATGTAACCTGGACCGAAACACCAAAGGTGGGGGTGTGTCTATATTCATTATGGATATCCACACCTCCAGGCTAGTTGCTCCGCATAATGCGTCCGAGGTTATCCAAGTACAACTAACTCTTGGCAAAACTGCAATCCAAATTGTAGCTTGCTACAGATCCCCCACCATGCCCCAGGATTCCCACTCCTCTTTTCCTGATGTACTGGAAAATATTAGGGTTCAACCAAACACCCTAATAATGGGCAACTTCAACTACCCCACCATTAACTGGGAAAACTACTCATGTACCAACTCCTTAGCACAACGCTTTCTGGAATTCATAAACTCCAATGCCCTAGATCAACTTATCCACACCCCCACCAGGGGCAACAATATCCTAGGCCTAGTCATTACCAACATGAGTGACCGGTGTTCCACACCTAAAGTCAACTCCTCGTTGGGCCGATCCGACCAAAAGCTAATCACCCTTGTTATCCACATCCCACCCCCCCATTAAGGAAACCACAGTAAAAAATTTCTCCAAAGCCAACTTCATGCTTCTTAAGACAGAGGTAGTGAACTTCATGACACCCATGCAGATGGACAATACAGTTACAACTGCTGAATCCTACACAAATGCACTCTATAAGCACTTACATGAGTGCATGGATCGTGCTATCCCAAACAGAACCAAGACACTATCCTCCAAAAAAAGGAAGCCAATCTGGTGGTCCCCTACCATAAACAAACTGTACAACAGAAGGAAGAAACTGTTGCAAAGGAGAGTAAAATCCCATGAGTGGAGGAGCTGCCTGGTCAACCTCAGTAAGAAGCTGAGATCCCTTATAAGATCCACCATAGCTAGCTACGAAAATAAAATCGCCACTAATTCCAAGGACAACCACAAAGCATTCTATAGCTATGTCAAGAATCTCAATGGCAACACCCAGATCTGCTCTGAGTTACAGCACAAAGACACGAAAATTACAGAACCAACTGACATTGCCAACATCTTGGCAGATAGGTTCAGTGCTAACTTTACCCCCCCACACCCCCACCCCCTAAAGGGCCCATATCTATACAGGAAGAATGCAGAGTCCCTGTAATCACAACTACGCAGGTGAAAGCTGCACTCTCTAAAGCCAAAAACACAGTATCCATGGGACCGGACAACATCCCAGGCTGCGTTTTACATGAACTTCAGAATGAACTGGCTCCCCACTTAAGCACCATGTTCAATAATAGCCTCGCATCAGGCTTTGTGCCCACTGAATGGCGCACAGCAACAGTTATCCCACTCCACAAAGGGGGAGCCACCACTGATGCCGGGAACTATAGACCTATTAGCCTGACGGGCCTGGTCTGCAAAGCCATGGAATGTATCATCATGGAACTCATAAACAAAGACATTGGTAACCTCCAAACTGTGGATCCCACCCAGTTCGGGTTTGTGAAAAGCAGATCATGCCTCCTGAACCTGATCGACTTCTTTGAGGCAGTCACCAAAGCCGTAGATGAGGGTAAGGTGGTTCACACAGCCTATCTTGACCTCGCCAAGGCTTTCGACACCATCCCCAATTCTGGAATTATAGCTAAACTCAATAAACTAGGCATAAATCCCTACGTCACAAGATGAGCTGTCAACTGGCTCACTGACAGAACCCACACTGTAAAAGTTGCAGACTCCAAATCTGACCTCAAACCAGTGACAAGTGGAGTACCACAGGGTTCCGTCCTGGGACCGCTCCTGTTTGGTATCTACTTCTCTGAAGTACAGGCTAACACAGAAGGCCTCTGGCTAACGAAGTTCGCAGATGACTGCAAACTCGGAGCCATAGTCAAGTCCCCAAATGATGTGAACATCCTACAGAACGGCCTCTCTGAGACAGATGCCTGGTGTCAGAGCCATGGCCTCAAGCTGAATGCCAAAAAGTACAGTGTCATCCCCTTTGGTAAAAACTCTGTACCCATGAACTACCACATAGGCAGCAATCTACTTAACACCGAATGCATGACCTTGGGACCCAGATGGACAGTAGTCTCTCCTTTGATAGTCACATCGCCACAGTAGTCAGGAAGTCCTTCTACGTGGCACACCTCATCATAAAAGGGTTCTCATCCAGGAAAAAAGAGGTCATCATTCCCCTCTACTCGACACTCATTAGACCCACTATACAGTACAACGCCTCTTTTGGAATGTACCTCACAAGACATCTGCAGCAGCTGGAAAGGCCACAGAAGTACCTCACAAAGAGGATTACTGGACTCAAACAAATGCCCTACACTGACCGCCTCAAAAAACTCCAGCTTTACTCCGTAGCATATCACCTATTCAGAGGTGATTTCTGCCTAACATACAAAGCTATGCCAAACCCAGAGCTGTTGGACATGCTACACCTAAAGATATCCCAATCCCTCCGAGCTACATGCTCTAGGGACCTAAACCTTGTCACCACAATAAACAGGACATGCTGGAGGGATAGATTCCTATCCCAGAGACTTCCCATACTCTGGAACAGGCTACCCATCTATGTCAAGCAAAGTTCTTCATTAGCACTCTTCAAGAAAAATCTTGATGAGTGGATGGGAAATAGGAAATAGACCCCGGGGATCACTTCTGTGTCTCTGCTCGACAGTGGTACAGGAAAATAACTTTCTTGGGTGGCGTAAGCCAGGAAACCTTGTTGGCTAGGCTTACGTAGGCCCTTGGGCCGATAGCCTAGTACCTACCTATGAACCTATGTTGTTGGATTTGACTGTTTCAATTAAAAGTCTGTTGGATGAATGAAGTTTACCGTGATTACTATATGGGCTGACAATATTTTTGAGTGCTGGCATATTGTCAGGGTGGTAGAGTGCTTTATGAGCTACTATGAGCTGGTTAATCTGTAGTAGGGAAGGTAGTTCAAGCCACCATAGAAGATTTAGATTGCGACAGTGGCGAGTCCTATAAGCTGAACCAACGGCAAATCTAGTGATGTGGTTATAACAGCAGGATAATTTGTTCATTTCAGTTATTGCCTAAGTTTGTGAGTAGAGGGGAAGCATAAAGGTGGGTAGACAGGAGATGAGAATGGGCAATAGCAGTTCTAGCAAGAGGAGTGAAGAAAGGTTTGAGCTTGTAAAGGGATCCAAGTTTTTTGTTTATGGTTTTGATGGTTTGATTGATATGTGAATCAAATGTGAGGTTATTGTCTACTATGACTCCCAGGAGTTTGTTTTGGGCTTCAGGGAAGATAATGGCCCCATTGTTAGATATTATGGTAATGGTTGGAGGGTTGGACCTACAAGTGGGAGTGAACAGAAGCAGCTTGTTTTTTTTAGGGTTTAATAACAGACGACGATTAGCCAATTTTCAACAGTATTGAAAGTACTCCATGTTAGCAGATCTGCTTGTGAGGGGGCTGAACAGATCAACGTGGAGTCGTCTGCATATTGAATACATGTTGCCTTAGGGATAACAGTGTGGAGGTCATTAATAAACATGGAAAACAGAAGGGGTCCTAGTATTGAGCCCAGCAGGACTCCTAAGGAGATGGATAGACAGGATGATAGCTTATCTTGCCATAGGACTGCCTGTTGGTGTCCAGATAGATAGGACTGAAACCATTGGAGAGAGTGGTAGTCTAAGGAGAAGGCTTTCAGGGAATGCATGAGTAACTGATGGTTAACCATATCAAAAGCCTTGGATAGATCTAGAAAGAGAGCAGAGGAAAGTAGATTGTTATTACGGTTATGATTAATGACATTAGAGAAAGATAGAAGAGCTGAGGTGGTGTTGTGGAATGGCCTGAAGCCATACTGAGAGTCAGCCAGCAGCTTACCTTGAATAACATGGTGCACGAGTTCTTTATGGACACATTTTTCCATTATTTTAGCTAGTGGAGACAGAATGGCTATGGGTCTGAAGTTTGATAGTTTTATGGAGCTACTGCCTTTATGTAGAGGTATAACATGGGATACTTTCCAAATGAAGGGGATCGAGGCTTCGGATAAGGTTCTACTTATCAAGACTGAGATTGGGTAGTCTATGACATCAGCAACCTTTTGTAAATACTCTGCAGGGAGAAGGTCAGCAGCGAGAGTGGTCGGCTTTAATTTCTTGATAAGACTTCAGATTAGAGTGATGGAAACAGGTTGAAAGCTAAAGGAGGGTGGGGTATTAGGTGTGTCATTATTTAATATAGAGGAGGTGGGAGTGAGTTGGCTGGCCAGGGACTGGACAGTTTTTATGAAGAAGCTATTGAAGGTGTTTGCAGTGTCTACTGGTGAATCATGGGTAGAGGCCGAAGGGGAGGGAGTAGAAGTATGTCCTGGGTGACGTAGCTTATTTATACCAGTCCAGAATTTTTGGGGTTTGTTATGGTTTTTCTGTTGCAGATGTTAATAGAAGTTTTTCTTGTCAAGGATAACAGATTTTTGGTATTGTTCCTTAATTGTCTATATCTAAGTTGGTGCTGTGGGTCTTTTGTAGCACGCCAAGTGGCCCATGCTTTATTTCTAAATATGATTTTAGATTTTGTGTCTTCTGAGAGCCTAGGTGCTGTTTTTGTTTTGCTTCTGATGGAGCAGGTAGGGGCATGCGAGTTGAGGATGGCAAGGAGTTTGTTACTGAAGTACTCCACTGCATCATCCAGTGGAAGTAGTTTTAGGAGAGACTAGTTGCATGCTCAGAGCTCATTTTGGAAGTTGGTAAGGTTAAAGTTTTTGTTGGATCTTATTTATTTATTTACCATTTATTTATTTATTTACATTTGTTTACTGGGAAAGTCTGACTGGGTACAAGTTCTTTTTTCAGCAGAGGCCAAGGGAGAAAAGCTCCACAGAAAGTTACATATAGATAACATGGTATACAGCCTAGACAGTATCATTTTACAGTGATAAAAGGTGTTAGCATGACAAATACAATGGAAGACTTAATTGTTTTGTAAGTGGGTAATTGGGGGTTGTCAGCTTTGAGCTTAATTATATAGGTGAGGCAGTGGTCACTTAGGTCATCGGGCAGAGTCCTGGACTTGTATAACTGGGGATGGCCATTGATAAGTATCGAAATCTAAGGTACTTTCTTTGTTATTAGATTTATTAAGCCTGGTGGGAGTGGAAATGATGTCTAGTTTGTAATGAGACACAAATGTATGGGCTGTAGACCAAGTAGCTGTAGGACAACTTCATCAACTGGCACTCTAGCAGAAAAAAATGAAGAAGGTCCACATTGATCCGGTGGGATGGGCTCTGACTGGGCTGGGAAGTTGCTAGACTTGCTGAGAATAAACTGTGAAAATACAGTCCATGATCCACTTAGCTAAAGTAATCTTAGAGACAGCCTGGCCCAACCTGTTTGGCAAAAAAGGCAATGAACAACTGCTCTGACTTTCTATGAGGTCTAGTGCTATGTAGGTAGAAATTTAACTGTCTGTGAACATCTAAAGAATGCAATAAGAAGTTATGTACTCACCATAACGTTCCATGTGAGTTGTTCATCTCACCTTCATTCTTGACTGATGGGTTCGGAGCCGATCCATCGGCTCCGGTACGGCCATATGCAAAGCTCGAGTTCTTCCAGTAGCTCGAGGCCAAGCCCCTATCCCATGATGCACTGTGAATTACCTCGGATCTTGTTTGCTGCATGTACTATAACCATATAAATTAGCTATCCCCCTATGGAAAGGGAGAAAAAATTGAGCAACCAGGATGAGACCAACATCTAGGTCAGCTATCAGCCAGGAAGTGGAAGGAGGGAGGGATGTAAGAATGAAGGCAAGATGAACCACTCACATGGAACGTTATGATGAGTACATAACTTCTTAATGTGAAGTTGTTCAATCTCACCGTTCATTCTTGATTGATGGGTAGCATCCCTAGCACCATCAATCTCTGGTGTCTCATGGGAGTACATTCTTCAGGACCGTAGACCCAAAGGATCCCCTGTCCCTGGAGGCCTTATCAACTTTGTAATGAGTGATAAATGTATGAGGTTTTGACCAAGTGGCTGCTGCACAAATGTTATCAAGGGGTAGTTTGGCTTGGAACGCAGAGGATGTAGAAACTGCTCTAGTTGAGTGAGTTTTAATCTTGTGTTGCAAAGGCATATGAGCAGCTGAATAGACAAAGATGATACAATCAGATAACCATTTAGACAGAGTTGTTTTAGCCACTGGTCTACCTTTCCAGGATTCAGAGAATGAAACAAAGAGCTGGTCTGATTTCCTGATATCTTTTGTTCTATCCAAATAAAATCTGAGCTGTCTGTGAACATCAAGTTTGTGCAGCATATACTCCAACTTGTTGGAATGATTAGGGAAGAAAACTGGTAACTCAATGACTTGGTTGATATTGGTTTCTGAACAAACTTTGGGCAAAAAAGATGGACTTATCCAAAGAGATACTCTATCAGCATGAAAAATCAAATAATGAGGGCTGATAGATAAAGCCTGAAGCACTGACATTCTGCGGGCAGAAGTAATACCCACCACAAATATGGGTTTCCACGACAAATATTTTAGGTCACAAGATGATGCTGGTTCAAACGGAGGGAGGATTATACGTTACAGCATAAAATTTAGGCTCCATGGAGAATAGGGAGTTTTCACTGGTGGTCTCATATGAAATGTCCCCTTGAGAAAGGCCTTGGATAACTTGTGGGACATGATGTTTAACCAGTCAATCCCAAGATGAAAGTTAGCTATAGCACCCAACTGAACCCAAACTGTTGCTGCTGCCACTCCTTTGTTAAAAATAATAGTCAAGAATTCTAGTATGGATGTCAAGGGGGCTTGGTAAGGATCAATATTATGCTTAGAGGCCCATATGGAAAATCTCTTTCACTTACTAAGATACAATCTTCTAGTGGACGGCTTATGAGAAGACAAAAGGATCTGCTTTGTCTCATTGGAAAAGTTATGGAACCTGGCTATGAGGGGAACTGAAGCAGCCAAGCTGTCAGCTTCAATGACTGCAAAGAAGGAAGAAGGTCCCCCACCGGATGTGTCAGAAGGTCGGGAACTGGGTCCAGAATCCAGGGATCCTCCAAGAGATGATGTTGAAAAAATGGGAACCAAATCTGCCGAAGGCAATGAGGGGCTATAAAGATGATGATCCTTCCCAGGGATTTTGTTTTCTGTAGAACCTTGGGTATATCAATGGGATTGGTGGAAATGCATAGAGGAGATCTGGGTGCCAATCGTTTACGAGTGCGCCCCTTGGGGCTTCTCCCAGAGGGAGAATCAGGGCAAAGTAGCTTCTGCATTTTGTGTTGATGTGACTGTCAAAAAGGTCGCAGCAAGGCTTGCCCCATTTGTGGAAATCCTGTCCGCAATCTCTTTCTTGTGTGACCACTCGTGTTGAAAGAAGATTGCCCTGCTCAGCTTGTCTGCTATCACGTTGGATCTCCCCGGGATGTGCGTTGTCAACAGAAAGCGCTGGGAGGAAACGGCTCACTGCCAAACTCTGAGGGCTTCTCGGCAAAGGGGGTAAGATCTGGTTCCCCCTTGCTTGTTCAAGTACCAGACCACTGACATATTGTCTGTCTGAATCGCAATCGTTCCTACAGGAAGAGAGTCCTGGAAGTACCGCAACACCAAAAGTAATGCTCTCATCTCCAGAACTTTGATATGCAGGTGTGACTCCTGATTGGTCCATGTGCCTTGGGCAGTCTTTCCCTGAAAATGCCCCCCGCCCACCCTATCAGGGAAGCGTCCATGGTCACAATGGCAACTGGAGGGGGTAGAACAAAGGGGCGTCCTATGGTGACATGAAGAGACGTCAACCACCACTGGAGATCTTTCTTGCAAGAGCTTGTAATCAATATCGTGAGGTCCATGGGTAGTTCCTGGTAAGACCACTGAGTGAACAACTGCCACTGAAGGATCCGCATATGCATTCTTGCTAATGGTATGGCTAGGATTGCTGCAGCCATCATACTCAATACTTTCAGAACTTCTGCAGCTGGTGCTCTGTCTTTCGATACCAATGTGCTAACATGCTGGTGCAGAAGAAAGACTCTTTCGATTGGTAGCCTTAGAGTGGTGGTTGAGGTGTCTAGCTCTGCCTCGATAAAAACGATATGCTGCAATGGCGACAAGGCAGACTTTTCTGAGTTGACTAATACCTAAATGATTGCAGAGTGACAAGAGTGTACACCCTTGCCTGAATAAGTTGATGCCTGGCGGCGGCGGTAAGGAGCCATTCGTCTAGGTACGGAAACACCTGGAATACTAGACGCCTCAGGTGAGCCGTGACCACTGCCATGCATTTGGTGAACACTCTGGGGGCTGTAGTGAGACCAAAGGGCAGGGCTCGAAATTGAAAATGATTGGCTCTCATCCGGAAATGCAGGTGATCTCTGGATGGCCTGGCCATCTTTATGTGGTAGTACACATCCTTGAGATCTATCGAGCACATCCAACTGTCTTTCCCTAAGAAGGGAAGGATAGACTGAAGCACAACCATCCGGAACTTCTCTTTCTTTACATATTGGTTGAGTCTGCTGAGGTCCAAAATAGGTCTCCAGTCCCATTTTCTTCTGAACCAAAAAGAATCTTGAGTAAGTTCTGGATCCTGTCTGGTCTGCTGGAACTGGCTGGATGACTCTTTTTTGTAGCAATTTTCGAACCTCTATAGTTGCTTGTTCCCTGCAACTGGGTGGAACATCCGGATTCTTATGGATGGGGGAGTGGTGGCGAATGGTATGAAGTATCCTCTGGAAATAATACTTTGTACCCAGCTGTCTTTTATTTCTTGCCAGGCATTTGGGTACAAAGATAAGCGACCCCCGACTGCCTCCAGAGCAGGACAGTCAGGCCTCCTTTCAGGAGAGCTGATGGGGTCCGCAACATCAGGGTGGCAGAGATCACTTCTCTGGGCAACCCTATCTGCTGCGAGGGCAGCATCTTCCACTATTACCACTTCCTCTGACACTGGAGGGAGGTTCACCACATGTGTCCTGAAAGGCTCCTTGGGCTTTCCGGAACCACATTTTTCCTCCCCTTTGACTTTTGGGATAAGTTCGGATAGGGGTGGAAAAACGGACTCCAATGGCAGACAGAGTCTTTTCCCTTCCTGTTCACACCTGGTCAAGGTTTTCTTCACTTTAGGTCCAAACAGGGATGAGCCATCAAAGGGGGTGTTAACGAAGGATAACTTGAAGGGCTCTGCGAAGGAACACAAGCGCATCCAGGAATGTCTTCTAAAAGTGACTCCTGTACCTGCTGCTCTACTTGTTCCATCAGCTGCATAGGATATGAGATGCATGGACGAGCTAACAACAGAATTTAGAGTAGAAAGCTGGGCAGCAACCTTGTCAGAAGCACCTGCAGCTACTGTACCTAAAGAGCATCTCCCAACTCCTTAAGGAGATCTCTCTGCAACCTAGTAAAATGGGTTAAGTAGTTCAGTGAACGGAGAGCAAACATTGCTGAACTGAACGTGCGTTTATCATATCTATCCATGATCCTAGACTCTCTATTAGGAGGATGGATAGACAAAGTCTCAGAAGTCTCTGACATTTCCTTTCTGGTGGCTGCCACCACCACCATGGCATCAACTGGGACTCCTTTGGAAAAGAAAGTTTTGTCTGGTGGGGCTAAAATAAACTTATTAGGCTTCCTGGACTGGTTCAGGGATCACTAGTGAGGACTCAAAATAGACCTGCTCAACCTTTGGATAAGAAAGTTTTGTCTGGTGGGGCTAAAATAAACTTATTAGGCTTCCTGGACTGGTTCAGGGATCACTAGTGAGGACTCAAAATAGACCTGCTCAAACTGTCCGCCAGAAAGCTGGATTCTCCCAGGATGTGCGTTGCAATGAGAAAGCAGTTTGAAGCAATCGCCCATTCACAGACCCTCATCGCCTCTCTGCAGAGTAGTTAAGACTGGGTTCCCCCTTGCTTGTTGATGTACCATACTTCTGACAAGTTGTCTGTAAAGACTGCAATCATCCCAAGAGGGAGGCAGTCCTGCAAGGCTTGCAAATTGAGGAGGACCGCCTTCATCTCCAGGACATTTATGTGCAATTCGGTCTCTGCAGGGGACCACATACCTTGGACTATCCTTCCCTGAAAATGGCCACCCTCCCCAACAGGGAGGCATCCGTGGTCACTGTGGCCAAAGGAGGGGGAGGAGCAAAAGGCCTGCCTAGATGAAGATCTGTGAGCATCCACCATTGCAGAGAATGTCTGCAAATTGGAGTAAGCTTGATCAGGGTTAATAACGGTTGAAACCAGATGGACCACTGAACCACCAAAGTCCACTGGAGAACTCGTATGAAGAACCTGGCCAAAGGCACCAGAAGGATGGCAGCCAACATGGAGACCACGGCTATGAGAACTAGGTGAGCTGAAGGAGATGGCGTGCCTAGCAGGCACTGTACCTGCTGCCTGAGAGATTATATCCTCTGTAAGGGAAAAGCTGCAACTTGTTATCGTGTTCAACTGAGTCCCTATGAATTTGATCACCTGGACTGGGAACATCTTGGATTTTGCCATGTTCACTGTGATCCCCAGGTGGCAAAACAGGCGCAACATCACCTGAATTGCCTGGAGTAGTTGATGCCTTGTGGATGCCTTTAGGAGCCAATCATTCAGGTAGGGGAACACCTGGAATCCTTGCAGATGGAGATGCGCTGCGACTACTGCCATGCATTTGTTGAACACCCAGGGGGCAGTGGTGAGGCCAAAGGGCAGTGCTCTGAAATGGTAATGATCGGTCCCCAACTGGAAGCACAGAAATCTATTAAAACGCCTGCCTATTTTGATATGGTAGCAGACATCCTGGAGATCCAACGAGCACATCCAGTCATCCTTGCGCATGAGCGGCAGAATGGGCTGTACCATAACCCTGCGGAACTTTGTCTTTGACAAACAGATTCAAACTGCTTAGATTCAGGATGGGTCAAATGTCCCCGGTCTTTTTTGGCACCAAAAAGCGTGAGCAAGTTCCTCATCATCGTTGCTCGGATGGGACACGCTGGCTGTCTCTTTTGTCTAGAAGTTTTTGTACTTCTAGAAGGACATTTTCCCCCTTTGACTGGATGGCACGTCCGGGAGATGCTCCCTGGTGTGGGGAGGAGGAAGGGAGAAAGGACAGTAGTAGCCTCTGGATATAATGTTTAACACCCAAGTGTCATTTGTTATGTCTGTCCGTGTTGCTGAGTACAAGGATAGTCTTCCCCCAGAGTAGAACAGTTGGACAGCGCTTCAGGAGCACTGAAAGGGCATGTCAGAGATGGGTTCCCTGAAGCCCTAGTTCTGTGGACCCCCCCTCTCCCTCTGGGGTGGCATCTACCACTGAATCATCTCCTTCTGCCCCTGGAAAAGGATTCATCCTGCAACTCAGGAAAGGCCCCTTGGGATTAGTGGAACCACATCTTCTTCCCACTCTGTTGGTTCCTGGAAAAGGTCCGTTGGGGGTAAGAAAATTTGATCCCTATGGCAGAAAGAATCTTGCTCTCCTGTTCATTGTGGTTAAGAGTCTCCTTAACGGACAGTCCGAGTAAGGAGGAACCATCAAAAGCGGCAATAATGAAGGACACTTTGAAAGGGTCCGCAAACTTACACAGTCTCATCCAGACATGTCTCCGGAGGGTTATGCCTGAAACAGCCACTCGAGAGGTTCCCTCTGCCACATTGGAGATTAGCCTCATTGAAGAGTTAGCAACCAAAGCCACAGTATTCAGCTGTGTGAAAAACTTTTTGAAGTTTTCTTCCTACAGCAACTGTGGCAGACAAGTGGAACGTTCCTTGCCAGGTCTTTCTGAAGAAGAGTGAAGTGTACCAGGTAATTCAATGCCCTCAGCTAAAAGGTGGCTGAGGCATACACTCACTTCCCATGTCTGTCCAAGTCCTGAGACTCTTTGTTTGGGGGGTGGACAGTAGAGCTCTGTGCGGCGAGCTCTTTCTTGGTGGCCGCCAACACCAAAATGGAATCAACCGGGACACCTTTACTCCAGAAAGGACGATCCTGAGGGGGACCAACGTACTTATATGTGTGCTTCGGGATTGGATCCAAGGTGTCAGGCACCCGGTGGGTAACGAGGTCAATAAGTTGGTACGCAGGTGGGGTCACCCGGGATGTAGATGGTCCCATCCCAAATAGCTCTAGGAGCACTGACTCCTCCAAGGAAGGGGGTTGGGAAGACCATCCACCCCTTTTGTTTCAGGATTTCTAAGATCTCTCTAAAGGGATAACATCAGGTGAAGATCGGGGGGACCCTTCCCCTTCATCAAACTTGGTGTCCTGTGTCAAAGACTCCAAGGGGGCAGTCGATGCGCCTCCTCTAGCACTGATGCTTCCGGGGGACCTCCTCCACAAGGCACTTGGGGGAAGACTTGGAAGACAGGGGTACCCGTTCCTGAGGGGTTGGCTGGAGGCTCTCCGGAGGGGCTGACCATGCATCTGATGAAGGGCTGGGTGGAGGAAGGGCCATGTCTTGAGGTGTCGATAAAGCCCTCTCTGCCACATGGAATGCCGATGGCGTGGGAGCCTGCCCCCCCACCCCAGAGGCTGAAGCCCCGAGGGAGAAAGAGATGATGCCACCCCAGATCTGACATCTCCAGAGGGCACTGGACCCAAGCTATCGAAGGCCGTGGCTCCCAGAGGAAGCGATGGTTCAGACAAGGACAAGGTTGAAGCAGACACCAACTCCAAGGATGCGGCATCGATCCCTCAGACCTGGGACCTGTTCTGCTCCGAAAGAATAGGAGCCGATCTGGTCTAGGACACCAGAGTCAGGGAAAGGAGTATCACATGATCTGACAAGGGTCCACTCAGGATCACCAGGCCCTGCAACGCCGAAGTCGAGCAGATCGGAGGAGGAGGCTGAGGTATCAGGGTCGGAGCTCTCACTTATCCACCACAGGTTGGAGAAGGCAAAATCCCCAGCTGGATCTGGGCTTTGAGGAAACTCTTCATCATCAAATCCATATCAGACTTAGAGAGTCGAGTGGACCGAGAGTACAGGGAAGGATGGGTAGACCTCATTGTTATTAAGCTTGGCCGGGCAGTCTCAGTAGGGGAGGGGGACTTGCTCTGGTGAGGAATATGACTCAGAGACCTGCGATCCGGGTGGGTGTGACTCGGAGTCCACTCCAGAGATGAGGAGCTATGGATCCTAATGACCTCCAATGCCCCAAAAGGCTACTAGGTCCTGAGGTGAAGGGATATGGCAGCATAGAAGGTTTGGTCGATGCCGACGCTCCCAGATCTGTGGAAACTCTTAGATCTGCAGAAAAGCAAACTGCAGATGGCTCCAATGGGGACGGATCTGAAAGCTTCCTTCATTTTTCAGAAGCAGATGTCCCCGGGGAAGCGGAGGGGGGGGGGGTTGCTTCTTTTAGGAAGGAGTCTGGACTCCAGAGGACGGAAGAAGCCCTCTCAAGATAAGCTTATTCCTTCTGTCAGCAAGAGCCTGGGGACTGAAGGCCAAGCAAATGTCACATGGCATCTCCACGTGCCCCATAACCAAGCAGCAAACGCACCTCTTGTGGGCATCAGATAGGGGAATCTTATGCTCACAAGAGGCACACCTCTTAAAACCGGAGGGCTACTCTGGTTTGTCTGACACGCAGCCAAGTGCTCACATAAATAAGCCCTCTCAGACACCAACCACACACTAACTACAACAACTACACTAAAAACTTAAAGATAGCTGGAAAGCTTTTTTTTTTTTTTTTAAGGGAAAAGGGCAGGAAGGGCCTAACGCCCTTTTTTAAGAAAAAGGGCAGGAAGGGCCTAACGCCAGTGAAAACTAAAGTAGCCTAGCGGGAGGGGAGGTAGTAATTAGCTTTAAGTTTAAGTTTAGGTTTAACTTTAACTATTTAGAGAGAAAGAAGGAAAACACTAAGAGAAAAATTCCAAACCTTTACTTAAACTGGAGAGAGGCTCGCATCTGTCTGTAATGGCGGCAAATGAGATCTGAGGTTTTGAGGAGGAGTGAGGCATCATGGAAGAGGGAGGAGTTTGAGGCTCGGATCATATGTTTGAGAAATGTCCGGCTTGGATCCAAGCATGGATCCAAAGACCCATTCGTGATACACAATGAATGGATAACATCAGATCAAAAGTTATCAACACTATTGGCAAGGAAAGGCACAGTACTTGGTTGGTTTCTAATGTATAGTTGTGTATGAACCTATCAAAATAATAGATGTCCTACTGTTCACTGCTGCAGTATTCCTAACAAGTGGGATATTCTGCAAAGAATAGCCATACATCTGGCCAGCATACTAAAGCTTTACCCCTTTCATGCACCGTACATCCAATGTACGGAATAAGCCTGAAGGCAGGAGGTACACAAGGAATGTATAGGTACAAATTAACTCAGAACTTACTTGCACCAGGACAAACAATGGTAAAGACAATGTAACTATTTATATACGTACATATTCACCAGGGAAGGGAAAAGAAAGGAAAGCCACCTTAGCTACAGGGGCACAACAAATCTAAAGGGGGTTAATACTGCAACAGTAAGACATTTATTGGTATGGTAAGTCTTTACACAACATTACTGTGTCCTTCCAATATCACTGTTGTGGTATTCCTGAAAAGAGGGGGAGAACAAACTATTGAAGAGAAATGGAGGAGGAAGAAGGAACATAATTATGGTTCAACAAAGCCTGAAGGATGGACCTAGCAAATCTTGTTCTGGCTCTAGAAAACACTTTCAACTTTTAGTGTTCAGTAAAAGTATGAAGAGAGAACCAGGCAGCTGCCTCCAGAATAGTTCCAGAATCCAGACCCCTGAAACATTCTCCAGAGGAAGCTACAGACTTAGTTGAATGAACCTTGACAGAGGAAGGATGATGCTGCACATGAAGAGACCAGCAAAAGGAAATGGCTTTTTGGAAATTTGGAAATCCAGGAAGAAATTGTTTGCTTGGAGAACTGACTGGTAAACCTAGTTTCTTATCTTGAAGAAATACAAAATCCTGGTCTGAATTCCTAACGTCCTATGTCTTGCCCAAGTAAAATCTAAGCTACCTATGCACATCCAAAGAGTGAAGAATCCTGACTCCTCTGTTTTGAGGGCAGGGAAAGAAAGAATGAAGCCTGATGGATTGAGTCAAAGACAGCTCACCAACTACTTTGAGGAAAAAGAGGGATTAGTCCCAAGTATAACCCTATCTTTATGGAAGACCAAGAAGGGAGGAACCACCATTCCCCATTAAGAAACCCTTTTGGCAGATGTCAGAGCCATTAGCAACACACTTCTTCAAGTGAAAAGTTTTAAGAAAGAAATGACAGCAGGCTCAAAGGGCAGTAGGGTCAGTATTTCCAGAGTAGAATTAAGGTGCCAAGTAGGAATAATAGGTTTTCTTAGTGCCCTAATGAGAAGGACACTTTTCAAAAAGTACTGACCTCAAATTGAGATGAGAGAGGCTATTCTACAGTCAGACAGGCAGAAATGTCTGACAAATGAGCTTTAACAGAACAACATGTCAGTCCAGAGATGAGTAGCTCACACAAATAACAAAGAAAAGCAGGAAGTCCTACAGGAAAAGTGGTTCTGTTTCTTTTTGCACCACAATTAAACTCTTCCATTTAGCCACATAACATTTTCTGGTAGTAGGTTTTCTAACCTCCTGAAAATCCTGGGGCATGTCCTCACTACAATGGTGTCTGAAAGAAATTAAAACTTTGCCACGTAAAATGTTAACTGTAGAGTTAGGAGATGAGGGTGAATGCGTTTGTTCTGTGTAAACAGATCTAACCTGTGGGGTAACTTACAATGATTTCCCCTGGCAAGGTGAAAAAGAAGGGGAAACCAGTGCTGTCTGAGACAAAAGTGTCACCAACAAGATTTTTGGCTTGTCCTTCATAATATTTTTGGCTTGTCTTTCATAATCTTTTGAAGGAGTCTTGACAGAAAACAAGGAGGGAAGGTATAGAGGAACCTCCCTTTCCACAAAAAGAACATGATATCCATCTTCCATGCAAGTGGGCTTGGGTCCCTGGAACAGAACTTGTTCAGTTGCCTGTTCTGGGAGAAGGCAAAAAGGTCTATCCGAGTTCCAGGACCACAACTTGTTCAGTTGTCTGTTCTGGAAGAAGGCAAAAAGGTCTATCTGTGGAGAATACCACTGATGAACAACGTCCAGGAAGACCTCTCTGTTTAATATTCATTTGTGAGGGTCTGCCCTAGATCTGCTTAATGTATCAGTCACTGTGTTCCTCTCTGAAGGAATACAAATTTTGTCTGAAGAACAAGATTGCCATCCAACACAATCTCCCATGCCATCAAATCTAGTTTGCAAAGACGGTAAGAACTGGTCCCCCCTTGCTTATGTACCATATAACTCTGATGTTGTCTTTGAGTACCATGAGGGGGTCTGATGACCAGAGATAATTCAGACTCTGAAGGGCCAGAATCAGAGGCATCATCTCCTTGATGTTTACATGTTATTTTCTGTCCTTGAAAGACTAAACCCCCAGGACCTGAGCAGGAGAAGAAACCAGAAAAGGAAGAACTGGACTGACAGAAATCTGGTTGATCCACCAATGTTATCACCTTCCTGATGTAAAGCAAGACAGGAATCTAACTCCTCCTTGATGCAAGGCAAGACTTGAATCTGAAAGTCTAACAGGTGGCAATGATGAAGCCATACAAGCTTGAGATACCACTGCAACTGCCTCACGTGGAGTCTGGCAAAAGGACTCATATCAATAGAGGATGCCATGAAAACCAGGGCTTTCAAAACCTTCTTTGCTGAAGTCACCTGCAAGGGGAAAAGGCTCTGAAAGAACACTTGTCAGAAACTGAACCTTTTCCATATGAAGGAAGACTGTCATAGTGTGTTGAACCTGCATCCTAAAAAAAATCTGGCTTTGAGTCAGGGTCAAGACAGATTTCTTTAGGTTTGGAGTGAATCCCACACTGCAAAGATTTACTGTGAAATATAAGTCTTTCCAAAGAAAAGTCAGAGAAGGAGCTCAAATAAGTAGGTCATCCAGATAAGGGAATATTTGAATGCCCTGAAGTCTGCAAAAGGCATAGGGTGTTTGCTAAGAACTCAAGAACAAGGGTTGATTGGCCAATTCTAGTGTTTCTGTTTTCCTTTCGTTTTGTGGTACTTGCTTGTTTTTGTCGAGCTACAAGGTGGTGAGCATTCTGCATCTACCCTGTGCTGATTTCAAAGTTGCTGAGAGAATCTACAAAACTAAGTGCCATTCTTCAATTTATTCTGACTTACACTGCACTTGTATTTGATTAGCTGTGCTGTTTTATTAACTTGCATTACATTTGCATTGTATTTTTTTACTGTTTTACTGTTAAACAGAATAGTTGTGTAAGAACTTACCACAATCATAGATGTCCCTCTCTTCCATGTTGCAGTATTCATAATAGTAGGGAGGTTGCTGCCTGCAGCACCATACATCCGGCCAGTATACCAAAGTCTTGGGTGCAGGGGTACGTGCAATGTTACATGCCAGAGCCATAAACCTACACTGGCTATATATGTGACGTCTGCACGTGCCCAACTCAGAACTGGTTGCCACATACCGCAGACGCCCTGGGACACTAGAAGAAAGAAGCTTGACCCACACATACCACCAGACAAGGGAGTATTTAAGCTGTAGAACTACATGGCAGCTGTTATACCCTTTAAAGAAAGCTAACACACAGGGGGTAGGCGGGGCGGGGGGCGGGATTCAGGAATACTGCAACATGGGAGTAAAGGACATCTATGGTTATGGTAAGTTCTTACACAACTATTCTATGTCCTTCTATTCTCATATTGTAGTAGTCATAACAGTAGGGAGAGCACCAAAGCTTTAGGTAGGAGCCTGAGAGGAAGGTTGGGAGACAGAAACTATGAGGCACTGCAAATTGCCCTGGCAAACCCAGCCCTTGCTCTAGAAATCAAGTCTAGCTTGTAATGTTTGGTGAAGGTATGTACAGAAGACCAGGTGGCTGCCTCCAGAATGGAGGCATAGTCAATGCCCCTGAAAAAGGCTGCTGAAGAGGTAGCTCCTCTGGTAGAATGGGCTTTCACAATGGAATTCAATTACTTTCCATGAAGGGAATAGCAAAATGAGATAGCCTTAGAAATCCATGAGGCAATGGTCTGTTTCAACACCACCTTGCCCAGGACTCTAGGGTGAAAGGAGACAAAAAGCTGGTCAGACTTTCTAGTGGATTTAGTCTTGTCCAGATAATACCTCAATTGTCTATGAACATCCAGGAATGAAAAGTCCTTTCTAAAGAGGTCTGAGGCTGAGGAAAAAAAAAACAGGTAAATTAAATCCTGATTCAAGGAGAGCTCATTAATCAACTTTGGCATGAAGGAAGGATTGGTCCTGAGGGAGACACTATCTCTGTGGAAGATAAGGCATGGAGGAGTGGCCATAAGGGCTTGGATTTCAGAGACCCAACTGGCAGAAGTAAGGGCCACCAACAAAATTGTTTTCCAAGTACATAACTTAAGAGATGCTGAATGGGCTGGTTTAAAGGGAGGTAATGTGAGTTTTTCCATCACAAAATTTAGGTCCCAGGATGCAGGAATAGGCTTACGAGGAGTTCTGATATGGAGAACTCCTTTTAAAAAAAGTTTTACATCTAGCCTGGATGCCAATGGGGATAGTAAAGGGAGACAAGCAGAGAAGGCTGACAAATGCACTTTTACAGAAGCATACGTCAGTCCAAAATGTAGCAGCTCACACAAATAAGAAAGGATCATAGGTAGTGGAGCAAGTAATGGGTCCTGCTTGTTCTTAAGACACCACCTGGAGAATCATTTCCATTTAGACAAGTAATTTCTCCTGGTACTAGGTTTCCTAGCCTGCTGGGGGACACCGAGTATGTCCTCTGAATACTGGTGTCTAAAGGGGATCAAAATTCTATCACCCATAAGGTCAGTTTGAGGTTGAGCCCCTGTGGGTGTATGAGGGATCCCCTGTCTTGTGTGAGTAGGTCGAATCCGTGAGGTAACCAGTGATGATTGCTCTTGGCTCATAGAAATAGTAGAGGAAACCAATGCTGTCTTGGCCAAAAGGGGGTCACCAGCAGGATTTTTCAGAAGGACTTTTTGAATTAGTGTGAAGGGGGAAGGCATAAAGGAACATCCCCCTCCCATGAAAAAGAGAAGGCATCCACCTTCCAAGCTTGTGGATGCAGGATTCTCATGCAAAAGAGGGACATCTGTCTGTTCTGGGAGGAGGCAAACAGATCTGCCTGTGGAATACCTCACCTGTGAATAAGATCCAAAAACACGTCCCTGTGAAGCATCCATTCATAAGAGGGTGCTATGATTCTGCTGAGGGTGTCTGCCATCACATTATCTGCTGAGGGAATGTATACAGCTTTCAGGTGAATGTGAAGGTTTGTCGCTAAGGACCAAATCTGAACTGTCAAGGTGTAGAGTGGAAAAGACCTTGTCCCTCCCTGCTTGTTGATGTACCACAGAACAGTCACATTGTCTGTGATAACCTTCATGGTACCTGGCAGCAGAATCTCTTGGAAGGCCTACAGTGCCAAGAGAAAGGCTCTCAGTTTTTTTATTTTGATGTGGCCCCTTTTTATCTGGGTGGACCACTCTCCCTGAACTTTGTTCTGAATGTTGTTGCTGTGCAGAATCGCCCCCCCCCAACCCAGATCTGATGCAGCTGTGTAGAGGTGTTGAGTGTGATGAAGGATCTGCAGGGATGCTCCTTGTTTGAAGATAATGTTGCAGATCCACCATGTCTGCTCCATTTTCAGGGATGGGAGAACAGGGAGTGTAACATCCAGAGGATGTGTGTGTTGGCTCCACAAATTCCTCAAGACCCACTGGAGTTTCTTCATATACAGTCTGGCCAAGGGAAGTATGGGAATCAAGGAGGCCATGTGGCCCAGGACCCTCAGAAACTCCCTGGCTGGGAGAGGAAGGAGAGATTGGAAGTAGTGAGTGAGGGTTTCCACCTTCTGGCAGGGGATAAACGCTGACATCATGTCCATCTTTATTCTGCACCCCAAGACCACTAGGTCTTGACCTGGTGTCATTTGGGATTTTTGTAAATTCACAGTGAAACCTACGTTCTCCAAGATCCTGGTCATCATGTCCAAGTGATGGGACAGGGAGTGACAGTCCTGGTGCAGGATTAGGAGGTCATCTAGGTAGGGGTAAATGTGAATGCCCTGCATTCTGCAATGGCCTGTAACTGGGGCTAGACACTTTGTGAATACTCTTGGCACTGTTAAGAGTCCAAATAGAAATGCAGAAAATTGAAAATGTGAGGAACCTACTGAGAAATGCAGGAATTTCCTGTAGCTGGGGTAAATGGGGATGTAAGCATCCTTCAGATCCAGGGATGCCATAAAGGCTTGTTGAGGGAAAAGAGGTAAGAGATGCTGTAAGGTGAACATTTTGAAGGTAGGCACCTTGAGATATTGATTGAGTAGGGACAAGTCTAGAATTGGTCTCCAAGAACCATCTTTTCTTGGGACCCGAAACATTCTGGAATAAAAGTCCTTGGCTGTCTGATCCCGAGGGACATGTTCCATTGTGCCCTGAGATAGGAGCTGATCCAGAATTGCTGGAAAAAGTGGAGCTGATTTGATGGCAGTTGAGGGGTCTCCTGGAAGGGTGGAATTGCTCATGAAGTCATGAATTAACCATTTTTTATGATAGAAAGGACCCAGTTCTCCGAAGTGATTTTCTGCCAGGAGGGAAGGGGTAGGGGTACATGGAGGGATGGGGGGGTGGATCTGGTTAAGGAATTTGAGTCACAGTGCATGAGCTCTGTCAGGGTGAGGATGTCTCTGAAAGAAAGTAGGAGATAAGGTGGAGGAGGGTCTAGGGGTGGTTTTCAAGAGTGCCTCCTTCCCTTAGACTGGGCAGCAGTAGAGTGGGGGGACTGCCTCCCAACAAAACTGGTCTTCTGTGGGCAGTTCCTGTGGTATCTAGGAATGGGGGAGATGAGCAAATGTTTCAGATTCTGCAGATCTTTGCCCTTTTCTTAGAGGGATTTAAGGAGCTCAGCTGAAGCAGTGCCAAAGACAGCTTTAGTATCCAGACATACATCCAGCAATTAATTTGGGCTGTACATCCAAGGGTAGAGGCTGGTGTCTCAACCAGGAATATCTCCCGAGGACACAGCCAGATGCTGCAGACTTAGATGATGCTTCTACACCATCATAGCTGCACTTCATTGAATGCCTGGTCACCTGAGAGACAGTAGAGAGTAGGGCAGTTAGTTGAGACTTGGTAGGAGAATCTGCTACCTTGGACATTAGGGCAGTAGCCTTAGACAATTAATCTAGGACAAACTTGGCCATATGGGTTTGATACTTAATAGCTCTGATGGCCAGGGTGGAAGAAAGTACAGTTGTGTACACTTATCATAAATGTAGATGTTCGAGTGTATTCACTGTTACAGTCATCACATTTTGGTTATCTGCCTGCAGGTAGCCCTCAGCCGGCCTGAATGCCAGAGGCTTAGTATTTCTGTGTCGGTTGCTGTCGTTCCAGGACTGACGTCAGGTCGTTAGTGGTATAAAATCAGGCAGCCGACACCATTTCATCAGTTTTTCTTGCCCCTGTCAGGAGCCCACAAATAGGGAGCTAGGTTATGGTGAAAGAACACCACCAGTAGAAAGTAAATACCAAAAATTCCCTGTAAGGAGAAAGGAAGAGAGAGAGAGAGAGAGACAAGGGGGATGGAGGGTGGGAAAATAGGACTGCAACAGTGAATACACTCTAACATCTACATTTATGGTATGTGTACACAACTGTACTATGTTCTTCGTGTTTCACTGTTGCAGTCATCACATTTGGGTTGATTCCCAAAGATGAAGAAAAGGGTGGAGACAGTCAAGAAGACGGGGCTGGCTAGGATGCCCTTCAAGACTGCGGTGGCAAAGCCTGCCCTGGATTTTGAGAAAATAGGCAGGTGGTAATGCTTGGTGAAGGTATGAACAGATGTCGATGTTGCGGCCTCCAGTATGTCCCTGGTGGGAACCTCTCTGAGAAAAGTTGTAGAGGTGGAGGTTTTCCTGGTGGAATGTGTACTGACCCCCTTTGGGGGCAGTTTCCCATGCTGTTTGCAGCAGAAATGGATGCAGTGTGCTATCCATTTGGAGATTGCAAAGACATGCATCTGGAGCATTTCTCCCCGGGCCTCCGCTGAAAACAGGCTCTGTGGAACCTAGTCGGACATTCCCGGTCAACAAATGTTAAATAAATAAAAAAAATAAATTGTTTGTTTGGATATGGCCTTACCCTCTGCCCCTGCTGCAAAGCTGACAAGCAATTGATCAGTTTTACTAAAAGATTTAGTCCTGTCCAGATAAAATCTGAGCTGTCTGTGCACATCTAGAGAGTGCAGAATCCTTCCCCCCTTCTTTTGTGGGTTAGGGAAAAAGGTGGGCAAATGAATGGATTGGTTGAGAGCCACACTGGACACCGCTTTAGGCATGAAGGATGGGTTAGTCCTGAGGGAGACCCTGTCAGCATGGAAAGTGATGAAGAGCTCTACAGCCATGAGTGCTTGTAGCTCCGATACTGTTCTAGCTGATGTGATGGCCAGAAGCAAGGATGTCTTCCAAGAGATGAATTTTAACTCTGCTGAAGCTGCAGGTTCAAAGCAGGGGGGGGGGGTAGGGTGAGCTTTTCCAACACAAAGTTAAGGTCCCAAGCTGGGGTAGGAACTCTTCTAGGTGGCCGTAAGTTCTTAGCCCCTCTTAGGAATTGTTTGATGAGAGGGTGTGAGAAGAGATGTGGCGCTGTGCTGTAATGAGCAGAGATGGCAGAGGCATGAATTTTAATAGAAGAGAAGGATAGACCCCTGAGTAGTAGGTCTGCTAGGTAATCCAGGATGAGAGGTAGGGAGGGCTATGCCGGTCCGGCTCCCTTAGCCTGGATCCAGGTGGAAACCTTTTCCACTTGTCAGCACAGGAGTTTCTAGTGCTGGGGCATCTGGCCTCATGTATAACATCTAGGACTTGTTTTCTTAGGCTGGCAGCTTGAGGAGAGGTCAAGGAATAAGCCAAGCTGCCAGGTTGAGGGTCTGCAATTGGGGATGCATGAATTCTCCATTCCTCTGGGTCAGGAGTGTTGGCATCTGAGGTAGGTGCCATGGTGGCAAGGGTGACAGGCTGAGTAGCAGTGGGTACCAGTGCTGGTGTGGCCAGTCTGGGGCAATTAGGATTGCCCTCGGTTTTTCCTCCCTTATTTTGAGCAGTACTCTTGAAATGAGTGGTATAGGAGGAAATGCACAGATCAAGAGGTTCATCCAGTGGAAGGATGGAGCACCCACTTTCCAGGCCTTGTTGTGAGGTTCACTGGTGCAGAATTTGCTGAGCTGATGAATGGAGTGAGAGGCAAAGAGGTCCACCTTTGGCGTGCCCCATATCTGGGTTACAAGGGTGAAGGTTCTGTGGTCTAAGCTGCCACTCATGTGGGTCTAACAGGTTTCTGCTTAAGTTGTCTGCCAGAGAGTTTAGGGAGCCTGGCAGGAAATGTGCTAGCAGGTGTAGTTACATGGCTGAATGTATGCCAAAGGGTCATGGCGAGCCTGCAGAGAGGATAAGAGCGAGTCCCTCCCTGCTTGTTGATATACCACATCACTGTGGTGTTGTCTGTTTTGATCAGTAGGGGCCCCGGGGAGAGTAGGGGTCTGAAAGCTGTCAGGGCATGCTGAACAGCTACCATCTCTTTTTGGTTGATGTGCAGATTTATTTGATTTGGGCTCCAATGGCCCTGAATGCACCTACTATCCAGAAGTGCACCCCAGGCATAGTCCGATACGTCTGGAGCGAGGGTCTGGGCAGTATGGGGTTGTGAGAAGGGAGTCCCTTGTTGTGGTTGCATGCTGCTGCCCACCAAAGAAAATCTTTCCTTAGACAAGGTATCATTGGTATGATAGTTTCCAGGTCCTGAGAGTGCTGACACCAAAGGCTTTTTAGGTACCATTGTAGTCTCCTCATATGCAGGCTGGCATACGGAATTAGAAGAATTCAAGAGGCCATGAACCCCCAGAGTTTGCAGGATTTTCCTTGAGGTTAACTGGGTTCTGGTGGCTAGTTGAGAGAAGTAGCCTGTCAGATAGGCTTGTTTTTCTGGAGTAAGGAATGCCATCTGGGATGCTGTGTCCAGGCTTGCTCCCAGGAATACAATTTTGTGTGTGGGGACTACTTTTGATTTCTTTTTGTTGATAGTATACCCCAGAGAGGTCAGTACGTCCTTTACAAAAGTCAGGTGCTGTAGCAGCGTTTCCTGACTGTTTGCCTGAATCAGGCAGTCATCTAAGTACAGGTAAATTTTAATATTTCTTTGTCTGCAAAAAGCAATGGTGGGAGCCAGACATTTTGTGAAAACACTGGGAGCAGTGGATAAGCCAAAGAGAAGCGCATATAACTGAAAGTGCATATATCCTGAACTGAAACGTAGGTATTTCCTGCATGATTCCCTAATAGAGATGTGTAGGTAGGCCTCTTTTAGGTCTAGGGTGGCTAACTAAGCATCCCTGGAAAGCATTGGTAAAAAGCTGTTGGAGGGTGAGCATTTTGAATTTTGGTATCATCAGAAAGGTGTTTAGAATGGATAGATCGAGGATGGGGCGCCATATGCCCTCTTTTCTGGGTACCAGGAAGAGTCTGGAGTAGAAACCTTGGCCTATCTGTTCTGCAGGAAGATGCTGTACTGCCCTCATGGAGAGCAGGGAAAGAACGTCCTTTTTGGCCTCTGCCCACTGGTTTGGACGAAGATTTGAGAACCCTTTTGGGGTTGGCGGAGTGTGGAAATAACATCTGTATCCCTGGGACACTATGTTGAGGACCCAACGGTCGTTGGTAATGGTGGCCTAGTTGCTTGTGTGGAGAGAGAGTTTTCCTCCTAGGGGAACAAGCAGGTAGGCACAGGTAAGGGGTGGAAGTGTAAAGTCACTGTGAGTTCTTACCATAAGGGGGTGGCTTTGTACTCCCTGTTTTTGAAGAGGAGGAACTCCATTTCTTAGATCTCTGCATTACCTGGGGCTGTTGTCAGGGGGGTCTGCTTCCCCTGGGTCTAGGCTGAGCTGGCCTGGAGGGGGTAGGAAAGGACCAGTGCTTGGAGGGACAATGCCTACTGAACCTCGGTGGCTGGACCTGTAAGAAGCTTTTAACTCTCTGCATAGATTTAGCTTTTTCTTCCATCTTTTTTAAGACCTCTTCTGCTTTGGTGCCATTTGTTCAAGGGTGCATCCAATAATTTGGATTTGACATGGTCTGGCAAGGTCTGTTCCTTAAGCCAAGCATGCATTCTAAGGACAGAACCAGTGACTGCTGCCCTCCAAGATGCTTCTAGGGCATCAAAACCACAATGTAAGGTGTGCTTAGTTACTTCACTTGCAGAATGCATTAACTCTTGTAATTCTTTGTTTTCTGCACAAGCAGGAAAAGAAGATATTTTTGATGAAGAGTTCCATAGTATGTTGCTGATATTTCAGCATGTGGAACTGACAATTTAATGCTCTAATAGCAAGAGTAGTGGAAGAGTATACATTTTTACCCCATCTGTCTAATGCTCGGGAATCTCTATCTGAGGGGGTGGGATTCTTAGCTGAAGTTGCTTTGATTCCTTTAGTTTCTTGAAAAATGACCTCAGGGTCAGCAGTAGGATTTTTGAAAAGAAATTTGTGAGAGTCAGGGACTCTCAGGTTTCCAGGGAGCAGGAGGAATGGTGTCAGAAGTCAGACTGGATTCTATAAAAACATCATCCACAACATCCAGGACAGGAGGAATGGCCAAATGGCTGTGCTGTGGTAGATCTAAGAATTCCCTGAGTCTCTTTTTTGACTGAGGGTAGTCCTGATATCCCCATTGGAAATGCTCCCTTAAAGTATGTAGGGTTTCCCCAAATGAAAAATCCTTGGGTGGAGAGGCAGAAGGAATGGATTCCTCTGCATCAGAATCCTCATAAGCAGAGAGGGGTCGCATATCTTCATATTCAGATGCATCAGAGTCATTGGACTCCTGTTCAGATAAAACTACTGGTGACAAGTCTCTTTTTCTTTTGGAAGGGGTAGCCTGGCTTCCCCTAATAAGCATACTAAGGTCTTCTGCCATTTTAAGCATTTGAGACCAAGGCAAGGAAGCATGTGCCTGAGCTTGAGTGGTCATTTTTTTTTGGATGTGGTTTGTGCCCTGGGCCTTAGAAACTCAGTAGTTTTAGAAAGAACTGAAGACGTGAAAGAAGTCTTCAATCTGTGTCGAGTATCAGTAGTGCAAAGTACTTCCTCAGAAGCCAGTGCCTGCTCAGTGGCTCCGGACCCATCCAAGGTAGAGACATCTTCAGGATCCTTAGTCGAAGAGTCTCGCGACATACTGGACTCCGAAAGGGTCTCGGTAGCAGTCTGCGAATCCATGGAAGCGGGCATCAGGGGCTGCAAGAGCACCTCACTGAGGACCGGAAAACCGATGACTAGCTTAACGGAAGCGTCGTTGGCAGTTTTGGACCTGTGTGGTCTGTCTCTGTCTTTATCCTTACGTTTTTTTCAGAAGATCGATAGTCGGATGGCTTATTGAAGCAAAATCGAAATTTGAGGACTGAGAGAGAAAATATCTAGCTACAATAAGGGCCCGATGACGTATAGTTCTGGTGTTGAACAAAGAACAAAATCGACAGCGGGAGACATCATGGTCTGGGCCTTAACATGTGATGCAGTAAAAATGGAAGTCTCGGTGTGGTATTTGCTTTCCACAAGTGAGACAATTGTTAACTTTTTATGACATTGGTTAGAGCAAGAAAAAAGGATCCCCAACGGGGTACTTAGCTTTAGAAGACTTCAACTTCAATTCAGAAATGTAAACTCAGGTAGCGGCCAACCGGCACTCGTGCGAACTGCTTCTGCTTTGGGCTCCTTGTCAAGAAAGACTGATGTAATGGCGTTGGCTGCATGATTTTATACCACTGACGACCCGACGTTAGTCCTGGAGTGACAGCAACTGACACAGAAATACTAAGCTTCTGGTATTTGGGCTGCCTGAGGGCTACCCCTGGCAGGATAACTCAAATGTGATGAGTGCAACAGTGAAACACGAACAACATGTGTATATTTTCTTCCCCGGTCTGTCCATGAACTTGCTATCTTTATCTGTTGGGAACAAAGTAGAGGGTAACTGTCTGGAGGATTTGTCTACTGACAGCAATAACTGCAGGGTCTGCAGGAGGACTTTTGAACAAGAATTGTACCGGTTGGGGAACCCTGTAAAATTTAGCAGAACATTTAGAAGCTGGAGACTGAGAGTCTAGGTTCTGAAAGGCAGCCTGAAAGGCATCCTATAAGGCTGGGAGCAAACAGGGAAAGTACAGTTGTGTACACTTACCATAAATGTAGACGTTCGAGTGTATTCACTGTTGCAGTCATTACATTTGGGTTATCTGCCTACAGGCAGCCCTCAGCCGGCCTGAATATCAAAGTCTTGGGTCCTGCGTCTGATGCCGTCTCTTCTTCCATGACGTCAGGTAGTCAAGGGTATAAAACACGCAGCCGACGCTATTACATCAGTTTTTCTTGCCTCAGATGTCAGGTGCCCCCATAATGGAAAGCAATTATATGTTAGATTACACCTCCAACAAAAAGCAAATACACCATAGGTTCATAGGTTCATACTAGGCTATCTGCCCGAGGGCATTTACGAGCCTAGCCCATAGTTTTGTAGCTTACGCCACCCCTTTAGTTTGGAGAAACTATGCCCATTATTTTGCTGTGCCTCTGTCGAGCAGTGACTCTGAGGTAACCCCTGGGGTGCATCTGCGATCTCCCATCCATTGGTCAAGATTCCTCTTGAACAAGGCCAGCGAGGTGCTCTGCCTCACATAAACCGGGATTTTGTTCCACAGCATAGGGAGTCTTTGGGTGATGAATCTATCCCTCCAGCACATCCTATTAATAACCATGTCGAGGTTTAAGGTGAAAGCTGAAATACACTAAACAAGCAGAAAAGTATAGCCAAGAGAAGTCAGGGGGCTGGAGGGAGGGTAACCACGACTGCAACAGTGAAAACACTCGATCATCTACATTTATGGTAAGTGTACACAACTGTACTATGTTCTTCATTTTTCACTGTTGCAGTCATTACATTTGGGTTGATTCCCAAAGCTAATGAAGAGAGGAGGCAGTTAGAGAGCATTAGCACCAGCAGTGGCAAAACCAGCTCTGGATTTAGAAAAAATTGGTATGTGGTAATGCTTGGTGAAGGTATGTACAGAGCTCCAGGTAGCAGCTTATAGCATGTCCCTGGTAGGGACACCTCTGAGAAAGGCTGCAAAGGTAGATGCAGGCCTGGTGGAATGTGATCTTATCCCCTGTGGGGTAGGTTTTCCATGGTGCTTATAGCAGAAATGAATGCAATAGCCTATCCACTTAGAAATGGTTTGCTTTGACATGGCCTTCCCCTCTGCCCCTGCAGCAAAGCCAACTAGCAGCTGTTCAGATTTTCTGAAAGGCTTAGTCCTGTCCAAATAAAATCTAAGTTGTCTGTGCACGTCCAAGGAGTGCAGTATTCGTTCTCCTTTGTTCTGTGGATTTGGGAAAAAAGTAGGCAAATGAATGGACTGATTAAGGGCCACACTAGACACCACCTTGGGCATAAAGGAAGGATTGGTTCTGAGGGACACCCTGTCTGTATGGAAGATGATGAGGGGGCTCCACTGCCATGAGGGCCTGTAATTCAGACACTCTTCTTGCTGAAGTGATGGCTAGAAGGAAGGCTGTTTTCCAAGAGAGGAATTTCAACTCTGCAGTTGCAGCTGGCTCAAAAGGGGGTAGAGTGAGCTTTTCCAATACAAAGTTAAGGTCCCAGGATGGAGTAGGGGCTCTCCTGGGTGGTCTTAAATGTTTGGCCCCTCTGAGGAATTGCGTTAGCAGGGGGTGAGAGAAGAGGAGTAGTTTATAATGTGCTGAAATGGCAGAGACATGAATTTTAATTGACGAGAAGGAAAGGCCCTTGTGGAGCATCTCTGTTAAGTACTGAAGAATATGTGGTAAGCTGGGCACCGTTGTGCCAATCCCCCGAGTCCAGCTCCAGGAACAGTATCTTTTCCACTTTTCAGCATAGGATTTTCTAGTACTAGGCCTCCTTGCCTCCAGAATGACATCTAGCACCTGCTTACTGAGGGATGCTATTGGAGAGCTCAAGGAATTAGCCAGGCTGCAAGGTTCAGGGTTTGAAGCTGAGGGTGCAGAATCTGGCCCTCCTGCTGGGACAGCAGGGAAGGGGTCTGCGGCAGGTGCCATGGCTGCAGCAGTGTCATACTGCGCAAGGGGGGGTACCAGTGCTCGCGTGGCCAGTCTGATGCAATCAGTATTGTCCTTGGTTTGTCCTTTTTGATCTTTATCAGAACTTTCGAGAGGAGAGGCAGAGGGGGAAAGGCATAAACTGAGAGGCTTTTCCAGGTGAGGGACAGAGCATCCACTTTCCAAACTTGACTGTGGGAAGTCCTTGTGCAAAATTTGTCCAAATGGTAGTTCTGAGGGGAAGCAAACAGGTCTAGCTCTGGATTCCCCCATTTGTTTCTCAAAAGGTTGAATATCTTTGGTTCCAGTTTCCACTCGTGTGGGTCCATGAGGTTTCTGCTTAGGTTGTCTGCCAGTGAATTTAGCTTGCCTGGCAGGAACTGAGCTTGTAGGTGCACTTGGTAGCTCAAGGCTGTGTTCCACAGAACCATGGCTAGTCTGCAGAGAGGGTACAAGTGGGTTCCCCCTGCTTGTTTACATACCCCATAACTGTGATGTTGTCTGTCTTTACCAATAATTGCCCTGGAAGAATGTGGTCTTTGAAGGCTGTCACGGAATTCTGTACAGCTAACATTTCTTTTTGACTGATATGCAGGTGCATCTGACTCGGGTTCCATTTGCCCTAAATGCACTGTCCTGCCAAGTGAGCCACCCATGCATAGTCTGATGCGTCTGTTGTTAGGGTTTGGGCGGCAGGGGGTAGACTGAATGGGAGCTCCTTGTTGTGGTATTAGGCCTCTGCCCACCAAAGGAACTCTGTCGTTATACAAGGAATGATAGAAATCATTGATTCCAGGTCCTGAGAATGTTGACGCCACAGGCTTTTTAGATACCACTGTAGTTTCCACATATGCTGTCTTGCATATGGAAATAGTAGAATGCAAGCGGCAATGAACCCCAGGGCTTGCAGGATTTTCCTTGCAGATAGCTGGGTCTTTGTGGCCAGTAGTTTGAAGTAGGCTGTCAAACTTGTTTCTCTGGTGTGAGGTAGGCCATCTGGGAAGTTGTGTTCAAGCTTGCTCCTAGGAACCTAGGAATACAATTTGTTGGCAGGGTACTAGATGAGATTTCTTTTCATTTATGATGTACCCCAGCGAGGTTAGAAGTTTCTTTACAAATGCCAGATGTCTTAGTAGCATGTCCTGGCTTTCTGCCTGAATTAGACAATCGTCCAGGTATGGGTATATTTGAATATTTCTTTGCCTGCAAAATGCAATGACTGGAGATAGACACTTTGTGAATACCCTGGGTGCAGTAGATAAGCCAAAGGGAAGTGCAGAGAACTGACAGTGCATGGAGCCTGCTCTGCAGCGTAGGCATTTCCTGCAAGATTCCCTTATTGGAATGTGCAGGTAAGCTTCCTTTAAGTCTAAGGTTGCCAATCAGGCATCTTTGCCTAGCATGGGAAGCAGCTGTTGAAGTGTTATCATTTTGAATTTTGGGATTACCAAAAAGGTGTTTAGAATAGAGAGGCCCAGGATAGGATGCCAGGAGCTGTCTTTTCTGGGTACCAGGAAAATTCTTGAGTAAAAACTTTGTCCCCTTTCTTCTGCTGGGACAGGCTGAATAGCCCCAATACTTAGAAGAGAGAGAACCTACTGTTGAGCCTCTGCCTACTGATTTGGGGGTAGGTCTGGCCAACCATTTGGGGTTGGTAAGGTGTGGAAGTGGAATCTGTATCCTTGGAAAACTATATTTAAAACCCATTTGTCCTGGGTAATGAGTTCCCAGTTTTTTGCATGCAGGGTGACCTTTCTCCCTAAGGGAGCAAGCAGTTGAGCAGGGCTTGGAAGGTTTAAGGTTAAGTCATTGTGACATTTTTCCACAGGGGGGGTGTCTTACTACTTACAGATTTGGAAGTGGAGGCCCCCCACGGCTAAGGCCTGTGAGTACCTTGAGACTGTAGCCTAGGTGGTCTGCTGTTCATGGGTTTGGACTGAGAAGGCCTGGAAGAGATAGGAAAGGACCAATTCTTAAAAGGCCAATGCCTACTAAATCTGGGAGGCTGTACTTGCAGGAAATCTTTAACAGTTTGCATAGATTTAGCTTTTTTCTCCATCTTTTTCAGGACTTCTTTTGCTTTGTTGCCAAACAGACGGTCTTGGGTTAAGGGAGCATCCAATAATTTAGCTTTAACATGATCTGGCAGATTTTGCTCCTTAAGTCAAGCATGCTTTCTAAGTACAGACCCAGTGACAGCAGCCCTGCAAGATGCTTCTAAAGAGTCAAAAACACATTGCAAAGTATGTTTACCAACTTGTTTAGTAGAAAGCATTAAATCCTGTAATTCTTTATTTTCAGCACAGTCAGGAATCAAAATAATTTTCTGTTTAAGTAGCCCCATAATATGCTGTTGATACTTTAACATATGAAACAGGCAGTTTACAGCCCTAATGGCCAAAGTAGCAGAAGTGTATACCTTCTTACCCCATCTGTCCAAGGTCCTGGAATCTCTGACAGCGGGGGTAGGGTTTTTGGCAGTAGTAGCCTTAATGCCCTTAGGTCCTTGGGAAATGGTCTCTGGGTCCGCAGTAGGATTCTTGAAGTGGAACTTGTGAGAATCAGGTACTCTGTAATACCGGTCAGGCTTCCTGGGAGCTGGAGGTAAAGTGTCTGGGGCCAGGCTAGATTCCAAGAAGGCACCATCTACAATGTCCAGGACAGGAGGGATAGCTAAATGCCTGTGTTGAGGGAGGAGTAAGAATTCCCAAAGCCTCTTTTTGGAGTCAGAGCAATCCTGGCTTTCCCAATGGAAATGCTCCCCAAGAGTGTGCAAGGTTTCACCAAAAGAAAAGTCTTCTGGAGGGGAAGCAGAAGGAATGGAATCCTCTGCATCAGAATCCTCATAGGTAGATAAGGGCAAATCCTGGTAATCAGAAGAAACAGAAATTTCAGAATCCTAATCAGAAGAATCAGAAGGAAAATCAGTTCTAGGTCTCTTAGAGGGTGAAGGCTGGCTTCGCCTAATTAAAGTAATAAGGTCTTCAGCCATTCTTATCATTTGTTTTTTGGGCATATGGGCCTGACCATGCGGTTTGGACGTTGGTTTTCTAGGCGTGGGTCGAGTTTTAGGCATTGAAGAAGAAGATGGCATTGGTTTGAAATGCAAGTCAGTAGGCCTGAATACACCCTCAGAAGCTGGAGCCTGCACAGTGGCTCCGGACCCATCCAAGGTGGAGACATCCGCAGGCTCCATAGTCGAAGAAACACCTCGCGGCATACCGGACTCCGAATGGGTCTCAGTACAGGCCTGCAAATCTGAAGTAGCGGGTATAAGGGGCTGCGAAAGTGCCTCACTGAGTACCAGCGAACTAGCAACTAGCTTAACGGAAGCGTTGATGGCAGCTTTGGACCTATGCGGTCTGTCTCTGTCTTTATCTTTACATTTTTTTGGAATGTCAGTAGTCGGGTGGCTTACCAAAGCCATTTCTTGATAGTTAAACAGAGTACCAAAATATTTTGCTGCAAAAAGTAACAGACGACGAATAGTCCGGGGGTTGAATAAGGCACAAAACTGACAGCGAGGGACGTCGTGGTCTTTGCCTAAGCAAGGAATGCAGTACGAATGAAAATCTTTATGAGGCATTTGCTTTCCACAGGTAATACAATTGAACTTTTACTGACATCAGTTAAGAGCAAGAAAAAGGATTCTCAATGGGGTACTTAGCTTTTTTGAAGACTTCGGTTCTGAAACTCGAAAAAGAAAATTTCAGGAGTCGGCCGACCAGCACTTGCAAACTGCTTCTGCTTTGGGCACTGTGCGGCAAGAAAGACAGATGTAATAGCGTCGGCTGCATGTTTTATACCCCTAACGACCTGACGTCATGGAAGAAGAGACAGCATCCGACGCAGGACCCAAGACTGATATTCAGGCCAGCTGAGAGCTACTTGCAGGCAGATAACCCAAATGTAATGACTGCAACAGTAAAACACGAAGAACATCTGCAGGCGGAGAAGGTTGTTTCATCTGCAGGAGTTCCAAATACCTCTTTTTTTTTCTCGGACACATCAGAAACCTCCCATTTAAAATGCGGTCTCATTAAAGTAATGGTATCTCCAAAGGAAAATTCTTCCCTAGGAGACTCAGGAATAAGGGAGTCTTCTTCTTCAGGGGTAGCAAAGTCCTTGTGGGACTCAATTTGGGAACAATAAGTCAAGGATTCATCTGACAAAAAGATTTCTTCCTATGAGTCTTCCAGGGGCTGCACACGGGGTAAAACTGGCTGGGGCACCCGAGACTGAACGGTCTGGAAGGCTATGAACAAGTTCTGAGAAAAGGCTTCCCATCCTGGTGTAGATTTTGCAGTTCCGTGTATTTCTTTTTGTTTCTTTTTTAAAGAAACAGGAAAAGTAGTTAGTTTGGGAGACGAGTAGCCGACGTCAGGGAGGAAAGTAAGATGGCAGTAGGCCCCTCCAACGCCATGAGCCGTGGTTCCCCCTCACCATCAGTGCCTGATAGTTGACTAACCTCAGTGGAGGTACTCCGGATTTCCGCTGAACTGGCTTCCACCATGGTTCCTGGTTCCAGGGGTAAAACCAACACCCGATGAGACCCTGGGCTATCATCCGGCTCGAGACTCTCACCAGACTCCTGATGTGCAGCATGGGCGTCGGGCCTAACTTTTTGGCCTTCTTCCAAGGCAGCTCCTAGGAGGTACCTTCCCCGTCCTCCATACCTGGTGCCAAATGTCGGGGTCTTTGATTTTCCAAGTATAAATTTAAAGCAGCCAGAAGTCTTCTCAAAGTTTGGTGAACAAAGGACTGGAAGATGTCACAGGACTTGTAGTCGTGGCCTGCCCCTAAGCAAAACAAACACTTGCCGTGCATGTCCTTATGTGGAATCTGTCTTCCACAATCACACTTTCCCTTCATAGCCGACATGTATGTCTGGAAAGCAAGAAAAGAAAAAGTATAATCAAAACCCAAAAGAGTACTTAGCCTGAATGGGGACAGCCGAAGGTAAACGAACAACCGGATATCACGAGCTGGTGATCGGACGTCTATAAATCACTGTGGCAGAAAAGTTCTGAGTTGGGTACATATACAGCTGACATGTTTATGGCTCTGACATGCAACGTCACACATATCCCTTATCCAAAGACTTTGGTATACTATACAGATGTATGGTGCTGCAGAATACTGCAACATGAAAAAAGGACATTGTTTAATTCACTAAGAGTGAAATGTTCTGCTGTTATATTAAAGTGTGCATCTGTTCTCCTGTGTTAAATCAACCTAAACAGAGTTTAAATATCTTTAGCATGGTCTGGTTACAGGTTTTACTGTATCCAGATCTGCCTGTGTGATTCCTGTGTTTCCTGGTATGTCATCTTGTGTTGGTTGGGGCCTACCTGCACCTAGTGGGAGTAAGTGAACTTTTTGGAAGTGGTCTGGCTAGGGGTGTTTGGCTAGGAGCTCAGGGACAAGGGTTGACTAAGGGTTGCCTGGTCAATTCCAAAGTTTCTATTTTACTTTTTTGTGGTACTCAAGCCCTTCATTTGCGTGGGTTTGTATCGCACACCACCGGTGCACTGTTTTAACCCTTTGCGAGGTATCTCAGCTGCATTTTTTCCCTTACCACTGTGTAAGTGAGGCCCTCCCTTGCAGCTACTGTTTTGATTTTATCAAGCCCTACTCACACATATAGGTACTCTCCACAGAAAGTACCCACTCTACTATCCCTGACCTCTCTTCAATAGATTCTGACAACCATGAATGGACAATTTTCTGTGGTTTCTCCTGCAAGTCTGGCTGACGTGGGCATCCTGAGACACTGTAGCAACTGCCTCATGTATACAGACAACTCTCTACTACTACCAGCTAGGAACACAATATGTGAGACATGCAATTACACTAAGAACCTAAAATCCTTACTGCCTCGGTCACAAGCCAGTACATCTGGCACTGAGAAGGTTGTCTGCTCAAACACTACAAACACCACACTTCTAACACCACCCACATCTGTACAACACACTCTTACATATGCAGACGTTCTCAACAAAAAAAATACCTAAACAAAACAGACCTCCGAAGCAAAAACACACACACACACACACACACACATCACAACTCAAAGGGCCAAGTACCACACACAGTACACACACCTGTGCCTCACAGCTTCCAACGCCCAGCCACAAACCCAACATACTAGTCATAGGAGACTATCATGAAAAACAAAGATGTGCCCCTCACTAGGCTAGACAAAGAGAAAGTCATGGTAAGTTGCTTGTCAGGTGCTAGAATCCGCCATATCACTCACGCGCACTCTCAACAACAGAAACTGTTATGACTATGCTATAGTCCATGTTAGTGTGAATGACTTCAGACATACCTCTCTGGACTACATGAAAACAGACATGATTGAGCTGAATATGTGTCCCAGCCAGGTATGTCCCTAGCCTTAAGCAGCATCCGACAGTCACCCAGAATGATGCCTCAATACAAAAAGCAGCCCTATATATCAGGGGACAGTGGACTGAGGATGCAAACCAGGAACAGGCCATAAACGACCTTGTAGTGAATTTATCATCACATATTTTGCCGGCTGTACAGAGGGATTTATTGAATAAGGGACTGTCGTTTGTATCAGCTAAACAAGCAACCATACTAGGTGTTTTACTGGATTTAAAGATGTTTGCAAGGAATGTTACCTTGCCTTAGATGTTTCTGCAGCAATCACAACAGGAGAATGTGTTTAAGAAACCAAGCACATTCATACCAAAATTACATCCTAATGTTGAAACATTTTTGAATGTATGTGAACAAGAGGTAAGGCAAACTTTCATAAACATAGTTCTCACTTTTTTAATTTGAGCAGGGAGGAAAGTAATGCCCTAGAAGAGTTGAAGGATTTAACTACTGTAGAAATATGGCCTGCAGACAAAGGGGGCGGTGTGGTCTTACTTGACAGAGATGTCTATGTGAATGGGATGTACACTTCACTGCAGGATGACACACTTTATCTGATGATCACTAGACAACAGGTTACAAGAATTACAGAGAAAGTAGCTTTTTTGATTTTTGAACTTCTCATGACAGGAATGATATCAGAGGATCTTTATAAGTACTTTAATATGAGCATCCTGTTATACCCATTACCGAAAGTACAAAAGGAACCTGTTTGACCACCAATGTGCCCCACTGTATCTAGTAAACACTGGATGACAGAACCCCTTTCTACATTTACAGACGAGATTTTTCCGTGCATTTTTGAGTGGTGTGGAAAAGTACCATAAATGTAGATGTTCGAGTTTATTCACTGTTGCAGTCATTACATTTGGGTAATCCTGCTGGCAGGTTGCCCTCAGTCGGCCTGAATTCCAATGTCCTGGGTCCTGTGTCGGCTGCTGTCGCCCCTTCCCTGACGTCAGGTCATCAGGGGTATAAAAGAAGCAGCCAACGCCATTTTCTTTAGTTTTTCTTGCCCCAGATGCCAGGCGCCCCCTAAAAGGGTAGCCAAAATTTATATATATAAAAATACATGCACGAATATAAAATTTACCTTCGTCTACAAGCAAATACACCACATAGGTTGTATAAATCAGAGAAGGAAAGATAGGTTCCATCAGAAGAAAGAGGGATGGCAGGTGGGTATCCTGGACTGCAACAATGAATACACTCGAACATCTACATTTATAGTAAGTGTACACAACTTAACTATGTTCTTCGTGTTTCACTGTTGCAGTCATTATATTTGGGTAGAGTCACAAAGCTATGGTTGGGAGGCTGGAGTTAAACAGCATTAGGAGTGACTATGAGGCCCTCCACAACTGCAGTGGCAAAGCCTGCCCTGGATTTAGAGTAGAGTGGCAGATGATAGTGTTTTGTAAAGGTGTGCACTGAACTCCAAGTAGCAACCTCTAAAATGTCCTTGGTTGGTACTCCCCTGAGAAAGGCTGCTGAAGTGGTTGCAGCTCTGGTTCAATGTGGCCTAATGCCCTTAGGCACTGCCTTGCCATGGTGTAAGTAGCAGAAACGAATGCAGTGGCCTATCCATTTTGAAATAGTCTGCTTTGAGATAGCCTTTCCTTGTGATCCTGCAGCATATGTCACTAATAATTGCTCTGTCTTTCTGAAAACTTTGGTTCTGTCCAAGAAGAATCTAAGCTGTCTGTGTGCGTCCAAAGAATGCAGAATTCTCTCCCCCTTGTTCTGTGGATTTGGATAAAAAGTTGGCAAATTAATAGTTTGGTTAAGGGCCACACTGGACACCACCTTAGGCATAAATGTTGGGTTTGTCCTCAGAGAGACCCTGTCTGGATAAAAAATGATAAAAGTTTCCACAGCCATGAGTGCCTGTAGCTCTGAAACTCGTCTTGCAGAAGTTATTGCTAGGAGCAGAGCTGTTTTCCAAGATAAAAACATTATATCAGCAGTAGCAGCTGGCTCAAAAGGAGGCAGGGTGAGTTTTTCCAAGACATAGCTGAGGTCCCATGCAGGCATTGGTGATCTCCTTGGAAGCCTTACATTTTTGGCTCCTCTGAGGTACTGCTTTAATAAGGGATGAGAAAAGATTGGTGGCTCTGTATTGTAATGAGCCGAAATGGCAGAGGCATGAATTTTAATAGATGAAAAAGATAGGCCTTTGTCTGGCATCTCAGTTAAGTACTGCAAAATCTGAGGAATATTTGGCACAGCTGTATCAGTTCTTTGTGCCTGGTTCCAAGCACAGAATCTCTTCCATTTTCCAGCATAAGATTTTCTAGTACTAGGCCTTCTGGCTTCCAAAATGACATCCATCACAGCTTTACTGAGAGGTGTGTTTTATATGACTACATTATCTGCCATGCTGCCAGGTTTAAAGTCTTGAGCTGGCTGTGCTGGATCTGATTGTTTTGCTGGGACAGTAGATGAGGTATTTGAGGTAGGGTCCAAGCTTGGCATTGAGACAAGTTCCTTAGGATTGGATACCAGTACTGGCGGGGCCAGCACGGGGCAATCAGTATCATCTTTGGCTTCTCCTGTCTGACCTTTAAGAGTACCTTGTGGAGGAGAGGCAGTGGGGGAAAGGTATATACTGATAGGGCGTCCACTTTCCATGCTTGTCTGTGATAAGTCCTTGTGCAGAATCTTTTTAGTTGGTAGTTGTGAGGGGAGGCAAACAGATCTATGTCCGGGCATCCCCATTTCCTTGTTATCATGCTGAAGACTTGTGGATCTAGGTGCCACTCATGGGGATCCATGAGGTTTCTGCTTAGTTCGTCTTCCAGAGTATTTTTCCTTCCTGGCAGGAATTCTGCCTGCAGATGTACTTGGTAAGTTAATGCTGTGTCCCACAAAGCCATGGCTAGTCTGCAAAGGGGGTAAGAATGTGTGCCCCTCTGCTTGTTTATATACCACATGACTGTGGTGTTGTCTATCTCTATCAGTAGTTGTCCCAGACGAAGTAGGTCCTTGAAGGCTGTCAGGGCATTTTGAACAACTAGCATCTTTTTTTGATTGATATGTAGATGCATTTGGTTTGAGGACCATGTGCCCTGAATGTATCTTCCTGTCATGTGGGTCCCCCAAGCATAATCTGATGCATCCGTCGTTAGTGTCTGCCTGGCTGGGGGTAATGTGAATGGCTGTCCCTTGTTTTGGTGACAAGCCTTTACCCACCATCGAAACTCCTGCTGCAGGCAAGGAATGAGAGTAATCATTGTTTCCAGGCAGTGGCAATGTTGAGTCCAAACACTTTTTAGGTACCATTGAAGTTTCCTCATATGCAGACTTGCATATGGAATTAGTAGGATGCAGGATGCCATGAATCCCAAAGCCTGCAGAATTTTTCTTGCAGATAACTGGGCCTTTGTTGCCAACATTTTGAAATAGGTAGTCAGTTGCCTTTGTCTGGCGTGAGATAAGCCATCTGGGCAGTTGTATTTAAGCTTGCACCCAGGAATATTATCTTGAGAGGGTACTAGTTTTGATTTCTTTTCGTTGACTGTGTACTCCAGGCATGTTAGAAGTCTTTTCACAAACGCCAGATGCTGTAGAAGAATGTCCTTGTTCTCTGCTTGAATTAGACAGTCGTCCAAGTAAGGATATATTTGTATTCCTCCTTGTCTGCAGAATGCAATTACTGGTGCCAGGCACTTTGTAAAGACCCTGGGCGCAGTAGATAAGCCAAAGGGGAGTGCAGAGTATTGGTAATGCATTGAGCCAGCCTTGAATCTGAGGTATCGTCTGAATAATTGTCTGATTGGGACATGCAGTTATGCCTCTTTTAGGTCTAGAGTCACAAGCCAAGTGTTCTTTCCCAGCATGTGCAGAAGCTGCTGCAAAGTCAACATCTTGAATTTTGGTATATCCAGGAATGTGTTCAGAATAGATAGGTCCAGTATTGGTCTCCAGGCCTTGTCCTTTCTGGGTACCAAGAACAGTCTTGAGTAAAATCCTTGCCCCTGCTCTTGCTCTGGTACTTGTTGAATGGCCCCCATTGTCCATGAGGGATGAGACTTGTTTTTGTGCCACTGCCCATTGATTTTTTGGCAGATCTGGCCAGCTGTTTGCCTTTGGCAGGGTACGGAAATGGAACTTGTAGCCTTGTGACATATTTAGAACCCACTTGTCCTGGGTTATAATGTGCCAATTTTGAGAAAAAAGTGCTAATTTTCCCCTAAGGGTGCTGCCAGGAGATATGTGCTTGGTGCAGGCAGGGGGAAGTCATTAGGACCGTTTCCTGTATGGTTGTGATTTGTCTTCTCCAACACTGGAGGTAGAAGCACCCCATTGCTTTGACCTGTATGAACCTTGAACCTGGGATCTGGCTCTAGGGCATCTGGATCTGCCCCTTTGAGGTCTGCCTGACACAGGAAAGGAGCAATTCTTTGTAGGCCAGTGTCTACTAAACCTAGGTGGCTGTACTTGTAAAAAATATTTGACAGTTTGCATAGATTTAGCTTTGTCCTCCATTTTCTTTAACACCTCTTTGCAACCCATCTTGTTCTGCCTTAACACCAAACAAAGTATCATGCTGTAAAGGTGCATCTAATAATTTAACTTTGACATGATCAGGCAGATTTTGTTCCTTTAACCAAGCATGCCTCCTAATTACAGAACAAGTAACAGCGGCCCTGCAGGAGGTCTCCAAAGAATCAAAACCACATTGCAAAGTATGCTTTCCAACTTGTTCAGCTGCATGCAATAAATCCTGCATTTCCTTGTTTTCTGCACATTCAGAGTTTAACAACATTTTCTGTTTAAGCAATGCCATGACATGTTGCTGATATTTGAGCATATGAAACTGACAGTTTAAGGCCCTTATAGCCAAGGCAGCAGATTTTTTCCCCAATCTATCCAGTGCCCTAGAATCTCTGTCAGAGGGGGTAGGGTTTTTTGCAGCGGAAGCCTCAACTCCTTTGGGACCCTGTGAAATAGTTTCTGGGTCTGCAGCAGGGTTTTTAAAAAGGAAATTATGAGAGTCAGGAACCCTGTAGTATCTGTCAGGCTTAACAGGAGCTGGAGGGAAGGAGTCAGGGGTAAGACTAGACTCTGAAAACACATCATCTACAATGTCTAACACAGGTGGAATGGCTAGTGGCCTGTGTTGAGGCAGTAAAAGGAAATCCCTGAGCCTCTATTTAGATTCTGAAAAATCTTGGCTCTCCCAGTGGAAATGCTCCCTCATGGTACGCACGGTTTCCCCAAAAGAATAGTTTTCTGGAGGAGAAGCTGAAGGTATAGATTCTTCAGCATCAGAATCCTCATAGGGGGAGGAGAATATCCCTGATCAGAAGAGGAATCAGAAGAAATAGAAACCTGATCTGAAGAGTCATAGTCAGTGTCTTGGCTAGGCGTCTTATCCGGAGGGGGATGGAAACCTCTGATCAAGGTAATCAAGTCTTCGGCCGTTTTGTGCATCTGTTTTTTGGGCATAGAGGCCTGTCCACATGGCTCTTGAGTTTGTTTCTTTGCTTTAGAAGGTGCTTTAATCTTTGCCTTTGAAGCTCAAGTCGGTTTAATGTAAAGATGTTTAGGTCTGAATACACCCTCAAAAGCCGGTGCCTGCTCAGCGGCTCTGGACCCATCTGAAGAAATAGTATCCGAGGCTCCAATACCTTGAGTTTCCAGAGGCATGGCCGACTCCACGTGGGAGTCAGTAGTGGCCTGCGACTCCAAAGTAGCGGGCGTCAGGGGCTGCAAAAGTGCCTCACTGAGAACCGGCGACTGGCTTAGGAGAAGCTTCGTCGTCAGTTTTGGGCCTCGGTTGTCTATCTCTCTCTTTTTCTTTGCGTTTTTTGTGAACTCTGGTAGTCGGATGGCTATCCGACAACATTTCTGGATAATTAAACCGGCGTCCAAAATAGTTTAAAGCAAAATCATACTGGCGCTTAATAGTGCGTTGGTTAAATCTAGCACAAAACCGACAACCAGAAACATTGTGATCAGGGCCTAGGCAAGGAACACAGTAAGAATGAAAGTCCTTCTGAGGTATTTGCTTTCCACAAGAAATACAATTATTTACTTTTTCTGACATCGGTCTGGAGCAAGAAAAAAGTTTCCCAAATGGGGTACTTAGCTTTACTGAAGACTTCGGATCTGAAACTCGAACACGAACACGAACATCTCAGGAGTCGGCCGACTGGCACTTGTGAACTGCTTCTGCTTCGGGCACCATGCAGCAAGAAAGACTAAAGAAAATGGCATTGGCTGCTTCTTTTATACCCCTGACGACCTGACGTCAGGGAAGGGGTGACAGCAGCCAACGCAGGACCCAGGACTTTGGAATTCAGGCCGACTGAGGGCAACCTGCCAGCAGGATTACCCAAATGTAATGACTGCAACAGTGAAACACGAAGAACATCAGTTTTAAGAGATATAAAATCATTACTGCAGAACTTGCACCATAGAGTATCTGGGTTTACTGAAGTTCCTGATTTTTATTTTCTGGTAATGGATGTAACATTTTTATTTAAGGTTCATAGGTTCATTCATGTTACTAGGCTAACGACCACAAGGGCCTTTTTAAGCCTAGCCATGTATCCCAAACTCTGGCAAATTCTGATACCTTTGATAAGTGTAAGCATAGGCCTGGGAAATGAACCATTTACAGGTTACCTGTTTGCACTGAAGACACAGGTGCCAAACCAGGGATGAATTTCCGGTTTCCCATCCAAGTTGCACTTGAATTGGGTTAGGAAGGAACTCTGCTTCACATGGATGGGAAGCCTGTTTCACAGACATTATGCCCTGTATTCTTTTAGTGAGGAACCTCTGTGGATGTTCCAGTTGTTGGATATGCTTGCTTAGGTACATACCAAAGGGTGCATTGTACACAATGACAGGTCTGATGAATGTCGAATACAGTGGAACAATGACTTCCTTGGACTTAGATGCCGTACCTTTGCTTATAAGTTGTGCAACATAGAATGATTTCCTCCCCACCGTAGACACGTGATGATCAAAGGCTAGATTACTATCTATGTTCATAGGTTCATAGGTTCATACTAGGCTATCTGCCCAAGGGCATTTATAAGCCTAGCCCATAGTTATTTGGCTTTCGCCACCCCTTTAGTTTGAATAAAACTATGCCTATTATTTTGCTGTGCCTCTGTCAAGCAGTGACACTGAAGTAATCCCTGGGGTATATCTGCGATCCCCCATCCATTGGTCAAGATTCCTCTTGAACAAGGCCAGCGAGGTGCTCTGCCTCACATGTACCGGGATTTTGTTCCACAGCATAGGAGTCTCTGGGTGATGAATCTGTCCCTCCAGCACGTTCTATTAATAACCGTGTCAAGGTTTAAGTCTCCCGCCCTTGTGGTTCTGAGGGATCTAGATTTTTGAGGTGAAGCATATTCATCAAATCAAGGTTTGACATGGCCTTATATGTCAGGCACAGGTCACCTCTGAGCAAGCGGTATGAGACTGAATAGAGCTGGAGTTCTTTCAGTCGGGCAGCATAAGACATATTTTTGAGACCCTTTATCCTTTTGGTGAGGAACTTTTGGGGCCTTTCCAGCTGCTGCAGGTGTCGGGTCAGATACATTCCAAATGGGGCATTGTACTCAATCATAGGTCTAATGAGTGATGAGTACAGGGGGGGCGATGACCTCCCTTGATCTAGATGTGAATCCCTTCATGATCAGGTGGGCAATGTAGAAGGTTTTCCTAACTACTTTAGCAACATGAGTGTCAAGCGAAGGCTACTGTCAACCTGGGTCCCCAGATCCCTGATGACTTCTTCTGTGCTCAGTGGATTGCCACCTATATGGTAGCTAGGGTAACCTTGTTTTCCCGAAGGGTATGACTATGCATTTCTTGGCATTTAACTTTAGGCCATGGCTCTGGCACCAGTTATCCGTTTCTGTGAGGCCCTTCTGAAGGATATCTGTGTCAGATGTGTTCTCGACTATGGCGCCCAGTTTGCAGTCATCTGCAAACTTTGTCAGCCATAACCCTCCTGTGTTTGCTTGTACTTCAGAAAAGTAGATGCCGAACAAGAGTGGACCCAGGACTGAGCCCTGTGGGACACCACTTGTGACAGGCTTTGAGTCTGACATGGCTCCAGCAACTCTGACCCTGTGGGTTCTGTCACTTAGACAGTTTGCAACCCATCTTGTGATGTATGGGTTTACATTCAAGCTGATGAGTTTTTCGATGATACCTGAATGGGGTATTGTGTCAAAGGCCTTTGCCAGGTCAAGGTAGGCTGTATGGACTGCCTTTCCTTCATCAATGGCCTTGGTGACTGTCTCGAAAAAGTCAACCAAGTTTAAAAGGCATGATCTGCCTTTGACAAAGCCAAACTGGGTTGGATCCAAAGTCTGCAAGTTCCCCATGTCTTTATTTATGAGTTCCATTATGATCCTCTCCATGGCTTTGCAGATAAGGCTGGTCAAGCTAATGGGACGGTAATTTCCAGGGTCGGTGGAGGCACCGCCCTTGTGAAGTGGGACCACAGTCGCCATGCGCCACTCCTTGGGTACGTATCCTGAGGTGAGGCTAAGATTAAACAGCTGTCCTAACTGCGGGTTTAATTCCTCTTTGAGTTCGTGGAGCACACAGCCGGGGACACCATCCGGTCCCATGGATGCTGTGTTTTTTGCTTTGGAGAGAGCAGTTCTCACCTGGGCGTTGGAGATGTTTGGGGGGCTACAATCCTCTGGTATAGATATCTCTCCTTTTGGAGGGGGGGGAAGTTTGCACTGAACCTGTCAGCCAGTATGTTGGCAATGTGTGTAGGTTCAGTAATCTTCACATCATTTTGAACTAATTCTGAGCATATATGGGAGTTTCCTCCTAGGTTTCTAACATAGCTAAAGAAGGCCTTATGATTGTCTTTTGAGTCCTTGGCGATTTTTCTCTCAAAATTTGCCTTGGATGATTTTATGAGAGCTCTTAGTTTTTTACTTATAATGATCAAAGGTGTCTTACCTTTCAAGGATTTTGCTCTATCTTGCAGTAGCTTCCTCCTTTTGTTGTAGAGCTTGTTTATGGCTGGGGTCCACCAGACTGGACGCTTGCCTTTGGTACAAAGAGTCTTAGTTTTGTTTGGGATTGCCTGATCCATGCAGTCCTGTAGGTGCTGGTAGAAGGCATTTGTAAGTGATTCAGCAGTTTGAGTAATGTTTACCACTGGCTCAGGGACCTTAAAGGAGACCACACTAGTTTTTAGAAGTGTGAAGTCAGCTTTTGAGAAGTTTTTCACTGTGGTCTTTTTTATTTCAGGTGGGGGCGGGATGAGGACCTCCAGCGAGATTAGTTTATGATCTGATCTCACCAGTGAGGGGTATACTTCTGGTGTTGAACATTGTGATCCCATGTTCGTGATGATGAGATCAAGTATGTTTTCTCCTCTTGTGGGGATGGTGACTAGTTGTTCCATGGCATTTGAGTTTATGAACTCCAGGAACCTTTGGGCTAGAGTGTTTGGGCTTGAGTAGTGTTCCCAGTCTGTATTAGGGTAGTTGAAGTCACCTAGTATGATGGTGTTTGGAGATACATTTATCCCCTCCATTGTTTTCAGGAAGGCCATGTGAGGTTCCTGAGTTTGAGAGGGTGGCCTGTAACATGCTACAAATTGCAGAGCAGTCTTGCCTATGGTTAATTGCACCTGGATGGTCTCCGATGCATCGTGCGTTGCCACCAACCTTGAGGTGTGGGTGTCCTTTATGAATATGGACCCCCCCCCTCCTTTCTTGGTGTTTTCAGGATTTTGGGGCCGGAACGCATGTGTGTCCCTAAGGCCCTGACAGTCAACTCTAAGGGGTGTATTTGTCAATATGATAGTTGCCCGGGATGGATGACCTCCCAATGGATACTATTATGAATTTCCTGGCATTTAGTTTTAGTCCATGGCTCTGACACCAGTTATTTGCCTGTGTCAGAGCCTCCTGCAGAACATCTGTGTCAGTGTGCGATTCAAAGACAGCTCCTAATTTTGAAATCATCTTTCAATTTAGTCAGCCAGAGACCACTGACATTGGCCTTGACTTCAAAGAAATAAATGCCAAAAAGGAGCAGTCCAAGGACAGATCCCTGCGGAACTCCACTTGTGACTGGCCTCTTTGTGGAGGTGGACTCCCCAATTCTAACTTCCTGGGTCCTGTCTGCGAGTCAGTTGGCAATCCACCGGATGACACACGGGTTTTTACCTAACCTCTTGTGTTTATCAACAATGCCTTGGCCAGGTCAAGGTAGGCAGTGTGAACGATTTTGCCCTCATCCATTGCTTTGGTGATCTTCTGTGATGGGCCCACATAGCTTGCCCAGATTATCAGGTGCCTTGACCACATCACTCCTGCGTACAATGAAATGACAACAGTTATATTAAGGGACTGCATCTTGCATGTAGCTTTTTTGTAAAATATGCTAGACACGTGCTTTAAGTGCAAACCTTGTTTACTGAACTTTAGTGCGTTGAACTTTGATTAACCTGAAAACATTTTATCAGCTTACAGAGTCAAATAAGAGGAACGATCACAAGTCTGCAGTCAGCTAAGGGACAACTGTTCTCTTAGAAGAGGAAGTAACGAATAAAACAAGACATTACAGGACTTGTTTACAACTTAGGAAATGATTTGTAATTTTATAAAATATTCCAGTTTATGATTAAACTTATGATCTGGATGTCATCAGCCAAACCTGTTGACCCTATGGCCTGCTCAAACCTATAAAAAGCTCAAAGGCTGATAATAGGATGGAACTCACCATCCAGATTTGATTGATCTTTGCACTAGCCTAAACTGAGCATACAGCTATTTTGCCAGTGTCAGCCCTGTCTTAACGGAACTCATCTTCTGGATTTGATTTGACTGATTTGCTTTGATCAACACGAACGTTTAGCTTAGACTGAGTTCTTGGATGTATCACTGCCTGCAAGTGTGTTGACTAAACAGATAGCTGCACTGTATAGATTAGAGTTCCCCTGTCAGTGGGCTTGATAATTCCTTTAATGCTTGTAAGTACAGACATCTTCATTTTTAATTTAATTTAATGATTATGGTAATAAACTGTTTAAGCTTGTGCCTTGGTGTCGTGTCACTTCTTCTCAACTGTATTAACCACAAAATTATAATAATGGAACGCAACACCTTCTCAAAGAAGACCACCAGGTTGAGTAGGCATGATCTACACTTAATGAAACCAAACTGGGGTGGGTCCAGTGTCTGGAGGTTTATTATGTCTCTGTTGATCATCTCCATGAAAATTCTTTCCATGGCGTTACATACAAGACTAGTGAGACTTATGGGTCTGTAGTTTCCAGGGTCTGTAGATGGCCCATCTTTGTGCAGATGGATGACTGTTGCCTTTCCACATTCTTGAGGCATGAAGTCTGTTTGGAGGTTACAGTTAAATAGTAATTGCAGAGGCCCTGATAGGTCATGTTTCATGCTATTTAGAAGGCATCCTGGGATATTGTCTGGGCCCAGTGATGCAGTGTTCATGGTCTTAGAAAGAACATTAAGGACCTGTTCCCTATTGATAGTAGGGGGAGTTATAATTGATGATATTTCCTAAGGGAAGGTTGTGGGTGTGAGAGGGGTAAAGTTGTAGCTGAATTTGCCTGCCAGGGGGTTTCTACACCTTCTGGCTCAGTACAGGTGGCTCCATTAACAGTGAGCTCTGCACACAATTGTGTATTGCCTTTGAGGTTGGGGACATAGCTAAAGAATGCTTTGTGGTTGTCCTTGGCCTAGGAGGTCAAACTTACCTCAAATTTGGCTTTGGTATACTTTATTTGTCCTCTGAGTTGTTTGTTTAGTTTGATGAGAGTACTTTTATCCTTCAGGGTGCTGCACCTCCTAATTTTTGCCATGATCTTCTTCCTCCTGTTATACATTCGATTGATTCTGTGATTCCACCAGGGTGGCTTATCCCCAGTGTTTGGGCAGTAGAGAATGTGAAGACTTTCTTGACTGGGACAGATTTTCTTGCGCTAAGAATGAACTTTTCTGTACTCTTTTGGAAATTGTTTTAGAAAATAATGTGTTTGTTTTTGATGAGAGTTTTTTCCACAGAAGGTTGGCGTGGCAATGTGCACAGCATGTGCTAATAGCTACACCAACCTAGCATTGGCACAGTGGGAAGTAAGTACAGTATTAACAGGTAACATGTTCCCATCATCATATTTTGTACTACAAAAGATTTGTGAATGATATCCTTTTATTATGGGATGGCTCCCTTGAATTGCTAGCAAAATTTAGGTTTTTACATTCTACTACTGATTTCCTGAGATTCACATAGGCCGGTTCTGAGAAAGAGATTGCATTCTTAGACATATCCATCAGTAAATCAGTACTAGGATGTGTTAAGACCAAGGTTTTTAAAAAGGCCACTAGGAAGAAGGTATTATTGCATAAGAAGAGCATGCATCCTCGGCACATACACAGGAATGTGATGAGGGGGTCAGTTCTTAAGAACTATTACACTTTGCAATGTAACTCTTGCAGAAGGAGTTTGAGAGTGAGATTTGATTTTCTAGCAAGAGGCTATGCACAGGATGAGGTACACAGCTGTATGGCCCAAATTTAGCAAGAAAGGAAAGGTAAGGGGTGAGCTTATTATGCCCAATAGCTATTTGAGGGAGAGGCATCCCCTATATTTGCTCCACAACACACAGTGAGGGTTCCACTCACAAATTCAAGTGATGTAAATACTTTCTGTGATATAATGAAGAAACACTGGGGGGTTCTAACTGTTTCTGAAGAATTGAGTGGAGTTGTATCAGAAGTTCCATGGTTTTCTTTTAGAAACAACCCCAATCTGAAGAGACAACTATGCTATAAAAGGGTCTACATCATAACATCTAAGTTGCAAAACTTCGAATGTTATAATATCGAACCCAAAACCTTGAAGACTGGCAAGAGCGAAGCCGTGGAACATTGAATTCTATCCCAGGGAAAGAATTTGGTGGGTCGTTTCCACGGCTTTGCTATTTCCTCCACTGTGGTGCAATCTCGGAGTTGGTATATTTAAGTAGGGGGGGTGTGGGCTGCAAAGCCCCCAACATTAAAAATAGTTTGTAGTGTTTGTGTGTTTTGTGCTGGAACAGCAATTTTTTTTCCCAGGGAAAAAAAAAATCCCTGTTCTCAGCTTTCAGAGTTTTAAGATTTAGAGGTTAACAGTTCGATGTCATTGTATTCGATGTTCTCACATTTCGATCTTGTGATATAAACCCCTATAAAAAGAGAGCATTAGGAGGGTTTCCACAGTCCCAGTGGCAAAGCATTTATCCCTGTCGTAGGTGTAGTGCATGTAGTTCTATACAACCTGGCATGGTTTTTAAACATCCCCACTTAAGTTTTTCTGTTGAGTGCATGTTTTATGTAGATTGTTCTACAAAGAATTTAGTTTATTTGGCATTCTGCACCCTCTGTTATGCTTTTTATACAGGGAAAACCAATCGTTCCTTTAAGGATCGGATTTTGGAACACTTGCAAGACATAAGGGAATGGGAGGCAGGAAAAGTACAGTTTTGTACCTACCATAAATGTAGATGTTCGAGGATCCACATTGCTGCAGTCCTAACTATTGGGTAGTCCGCTGTCCAGTCAGCCCGAATACCAAAGTATATGGCTGACGTCGGTCAGGGCGCATTAGACTGACGTCAGTACGTCAGGGTACTAATGCGCATGACCGAAGTCATATCCTCAGTCTTTTCTTGCCCCAGATGTCAGAAGACCCTAAAAAGACAAGGCCAAATATACCTGCACCAAAAATATGTACAATATATACAAAATTACCAGAATATAACCTCACCTACACAACCACCCCTAAACACAGAGGGGAAGGAGGGAGGGTAAATTGGACTGCAGCAATGTGGATCCTCGAACATCTACATTTATGGTAGGTACAAAACTGTACTATGTTCTTCATTCCACATTGCTGCAGTCCTAACTATTGGGTAGAATCCCAAAGCAGAGGTAAGGGAGGCTGGCAAATCATAAAGAAGCAGGAGCTGACAACATGCCTTGCAAAATAGCTGTGGCAAAACCAGCCCTAGACTTAGAGTAGAGAGGAAGGTGATAATGCTTAGAGAAAGTATGCACTGAACTCCAAGTAGCTGCCTCCAAAATATTCTTAGTTGCCACCCCCCTTAGAAATGCTGTAGAAGTGGCAGTAGCCCTAGTGGAATGAGGCCTAATCCCAGCTGGAATCTCCTTGCCATGATGGGAATAACAAAATGCAATGCAAAACCCAATCCACCTAGAAATAGTTTGTTTTGACACAGGCTTGCCCTGCGAACTCAAAGCAAAAGAAACAAACAACTGCTGAGACTGCCTAAAATCCTTAGTCCTGCTTAAATAATAACGCAATTGCCTGTGTACATCTAAAGTGTGCAGAATCTTTTCCCCTTTATTTTGGGGATCTGCATAAAAAGTAGGCAAATGAATAGTTTGGTTTAAAGCCACACTAGAAACCACCTTAGGCATAAAGGAAGGATTAGATGCGTAATGATACCCTATCCTTATGAAAAATCAAAAGGCTCTACCGCCATAAGGGCCTGCAACTCAGAAACCCTTCTTGCAGAAGTAATGGCCAACAAAAAAGCAGTCTTCCATGACAAGTACTTCAATTCAGCAGTAGCCGCAGGCTCAAAAGGTTGTAGAGTAAGTTTCTCCAACACAAAATTGAGATCCCAAGCAGGAGTAGGAGCTCTACGTGGGGTCTTATATTCTTTGCCCCTCTAAGAAATTGCTTGAACAAAGGATGCGAAAACAATGGTGGGTCACAATCATAGTGAGCTGAAATTGCTGCAGCATGAATCTTAATGGAAGAGAAAGACAAACCTTTGTCCAATAACTCAGTAAGATATTGAAGAGCCACACTCAAATTAGGCTCAGAAATCTCCAAATTGTTTGCTGCACTCCAAAATAAAAATCTCTTCCATTTTTCTCGCATTACACTTTCCTTGTACTAGGTCTTCTGGCTTCCATAATCACATTTAAAACTTGTTGAGGAAGTTGAGACCTGCTGTGTTTCAAAACAGAATATGCCAGGCTGTTAGATGAAGAGAGTGTAGCTTGACATTGAGCAGGTGACCGTCCCTCTGAGACAACAGGTGTGGAATCAAAGGTAAAGGCCATGGAGGCATCCTTACCAGACTCCTCAGTAATGGGTACCAGTGTTGCTGAGGCCAATCTGGAGCTATTAAAATCATCCTTGGCTTGTCTTGTCTGACCTTCAGGAGCACCTTTGGGAGAAGAGGCAGAGGTGGAAAGGCATACACATGAAGATTTTTCCAACTGAAAGAAAGAGCATCCACTTTCCAAGCTGTGTGATGAAACCTCTTTGTGCAAAACTTTGGCAGCTGGTGGTTTAGTGGAGAAGCGAACAGATCTATGTCTGGAGTTCCCCATGACACTGTCAATTTTTGAAATACATGAAGATCCAGTTTCCACTCGTGGGGATCCATGATTTGTCTGCTTAACACATCTGCTAAGGAGTTCTGTGCTCCTGGCAGAAACCTTGCCTGAAGAGTTAGTTGCAAGCTGAGCGCAGTCTCCCATAAAATCATTGCTTGCCTGCACAACGGGTAAGAATGTGTTGCGCCTTGTTTGTTGATGTACCACATGACAGTTGTGTTGTCTGTTAGAATCAACACCTGCCCTGGAAGAAGTAACTCCTTGAAAGCCATTAATGCAAACTGGACTGCTAACATCTCTTTCATGTTGATATGTAGATGCTGTAGTCTGGCAGGCCACTTGTCTTGTATCCACTTTCCATTTAGATGAGCTCCCCAAGCAATGTCTGAGGCATCTGTCGTTAGGATCTGACTGCCTCTGGCCGGGTCACAGAGAGTCCCTTGTTTAGGTGACATTCCTGAGCCCACCACATAAATTCCTTTTGAATGCAAGGTATTATTTGAATGACAGTGTCCAAATGCTGGCAGTGCTGTGTCCATACATTTTGAGATACCATTGCAGCTTCCTCATATGCAGTTTGGCATTGGGAAGCACCAGAATACAAGATGCCATGAACCCTAAGGCTTGAAGGACTGTCCTTGCAGTCAGCCCGGACTGAAGAGATAGGTGATGGAAGTAACTGGAAAGATTCTGTTGTTTGTCCGGGGTTAAAAAGGCCATCTGGGCTGCTGTATTCAGTCTCACACCCAGAAAGCACATGTCTTGAGAGGGTACTAGACTGGACTTTATTTCGTTCACAGAATACCCTAGGCATCTTAGCACTGCTATCACATATTCCAAATGCTGTAAAGGTCTTCCTTTTCTTGAGCCAGAATCAGGCAGTCGTCCAAGTAAGGATAGATTTGAATTCCTTTTAGTCTGAAATAAGCTATCACTGGAGCCAGAACCTTTGTGAATACTCTGGGCAGTAGATAAGCCAAAGGGCAATGCAGAGAACTGATAATGAGAATTTCCAGCTCGAAACGCAGATACTTCCTGCAACTTAGTCTGATAGGCACATGAAGGTAAGCTTCCTTGAGATCTAAAGTTACCATCCAGTGATCTTTGCCCAGTAGAGGTAAAAGCTGTTGTAACGTCAACATTTTGAACTTGGGAATGTCCAGATAAGTGTTGAGGATAGATAAATCCAAAATTGGTCTCCACGTGTTCCCCTTCTTTGGTACTAGGAACAGGCGAGAATAAAATCCTAGGCCCCTTTCTGGCACAGGAACTGGCTGAATGGCCCCTATTTGGAGCAACAGAGAAATTTGCTTGTGAGCCTCTTTTCTTTGTAGAGGAGGAATGTCTGGCATGCCTTTGAAAGGAGGCAAGGTATGGAAATAAAACCTGTAACCGTGGTGAATGATATCCAGAACCCATTTGTCTTGGGTAATTAAATCCCAATTTTCTTTGAAAAGAGACAGCCTTCCTCCCAAAGGTGCTGCCAGGCGAGAATGTACTGGCAGCTGAAAAGGCAGGTCATTGGGTCTGTTTACGAAAGGACTGACCCTGCCCTCACCAGAAGTCCGAGCAGGTGAACTCCCTGTTCTAGGCCTAAAAGAACCTTGAGCTCTGCCCCTACCACGTCTAGACCTACCCCTAGACTGGGAATCATAAGCAGGATATGTCCATCCCTTAGTAGGCCAATTTCTACTAAACTTGGAGGCTGCACCTGCAAACAATCCTTAACAGTTTGCATAGACTTAGCCTTGTCCTCCATTTTCTTTAAAACTGCTTCCACAGGCGAACCAAACAACACATCAGACTGTAAAGGAGCATCCAAAATCCTTGTCTTAACATGCTCAGCTAAATTCTGATCCCTCAACCAGGCGTGCCTACGAAGAACAGAACCAGTGGCAGCCACCCTCGAGGAGGCCTGCACAGCATCAAAACCACACTGCAAGGAATGCTTACCCACCTGTTCAGACACATGAACTAAATCCTGCAACTCTTTACACTCAATACCTTCAGCCAGAGCATCCACCTTAGACTTCAATTGTGAAAGGAGATAATTCTGATATTTTAACATGTGAAACTGACAATTCAACGCCCTCATGGCTAAAGTGGAAGAAGTATACACTTTCTTTCCCCATCTATCCAAAGCCCTTGCCTCTTTATCAGGAGGAACAGGATTTTTAACAACAGAAGCCTTCACACCTTTAGGCCCCTGAGAGACAGTTTCGGGTCTGCCCTAGGACTCTTAAAAGATACTTATGGGCTTCAGGCACCCTATAGTACCTATCCGGTTTAACTGGGGCAGGAGGCAAAGAATCAGGATTCAGGAAGCCTCTGCAAAACATCTTCTACCACATTCAGAACAGGAGGTATAGCTAAAGGCCTATGCTGGGGTAAAACAAGAATTCCCTAAGCCTCTTCCTGGAATCAGAGAAATCTTGACCTTCCCATTTAAAATGCTCCCTCATGGAATGCAGAGTCTCTGAAAATGAAAAATCCTCAGGAGGCGAAGCTGAAGGAGTAGAATCATCCACATCAGAATCAGAATAAGGAGGATACTCCTGCAAGTCTTCAGCCGAAGACTCAGAAGCCTCCGAACAGTGCTCAAAACTCTCAAACTCAGGTTCCACCCTAGGCCTCTTATCAGGAGGGGGCATAGAACCTCTAATCATAGTAATCAAATCCTCTGCCATTTTAAGCATATGCTTCTTAGGCAAAGACCCTGAAACACTAGGAGAAACCCCCACTGAAGCTAAACTAGGCCTGCCTCTTAAAGAAGCCTTGGAAACAGAAGGGGAGGCCCTAATCACCTTAGGAAGAGAGGGAAGAACAGCCACCTGAGAAGCCCCTTCAGCCTGGCCTACTTCCTGAGAGGACACATCCTGTAACAGTAAAGTCTCTCCTGAGACTCCAAAGAAACTCCTGGCAGAACCTCCGGCTCCACTGAGCCTTCCAAAGAACCGACGTCCGGGACTGTCGGTTCTTCCACTCTAGGCTTTGCTGCTTTGTCCTTGCGCTTTTGGCCGAAGCGGGCGGAGCATCCGGCGGCATTTTATAATTACAACGCTTCCCAAAACTAACCTGGCACAGTCTAACCTTCTCTTAATAGTGCGTTTGTTAAACCTAGCACAAGAGCGGCATCCAACAACGTCGTGCTCAGGCCCTAAACAAGGTATACACAAAGTATGGTAATCCCTATGAGGTATCTGTTTCCCACAAGAAATACAGTTATTCACTTTTTCTGACATCCGGTTAAATACTGAGGCAAGAAAAAAACAAAATATTCCCCAACGGGGTACTTAGCCAACTTTGATTCGGTCTGAAACTCTGACTTCAGAAACTTTCAGAACGCCAACCTGCACTCGCAAAACTGCTTCTGCATCGGACCATGCGGCAAAAAAGACTGAGGATATGACGTCGGTCATGCGCATTAGTACCCTGACGTACTGACGTCAGTCTAATGCGCCCTGACCGACGTCAGCCATATACTTTGGTATTCGGGCCGACTGGACAGCGGACTACCCAATAGTTAGGACTGCAGCAATGTGGAATGAAGAACATATGCATTAGCACACCATGTGGTGGCTGAAGAGAACTCCCATAAGTTTAAGTTTCTGGCACTGGAGGTAGTTGGAATGGATATTAGGGGCGGGGATCCTAAGAACAAGACAGAGCCAAGAGAACAAGCCTGGATTTTATCACACCAAGCAGATAAATTTCCAGGACTACATGAGGTTGTTTCCCTGAAGCCTATGTTAAAGGCACGCCCACTCCCACATTAAAATGTCTGTTTATATATATTTTTATATGAATATTTTAAAGTTTTGTATTTTGGTGTTTTGTAAGTACTTTGTTATCATGTGATGTAATTTTTTTACTGTTGTTCAAATTTTTTTTGCATGCTTCTTACAACAGGAAATGATGTCACAGTGCTATTGGTACATAGATGGTTCTTTTTAATGTGACTGTCTGATGAAGCAATACATTGCATCGTGAAAGCTCTTGCGTGTTTTTATTTTTTACATTTAAGTTGAATAAATTTAATAACTCTAATTTTCTCCTCTTTACTAATAACCTACACACACCTACTCCACAAGGTTCTATAATACAGTCTGCAGATGGTTCAACACTTATCTGTGACTAATAATCTACACACACCTACTCCACATGGTTCTATAATACAGTGCGCAGATGATTCAACACTTATCTGTGACTAATAATCTACACACACCTACTCCACATGGTTCTATAATACAGTCTGCAGATGATCCAACACTTATCTGTGACTAATAATCTATACACACCTACTCCACATGGTTCTATAATACAGTCTGCAGATGATTCAACACTTATCTGTGACTAATAATCCACACACAGCTACTCCACATGGTTCTATAATACAGTCTGCAGATGATTCAACACTTATCTCTGACTAGTAATCTACACACAGCTACTCTACATGGTTCTATAATACAGTCTTCGGATGATACAACACTTACCTGTGACTAATAATTTACACACACCTACTCCACATGGTTCTATAATACAGTCTTCAGATGATACAACACTTACCTGTGACTAATAATCTACACACACCTACTCCACATGGTTCTATAATACAGTATGCAGATGATTCAACAATTATCAGTGACTAATAATCTATACACAACTACTCCACATGGTTCTACAATACAGTATGCAGATGATTCAACACTTATCTGTGACTAATAATCTACACACACCTACTCCACATGGTTCTATAATACAGTCTGCAGATGATCCAACACTTATCTGTGACTAATAATCTACACAAACCTACTCCACATGGTTTTATAATACAGTCTACAGATGATTCAACACTTATCTGTGACTAATAATCTACACACACCTACTCCACATGGTTCTATACTACAGTATGCAGATGATTCAACACTTATCTGTGACTAATAATCTACACACACCTACTCCACATGGTTTTATAATACAGTATGCAGATGATTTAACACTTATCTGTGACTAATAATCTACACACACCTACTCCACATGGTTCTTTAATACAGTCTGCAGATGATTCAACACTTATCTGTGACTAATAATCTACACACAGCTACTCCACAATGTTCTATAATACAGTACGCAGATGATTCAACACTTATCTGTGACTAATAATCTACACACAGCTACTCCACATGGTTCTATAATACAGTACGCAGATGATTCAACACTTATCTGTGACTAATAATCTACGCACACCTTCTCCACATGGTTCTATAATACAGTCTGCAGATGATTCAACACTTATCTGTGACTAATAATCTACACACCTACTCCACATGGTTCTTTAACAGTCTGCAGATGATCCAACACGTATCTGTGACTAATAATCTACACACAGCTTCTCCACATGGTTCTATAATACAGTATGCAGATGATTCAACACTTATCTGTGACTAATAATCTACACACACCTACTCCACATGGTTCTATAACAGTATGCAGATGATTCAACACTTATCTGTGACTAATAATCTACACTCAGCTACTCCACATGGCTCTATAATACAGTCTGCAGATGATTTAACACTTATCTGTGACTAATAATCTACACACAGCTACTCCACATGGCGCTATAATACAGTACGCAGATGATTCAACACTTATCTGTGACTAATAATCTACACACACGTAATCCACATGGTTCTATAATACTGTATGCAGATGATTCAACACTTACCTGTGGCTAATAACCTACACACAGCTACTCCACATGGCGCTACAATACAGTATGCAGATGGTTCAACACTTATCTATGACTAATAATCTACACACACCTACTCCACATGGTTCTATAATACAGTCTGCAGATGATTCAACACTTATCTGTGACTAATAACCTACACACAGCTACTCCACATGGTTCTATAATACAGTCTGCAGATGGTTCAACACTTATCTGTGACTAATAATCTACACACAGCTACTCCACATGGCGCTATAATACAGTACGCAGATGATTCAACACTTATCTGTGACTAATAATCTACACACACCTACACCACATGGTTCTATAATACAGTCTGCAGATGGTTCAACACTTATCTGTGCTACCACTTCTCTATCAGCTCTTCATTCTCAAACACAGGAATCTTTCACTTCTGTAGAAACATGGTTAGCCAATGCCCATCTAATCTTGAACCCAAACAAAACTAAATTATTACTTTTCCAACCTAACAAGATGTCTATCACATGCCCACCATTTAACATAATAGCCAAAGACAATACTGTGATCTCCCTGACAACACATACAAAGCTTGTTGGAGTGGAAATAGACAATAACCTAAAATTTGACTTGCATGTCTCCCTAACTATAAAAAAGTCCATAAGAAACTTGGAAGTCTACATAGGCACAAAAGGTTCCTAACCACAATGGCCAAAATTACATTAGCACAAACCCATCTGCTCTCCACTTTACTATATGCCTCTCCAATTTTAACTAATCTAAGGAAAATTGACTTATCTAAGCTAGAAGCACGTCATAATAAAATTGCTAAGTTTGCATCTGGCTGCCCATATAGAACACATCACTGTACACCTTTAAGGATACTAGACTGGCATGAGCTTCCCAACATCATTCTTCACAAACAACTCTAACTCAAAAAAACTGTAACACAACCAGCTAAAACCCCTGCACTACAAAATCTCATCCTTCCTTATAGTTTCAGCAGATCACTTCACTCTAACAATAAGAACTTACTCACTGTCTCCAAGGTCAACAACACTGCAGGAGAACTTTATTTTCCAACTATATATCTCTTATATGGAACTCCCTTCCTAACTCCATTCTCTCAATCTCATCCACTAACCACTTTAAGCATTCACTTAAAGCTTATCTAAAAAATAAGTGGATATGTTCCTGTACTAACCCCCTCATGAGTGCTCTGATACATCACAGTATACCAAAATATATCCAAATTCTCCCCCGGTGTTTAATCCTTTGTTCCTACCGACCTGTCTTAACATTATATCTTTACATAAGTCATACCCACAAATAGTACTAGCTATGTTCAAAGCGTAGGTTTTGTTGTCAAGATGTAACAAATTTGTATGTTCTTACGTATACTACATTTTGTTTACTTTATACTTTTTTGATTATTGTAATGTGTGCATGAAAATTTACTGTTACTCATGGAGCTTTTCTCCTCAGGCCTCTGCTGAAAAAGGACCTGTGGCCAGTTAGACTTTCCCGGTAAACAAATGTTAAATAAATAAAATAAATAACCTACAGCCTTGGTGAACTGGAACTTTGTTTATTTGGATACTGTTTTTTGTTTAAGTGCCATTCCTTTATCTTGGTGGTCTTTTGTTGTTTTTTGAGCATCCTACCATCACCCAAAATGATGTCTTAATGCGAACAGAAAATGACTGACTTTAACAATTGGCTTACTTTATGGTGTCATTCGAAGGGGATCAGTACCTGACAGCCTGGAAGGACACGATTGACAGACCACGATGCTTTGTCAGAGATGGCCTTCATCCGTCTCACCTGGGCTTCAGGCTTCTGGCAAAAGCTCTTGCCTCCTTCACAGTGCCTTTTTTTAGGCAAAGACATGAGGACACAATTACCAATGTGAAAAATTCTTCTAAACTTAATTTAAAGGTCACGCTGCTAAACACTAGGAGTCTTAACATGAAACTGCATTCATTGCAACCATTCCTCACCCTGGAACATGCTAACATTTGTACAGTCACTGAAACCTGGTTCAAAGCTGCGGAGAGCACTCCGGCCTTACATTTTCCCTGGGAAAAAAATGCTTTTGTGGCTGTTCGACATTTAGGTATTTCGGTATATATGCGTTGATGTAAGGGCGTTTGATGAATAGCTCTGTCGACATGGTAATATAGACCCTACTGCACAAGCACACACAATATGGCTCCTACTAAAATGTCAAGACTCAACAATGAGCCCCAAAATGGCTAAAAAAATTCCTGAAAACATAAGAGAATAGCAAATGTTGAACATTACTCTTCTTCTTTAAAGTTGTTTTTTAGTGTCTGAGAACTAAAAGTTGAAGGTCATCACTACGGTCTTTTTTTTCACAATCATCACAACCTAACATTAGGGAAATACACAGAAGGTGGCTACCTTTTGGGGGCAGGTAGGAAGGAAGAGTAGGGTCTATTATATAAACGAAGCATTAAAATGTCGACTCACCTCTGATTGTTTGATCGACCCCTATTTCTTGAAGCTGCACAATATCGAACAGCCAAATCATCGATTTCTTTCCAAGGGAAAGAAATCGGTTGGCCATTCCTTTAAATCTGCCCTTTTCTTGACTGTAGTGAGATCTCAGAATTAGTATATTTAGTTAGGGGGGTGTGGAGGGGCAAAGCTCCCCACTTTAATAGTGTTTGTTGTAATGCGGTGTGTGTGTTTGGGCTACTGATTTCTTTCCCTTGGAAAGAAACTGATGATTTGAGGATTCGATGTTGTGCAGTTTCGAGAAATAAGGGTCGATCAAAGGTAAGTCGACATTTTAATGCTTCGTTTACATAATATAGACCCGAAGAGTATGGGTGAAAACACAAGGCGGTTATGTGATCTGACTTGCATAAATGCAGCCTAATTCCCTATGAACAATAACTTGAACTTCATTACTTCAGCCATTATACCTTTCATACTTTTAATACTCGCACACTGGAAATGTCCACAGAAGGTGGATATCTTGTATCTTGTTTTTTTTTTCTTTTGGGGGGGGGGGTCAAGCTGTATATGAATGCAAAGTGTAATTACGTGCTTCATGCAAAACAATCACTGATACAGCTAGTTTTGGGGCATGTATAAATGTCCAACAATAACTGGGTGAAATAAAATATCATGGTTATTGTTTTTTTTTCCTCACAACCAAACATCAGAGGTGCACACAGAAGGTGGATGTCTTTTTGCAGTAAGTATGGAGGCTTGCAATAAGGAAAACCACAGGGTCATTACACAATAACTGTTGAAAAAAATGATATGGCTGATGTACGTTAATGTGGTAGTAAAGCTTTTAAATTTCTTTTCAATGACACATCAGACGTATTCAGAATAAGAGTATAACATTTAGGGGATGAGTGATGTATTAAAGCAAACCGCAGTTACAGAATCACTTCTACATGGTTACTGTTACAGTTTGTTGGGGGACAGCATCTGCCAAACAGCAACATGGCCATTATATTTACAAAACCCCACAATCCAAAGGAAAGTGTGTCCAAATTCCACCAATAAACAAATGACGGTAAATTCCCTTAGTAAAACCACTTAAAACAGAAGAACCAACATGGGTTAAAATGTACAGAACATCAATTTAATTAAATCACCATCAAAACTTCAAACCCAGATACTGAAGGGGACAAAAGCACTTAACTTTGGGTGTATTGAAGGTGATTTACTGTCAGTACATTTACAAGATGATTTCAGGGTCAAAGACGGTGTCCATCTCAAAAGGAGCATTTTCCACAGTAGGACAGAGAGAGAGAGATAGAGTATGCGTGTGTGTGTGTGTGTGTGTGTGTGTGTGTGTGTGTGTGTGTGTGTGTGTGTGTGTGTGTGTGTGTGTGTGTATGTGTGTGACCCAACTACCTTATTAAAAGTCATAGATTTTGTACAGTAAACTGGCTTAGGTGAACTGACATAAAAATCACTTGTATACACCTAACATATACAGAATTCCACAGGCTTTTGGTGTCAAAGTCAAGCAAAATGCCCAGTATCCACCTGGTGGTTATGTGACCACTGCTACTAAGGACAAGAGGAAATCATGTCCTACATATATTCACACTAAGTCCACATTGGACCATAATCAAAGAATAGCTTTATTTCATCAATCAAGGAAAGTCCTTGAAGACAGAAAGACATTCTTGAGTATGCTTTGTAACCAAGTATCCTATAAGAATTCCATTTTTTACTGCAAACTGACTTTGGGGAACCGACATATGGTTTCGTATATACAAGTTAATAAAATCCAGCATTTCAGAGGACTTTTGTTTTCACAGTCTGGCATTATACTTGGTTTCCACTCAAGGGCTATTTGACCTCTACACAAAAGGGCAGTTAAAACTAATGACCAGAATATATGCATAGTTAATTTTCTTTGTATCAGAGGACAAACCTACATATTTCATCAGAAAAATATTTTTCGCTTGCAAAACATTGTGATAACTTTGCTAGGCTGGCAGTCTCAAATTCAGCTCAGAGCTGCACTGACATTCCTGAGGACAGAATAGGAGCGTAAAGAGCATTTTGCAGCTGATCACTCTGTAGTTACTATCTTAAGGTTTCAGAATGAAATTTGTAAATGTTTTCTGAGGTAGTGCCTTTCATAGACAGGCATCACAGACTTCAGCACATATGTCTCTGTTGCTACAGTCTGATATTTTGCATTATACATGTTCTTTTTTACTAGTAATACACCATAAATAACATGGCAAATATTTTATCATTTGATGTGTGGGATCAAAATTTACAAAGTGCTGCAATGAAATCCCCGAGGGTAGAACAGGAGTCTTAACTGATTTTTGTAACCGATCATCTGGCTGTTACTCTCTGAAAGTTTCACAAATAACTCTCAAAGGGAGACTGAGATAAGGATTTCTGCAGACAGGCACTAACATCATTATACTTACATGCCTCATTTTAATATTTTGCAATATAGACAGTTCAGAATGGGTGTACCATTTTAAAAACACAGTAAATGTGTAGAATACGTCTTGACTGAGTTGTCTCAGATGAGAAGTAAAGACCCTGCATACTTCACCCCAAGAAATAGGTTTCTTTTACAGTTGTAACATGATGTGGCTACAATGCCATGCTTTCACATAGCTAAAGCTGTGGAGTCAAATTTAGAGGTATGCTTCACTTGGAGCTGAAAGGCTAGAATTGCAGTCTTATGCAAATTTTGCAGCTGTACACCCTGTTGGTATCACATGAAAGCTTCATAATTAAATCTTAAAGGGGGAACTAGGATACAGCCTTCCAAATACAGGGCAAAGAGGCTTTAACTCATCCATATTTACTGGAAGTTTGACATTTTACATTATATTTGTTTTTTGTTGTTTGCTTTCTTTTTTGGGAGGGGGGGGCTGTGCTAAATTTTGGCTCAGTATGCAAAGTACAATGTTGTTGTGTCTTTCGGCTTATCCTGGTTAGGGGTCGCCACAGCGGAACTCTGGTCCGCTAATGTTTGGTAGTGGATTTTTACATGCAGAGTTACCAGCCCTGATGCACAACCTTCAACGAAGGCACACCCATTCATGCATGCCTCTACACAGAAGACGCTCTAGCTGAGAATCGAACAGGACGACGTCTTGCTGTGAAGCGACAACACTACCGCAGCGCCAAAGTACAATATTGGACTAAAATACTTCTTTAATGCACTAGCATTACTCCAGAAGTAAAAATCCCATTTGTTTCTCCTGAATACTGAATATAGATTTGTTTTTTTTTTCCACAGATCTTAAGACCCCCGCCTTACTTTAGACTTGTGTGCAGTAAACTTGTTGCAAGAAGATAAAGTTGGGCATACCTTCTCACAACTGAAACCAAAAGCTAACTGCATTTTGTACCCAAGGGTAAAGATATATTATCTGAAGGCATTTGTTATATTTCTTTTTATGGTTAAAGAGACACTATCGTTTATTGCTAGGTACTGCAGACATCTTATACAGCTATTTAAGTGTTCTTTTCACCAATCGTTTCACAAAGTAAATGTATGACAAAATTAGTACGTATCTGAATTGTATAATTTGTGTATTTTTATGAAATGATAACCAAAAATAATACTTCTTTTTAGGAAAAGTAATTGTTTTGTTATTTTTACATGCTATAAAAAGAGCACATTTTATATACTCTGACAGGCACGCTCATATGTGACATTCCTTTGTTTTTTCCAAGAGCTATTACGCAATTTAAAACCAAATTACTGTGGGATTACCGAGGAGTCTTGTTCTGAAGATTGTATAATATCCTGTAGAGAGATACTTTCATTTGAAGTTATGGTGGAATTCAGACCACAATGGCCTTTGCAAATTGACAGGGTACAAGTTTTACAAAAGAGTCAAATAAAAATGCAATTTGTTTTGATTTCTTAAAAAGAAAAAAAAAAAGCTATCAAAAACATAAATATACACGATGCTGATGGAATTACTGACTTAAAAAGACCCTGGGCAACATTTCAAAAGAAATGTTCTCAGTGCATGTCCGCCCTGGTTCCGAAAGGCAGGTTTTCAGTGTAAATGACTTACTTTGGAGTAAGGCCTACGGATAACAGGCTTACTCTGTTAACCAGATTCCAAAAAGACCTGCTCTATGCCTGCCCTCAGTGTAAGTGGTCACTTACACTGAGAGCAAGTCTTTTGGAATCACGCCCAATGTATATGAGGCATACAAATACATTAAATAACTTATTTTTTTTTTTATTAAAATTCAAAAAGCAGCTCCTCCTTTGCCTTAGACAGAGAGCCTAGTCTATTTTTTGCCTCTGCTGTCTGCCCATCATTAACCCCTTCCTAATGAAGTGGCCTACTCATTTCTCATCAGTAGGGTTAGATTTGACAAGGAGAGACAATCATTTACACAGTCATTGTGGTGGTTTGAGTTTTTGTATGCTGCAGCCACATCCCCTGCTCACACTTAGCAAGGCCTCGGGGAGGGGTATGCAATGGAGTAACAGTGCAGGGCATCCCCTCACTTCCACAAGGGGGGGGTTCCTTTTGCTCCTCCCTCCCAAGTTAGAGTGGTGGTTTCCCTGGTCTCCGCCAAGGAAATTGCGCCACCCATGGTGCTCCAAAGTACCAGTATTCTTCACCCCCACCCCAGGGAAATTAGGAGAGCTGTGCCTCTTCACTACACCAGTGCCTGGGCTGCTAATCGAACTCAGGTCATCAAGATTATAGTTATAGCTATGGCTATATCCCTTTGCACCACAAAGCCAGGTGTAAGATTCCCCAAAATGTCAATCTTGAAGAGACAGGCTTTTAAATACAAAGAGCAAAAACAGTCAAAAAACGGGACATACCTTTTGAAAATGCCAAGCTGTTAAGGAGTTAAGCAACTGTTGAAAGAATTGCCAAGTAATTCCATCAAATGATCAAACTAATTATTACAGGTTCGCAAGATCTATTACCTCTAACAATCTATGATATACTTCTTACAAAAAAATATCCAACCTCACTGTGTGGTTTGTTTTACTTACATGGACTCGAAAGGTCATTGTGTGCCCCACTTCATGAGGATCTTTCCAATCCCATGAAATCCTGCATGACCTAGGGTCAAGATAGTTCCCTCTAACATAATCATAAATGGTACGCTCTCCTCTACGGTCCCGGTCCTCATTCTGGAGAAAGCTGACAACACGGGCAGCGAGCTCACACAGGAATTTAATTGTGAAGAAGAATGCTACTACAGACACTGTAATTCCACCTTTCAACAAAAACAAAAGAAAAAAATAATGTTGCTAGTAGTTCAGTCAGAAATATCACATTCCAAACTCATCTAAGAATTATTCATACATTGTATGTTACAGGATTCAATGCCTATATCTGGGGATATAGCTAAGAAACTGAACTTTACAAGGCACAGACTCCCTGATAATATCATCCAAGGTTACTTGAGTCTGCAATTTGTTCAACATTGTTATGGAGTGATGCTATACAGAAAGTGCCGTTGTGTGTGAATTTTCACCAAAACAATAAATGTTCAAACATCAGAATTAGTGGTACAAGACAGGAATTAGCAAAAGGCAAATTTCAGTCTCCTGGCCTTATCTCTTTGGCTGTTAGACATCCCTCAGAGCACATGGCTGTAGTCTCAAGTCTTGAACCTGAGCATTATGGAGAGTCTAGCTATAAAACATAATGCACTACATACCATACTCTGGTCAATGTCAGTGCCCACGTAAAGGAAAACAGAGCTAGTACACCAACTAAAGCTCTTCGTGAATGTTAGAAGAAATTCAAAACTAATCTAAGGAAAAGCAGACTAAAAGAGTAAAAACAGTAACATTTTACCAAAGCACTTAAAGCACACTTCCAACTATAAAAGCTAGCAAAGGTAAAAGAAAGTACAGTTATGCGTGATACTTACCACAACAAGAAAGATCACCTTAACATTAGGCTTTATCTTTCTTCCTTCTGATCCCCCTTGGTTTAGTTGGTTTCCAAAGCTGGCCCTTTTCTCTATGAACAGTAACAAGGGTCATGTACCTGCTAACATGAAACCCTGTTGGCACATGCTCTCTTTGGTTACTTGAGACTGAAAGGCATTCAGGGGAAAATGTGTTTGTCGTACCAAAATACTCAGTGCTGAGTCAAATAATATAACATGCAAAAACAAATCAGAACACTAGCGTGTACAGCTGTATTAATACTGTGAAACATAAAATATAAAATAATTATAAAAAAAAAAATAACAAAGGGAAAGGAGATAAGAAAGTTTCACTGTTAAAATTACCTCTCTTTCATAGGTGTGTAGTAGGCTTATGGCCCAGGAGCCTTTACAAGTCTAGCCCATAGAAGTGCCCTGGCATCATGCTGCCTCACATTAGTTCCCAGTGCCTCTATCAAGTAGAGCCACTGGAGTGATCCCCGGGGTGAACTTTCTATTTCCCATCCACTCATCAAGATTTCTCTTGAAGAGGGCCAGTAAGGTGCTCTGCTTGACATGTATGGGAAGTCTATTCCACAGCATGGGCAGTCTCTGGGTTATGTCACTCCAGCATGTTCTGTTGATTGTGGTAATGAGGCTCTGGAGCATGTGGTGAGGAGGGATTGGGATTTCTTTAGATCCAGCATTTCTAACAGAGATGGGTCAGACACGGGCTTTGTAAGTCAAGCAGAGATTGCATCTTAGTAAGCGATAGGAGACAGAGAATAGCTGGAGGTTTTTCTGAGTCTGTCCATGTAGGACATGTGTTTAAGGCCTAGGATCCTCTTTGTGAGGTATTTTTGTGGCCTTTCCAGCTGCTGCAAGAGTGCCAAATGGGGCATTATACTCGAGGATTGGCCTAATGATGGAAGAGTACAGAGAGATGATGACAACCTCTTTCTTCCTGGATCCAAAACCCTTGGTAATGAGATGTGCCACATGGAAGGACTTTCTGACCACAGTGGCAATGGGGTGGTTGAAGGAGGGGTTGCTGTCAACCTGTGTCCCCAGATCTCTTGTAATGCCTTCAGTGTTCAGTGGGCTCCCATTGATGTGGTAATTAGTGGGAACTGAGTTTTTCCCAAAGGGGATGACAATGCATTTTTTGGCATTAAGCTTAAAGCCATGGTTTCGACACCAGTCATTGGTCTCAGTGAGGCCTTTCTGTAAGACGTCTACATCACTTCAGGAGTTAATAATGGCTCCCAGCTTGCAGTAGTCTGCGAACATGGTCAGCCAGTGTCCCTGCGTGTTGGTCTGGACTTTTGAAAAGTATATGCCAAACAGGAGAGGACCCAGGACTGATCCCTGTGGGACTCCACTCGTGACTGGTCGGCAGTCTGACTTGGAGTCCACTACTTTCACACTGTGGGTTCTATCTGTGAGCGAATTTGCAACCTACCTAGGGATACAGGGGTTGATGCCTAGTTTGGTGAGTTTATCAATAATTCCTGAGTGGGGAATGGTATCAAAGGCCTTGGCCAGATCAAGGTAGGCTGTATTAACTACCTTGCCCTCATCCACAGCTCTGGTGACTGACTCAAAGAAGTCAACCAGGTTGAGCAGGTACGATCTACCTTTTACCAAACCAAATTGCGTGGGATCTAGAGTTTGGAGACTCCCTATATTCTTGTTAATTAGGTCCATGATGATGCGCTCCATAGCCTTACACATCAGACTTGTCAGGCTAATGGGGCGATAATTCCCAGGGTCTGTAGTCACTCCCCTTACTGCTCATGAAAGTACCTTACAAAATTCTATCATCTTCTTCCAGATGGGTCAATGCAACAATAAACCATAATGCTTGGGTAGAATCCCAAGTGGTACTTCATTGTTTCTAGAATGGCAGTAATTACATATTCCAAAACCTATCCAGTCTCTAAACTGGGCTCTTGAAGTGTTTGGTAATACATGTTGCTTTTCCAAGATACTTTGTGCAGATGCAGTTCTGAAATGTACTGCTGATGTAGCTACTATTCTATCAGAATGTACTCTAACAACACTTGGCATAAGTTTGCTGCACTTATAACAAAAAAAATAATACAGTGACATAGTGAATTGATCACTTTCTATTTACTTTTTGTTGAAAGTAGTGCTGCTGTTTTTCTCTTGAAAGGGAATAAAAGGATTATTTGTTTTCTTGAATTAATAATCTGCCTTAGTGCGGTGGATGCTTACATATGAATATGATGCTGACTTCATTTTGACAGAAAGCTTAACAGACTGGTCAAGAAACACAGTTGAGAAACTTTGAACATGAAGAATGGCTTAGCTTTCAAAGACACCCTTTCATAAAGGAATTTAAAAGTTTTAAAAAAATCTTTTTTTCTTTTTTTAACTAACACCTGAGCAATGAAGCGCTCCACGTAGGCAGGGTATAAACTTAGGACCCATTCATAGCAAGCAGTTTGCTACAGTTTAAAAAAATGATTTTTTTTAAACTAAAACTCAAGTGCCATAGCACTCCATGCAGGCCGGAGTGGCATAAACTGTAGTACCTGCTTGCTACATTTGTAGCAAATTGTTTGCTACAGAATAAAATAAGCTATTTTTTTTAATCAAATATGTTGAAGGATGGTTGGGGTGTGGCACAGAAAAGGGACTAGAATGGCTGGTGCAGGGGGAAGGGGCATTGGAGCTTCTGGTTGGTGTACGAGTAGAAGGAGTGGTTTTATTTAATTTATTTATTTTTTGCTCTTTAATGGAATAGCTGGATGGGGTGTAGATCTAACTATAATAAGCCGGTTGCTTACAATGTTGTGAATGGCTTATTACAATAAAGTGCTTTTTTTTCCTCTTGTGAGCTGAAGAGGTAGGGTGCTGGTTGAACCAGCTATACTTCTGTTAATGTTTTCTTAAGATAAACAAGAACACAGGCAGGCATTGTAGGGACACAGACTTTGATTATGTGAATATGCTAGATTTGACTTAAAAAAGATGGGTTAAGGTAATTAAACATCGGGACTTACAAAATGGCTGCACATTAATCAACAGCTTAACTTCAGCTCTCCAAGTGTGAAAACAGAAACTGAGAAAAGGAGTGCTTCTAAATTACTGGCTAGTAGGTGCACTATCTTTCTGCCAGCAAACAAGAAATTTGGAAAAGATGAAGAGAAAACACCGTCTGGGCAGGAATCTGCAGCTGTTCAGAAAAAAGGAATTCAAGCTTCAGCTTTAGTTCAAGAAATGGTTTCCAGTAATTTAGAGAAAAAAATAAGTCACATGTACTCAGATGTGATTAAAATAAATGAAACAATGAAGGATTATATCAACTCATATAACAAAAGGCTGGAAAACTAGAGGAAGCTTTAACTAGCTATTTAGAGGAACTGATAAAACCACAAAAAGCTGAAGCTTTCAAAAACCAGAGGTTGAAATCAAGAAAAAGCTGGCCGAGTATGAGGATTCTCAAGAAGACTTGTTTCAAAAAATAAGTAGAGTTAGAAGACAGCACGTGCAAAGAAAACCTGAGATTGTCTGCTGTACCAGTGCAATGGGAAGGAACAAACTGTATTAATTTTATGAAAGCACAAATTAACAACTGGACTGTTATTCCACAGCAGAATCTATTAACTGAAAGGGCACACAGAGTATATGCCCCAAACCTGGCAACTGAAATCAGATAATACCTCTATTAATAAAGATGCAACCATACCAGCAGAAAGAGTTAATCCTGACAAAACTAAGTCAGAATGGCAACATTTAAAAAATTGGAGACAGCAGGGTGTTTGTGGAATGATTATTCATTGCAGACCAGGTAGAAGAGAACCACATTAATTACAGCAATCACAGACGTGTGAGATTCAAGCTGCTGTATCCAGCTGTCTTCAGAGTATTTCTTCCTGAAGGATCAAACGCATTTCTGATGCAGGACAGGCTAAGAAGGAAATAAAAAAGTTAATCCAACAAAAACCGAGGCAACAAGCAGGAGGGGACTCTGCTTCTCATTCTTTGGACAGTAAAGTTCAGAGAGACTCTGTTAGTGAAACGTTTTCCAATTTCTAAAGCAAAATGCTTGAGAGAGACAGAAAAAAGCACAACACTTGACAAGAATCAGGAGTACATTGGACTTGAGCCAGAGTGTGTCACTGGGAGATGGAGATGAACTGGATCAAAACCAGCAACACTAAAATAAGTGAATAAATGGGCACCATAAAGCAACAATTACATCTGGGGAAATACGGCTTTGAAAAAAAAGTGTCAGAAGAATACTTGATCTTTGTTGACTTTGTTAAACTTGAGGGTGTACTGTAAAGCAAACACCCCACTTTATATCACTAATGTCAGAATGACACTAAAACTTGAAAAAAGGAATCAAGTAAAGATTTTTTTTATTATTATTATTATTTGTACAAGACATTTCATGATATAAACTGCATGTTGTACATAGTAAAGCAGTTTGGTGTAGTTAAGGGGATTAACGGTTGCCATAAATGTTAAGGTGCTTACCTCACAGAAGCAAGGCACAGGGTTTGATTCTCACCTTTGGTCACTGTCTAGTTATTGTCAGTTCCACAGTGGTGTTCATAGTTAATACACAGAGATCAGAAGTCTATATTCCATGATTAATTTACTGAGGGCAAAATCGTTCATACTATTTACCTTGACCTGGCCAAGGCATATGACACAATAACCCATTTGGACATTGTTGACAAACTCAAGAGGTTAGATACAAACCCGTATGTCAACTGTCTGACAGACAGGACCTAGGAAGTTAGAACTGGGGAGTCCACCTCTACAAAGTGGCCAGTCACAAGTGGAGTCCCTCAGGGATCAGTCCTTGGACCACTTCTTTTTGGCATTTACTTCTCAGAAGTCGAGACCAATGTCCGTGGTCTCTGGCTGACTAAATTTGTAGATGACTGCAAATTAGGAGCTGTCCTTGAATCTCACACTAACACAAAATGTTCTCCAGGAGGGGTTGACACAGACAAATAACTGGTGTCAGAGCCATAGGCTAAAACTTAATGCCAAGAAATGTATAATACTATCCTTTGGGAAGTCATCCATCCCTGGTAACTATATTATTGACAACACACCCCTTAGAGTTGACCCAGTAGTCAGGGACTTTGGGACACACATAGCAATCTAGCCTTTGATCATCACATGTCTACAGTGGTGATGAAATCATTCTATGTTGCGCAACTTATAAACAAAAATATGGCATCTAATTCCAAGGAAGTCATTGTTCCACTATATTCGGCATTCATCAGACCTATCATCGAGTACAATGCCTCCTTTGGTATGTACCTAACCAGGCATATACAACAACTGGAATGTCCACAGAGGTTCCTCATTAAAAGAATACAGGGCATAAGTAATATGTCCTATGCAGACTGCCTCAAGGCCCTATCACTGTAGTCTGTCTCCTACAGGCTTTTGAGGGGAGATCTATACCTGGCATACAGGGCATTGTCAGACCCCACTTTAATGGACCTCCTGAATATCCACAAAACAAACAGTACCAGAATTACCCATTCTAAAGACTTAAACCTTGCCTGTGATATAAATAGGACCTGCTGGAGAGACAGGTATGTATCCCAGAGACTACCCCATCTATGCAACAGGTTTCCCATCCATGTGAAGCAGAGTTCCTCCCTAACCTAATTCAAGTGCAACTTGGACAACTGGATAGGAAACCAGAAATTCAACCCTGGTTTGGCACCTATGTCTCTAATGCAAACAGGTAACCTGTAAATTTGTTCATCTTCCAGGCCCATGCTTACACATATCAAGGGTATCAGAAATAGTCAGAGATTTGGGATGCATGACTAGGCTTATAAAGGTCCTTGTGGTCATCACCTATGAATCTATAAGGGTATTTTAAATGAAGGGGAAGTCTTTTCAGTGACTGTTGTATGCGTTAAAGACATAAAAGTAAACCAGTATTGTTTACAGTTATAAGAAATACAGACTTTATAGTATAACAAGAGAAGAAAGGCTGGACAAAAGCAAGTTTAATGTTGATATGCTCTGATCTTGGGCTGCTGAGGTGGGGATGGGGTGTGTAGAAATGAACTGATTATGCTATGTGTAGAACTGAGATGTTTTCTCTTACTTTTACAAGGGCAAATGTCTACATAAATGTCTTAGGCTTAAGGTATAAACAAGTGTTTTCTGTAAGTAAGCAGGCTTTACAGAATAAAACAAAATTAAGAAAGCCATGAAAAACACTATACATCTGCAAAGATATCAGCTTGTCTTTTTCCCATTAGCAAATGTTCAGTGGGAGTCGAGACATCTGTTGCTGAAGGCAGCTGTACCTACTGTTCTGAATGAAATTTACAAAGATTCATTGTAGAGTACTTTTCACAGAGATAAATTGTCTGCATGTGTAAGCAATTAAGCTCAAGAGTTCTGAGCACTCTGCTGAGGGAAATGCAAAATTTAAAGGTACAATGGCCAGCAGTTATAGAAAAATAAAGTTTGACATTATGGTAAGTAAATAAGAGATAGTCTCAATATTTTAATGCATTTAACAGAACTGAACTGTACAATTTAGTTCTATTTAAAGACAGCCAGTGCACTGTTTTCCTTAGGGTTAAAAGCTAATGTCTTCCTAAAGCATACAAGCTGTTTTTCACATCTGTGAGGGCAAAAGAGATAAGAACAGACAGCAAAAAATATAAGCAGGAACACAGGCTGTAGCATGCATTTTAGCATGGCTAAATTAATTTTAGGTTAGGTCATTCCTGTGGATGCAGCTGTTGATCATAGGATCCTATCAAGATGGTTAAACTTGATTTTTTGAAGATATACATAGCTTTGTGCCTGTGGTCTAAGATAATAGGGGATGGGGTGTTTTGAAAATGCAGTTAGTTTTTTTTGTTTGTTTTAAAGTATTCGTTAAAACAAAAAGTCTTAAAAAACATGACACAGGTTCAAATGAAGATGAGAACAAACAATTGTACAAAAATCTGCCTGCCAAGCATTAGTGTCTGTATACAACACAGAAGCTGAAACTACACATCCAAAAGGAGAATAACAAGTGGGAAATTATCTTTTTATCACAGTGGCTACACTATCCATATTATCTTGAAACGTAAATGGCCTTACAGGTATAGATAAAAAGGAAAGCGTACTGAATTATATTAAGAAAGTACAGTTGTATAAGTAAACTTACCATAACAGTAAATCTTCGAATGATCACTGCTGCAGTAGCCTAAGCTATATGGGTTAAATCCTGCCAAGAATACAACAGCTGGCCAGCTTCAAAAACTTCCAGGGCACTTTCCACATCCCTAAACTGTCAGGCAGCTCTAGTTAAGCTGACTAAAAGACAAGTCTGGGCTACAACACATTCAGAGCTTTCTTGACAACAGAGAGGGAGGCTGCACCCTGAAAGGACAATGGCAGGAACAAAATAAAAGTTTGCACCCTGGCATAAAAAAATACCAAAAAAACAAAGGGGATGCGGTCCCTTTCTGACAACTTAGGTCTGAACAGAGAAACCAGGCAGGGGTGTTCTCTTTCTCCTTTGTTATCTGTATTACATTAAGGACCACTGGCAAAGAAAATAAGGAACGCAAAATGTCAACGGTATAATTGGTATGGTGTTCAAGAAAAGTTAGCTTTATTTGAAGATATTATTTTGTACCTGATGGAACCAGAAAAGGACATCTAAGTGTTGTGGAACACTCTCAGACAGTTCCAAGTTTTTTTCAGGATAAAAAATTAATGAAGATAAAATAAAAGGCTATAGCTGTAAACTATGTACCCACACAAACTGGTTCAGCAATACCCGTATTTATGGGGTCATGATAAAATAAAGTATGTGACAGTATGGATTTAAAAGGATTCTAAACAAAATATTATACAAAAACTGAGAAATTGGAAGCTCTTACCTATGGACATGGATAGCAAGATGCAAGCAGTAAAAATGTGTTTAGTCCCTTTAGTTTGATACATAGGTCAGGCATAATTTTATTAACCAGAAGAGAATTGTGGATAGCAATTACTAAAGAGCTGAAGGGTTTTATCTGTGAGTGGCAGAGGGCAAGAGTCAAGTGAGATAAGATGATCCTCCCAAATGAACAAGGAGGTTTAAGATTACCTAATTTGAAAAGACATTTTAGGCTACACAGTTAAGGCACTTATATATAACACAAGCAGAAAGCCTAACTAAGTGGAAAGGGATGATGATGAAACGGGGAAATTCAAGAAATAAGGAAAGAGTGGGATTTTGGATGCAGATCTTTAAGGAGAACAACAGTTATTCAAACTATTACATTCATAAAATAGCAGAAAGTATACTAAGAACTTAGCCAACATGGGAATGAAGAAAGGAGATTCTGACGATAGGGATGACTGCAATTATGGGTACACAGAATAGACAAGAGGGGGTTGAAATTTACTGGAAGAAGCTGGCAAAGGAATCAGGGTATTGGTAACAAATAATTAGACAGAGAAAGGTGATTGAATGGGAAGCAAGACTTTTGGACTGCAGGCTAGACACTGCCTTCCCTATCAGAGACTGATAGAGTATAGAAAAAGAGAAAGGGATAGGGGAATCCTAAATGAAAGACCTGCACTCGTTGAGTTTTTAATTACATGTAGAATATAAGCTGTTGTTAAAAAAGGATAATTAGTAAGGCATATAAAATACTGCACAATAAATATAGGACTCAATCAGAGAAGGTAAGAAAGGTTTTGTAAGACAGATTAGATAATCAATTCACAATGAAACAATGGTAGGACATATGCATGGCTCCCAAGTATGCAAAAAAGTGTAAAAGATTTTTACTTGGAAGTGTCTGCATAGGTATTTTTATACCTCAAACTGACAATTTCTCCTCAAGTAGACTGCAAATCCTGGATGTATGATGGGGAAGAAAAAGGTAACTTGGAACATGTGTTTTGGGAGTGTGACGAGTTGGCAGACTTTGCAAAAATTCTCTACATAGTATTCTGTCAGAAATACTGGGTGAGCAAACAGGTGTAACTAAGGAATTTTTTTTTTTTTTTTTGAGCTGGGATACGGGATCTGAATTGCCTAGATATAGTAAGACCTTGTTAAAGGTGGAGTGCCAAGCTTGACTGCTGTTCTCATTGTCTAGATTAAGCAGGTAGGTCATGTGATCCTATTGTTTACATTCAGGTAGTTTTTAGCCTGAGGGCTCAGATTTCAGTACCTTGGGGATAGTAATTTAACACTTAAAATACTAAAAGCTTCCTTTGTCTGCTCCTTTTATTTAGAGCCTCATGCTAACAGGAAAGCTTAATGACTTCACTTTGAAACAGTGAAGTAGTGCTTATATGAGCTATTGTGCTTTGTTTTTCTCTTAGTATCTAAATGTCTTACTGTTTCACTTTGCAAGCAGACACAGATGTGGATTTTTAATATTTTCAGCAACACAGAAGACTGTTACGTTGTAAACACTGAACACCTAAGTCAACTTCCCATAGTAGGCAAGTGGAAAAGACGGATTATTGTTCCCCACTGATGAGGAATTATCCCTGCTCCTGATGCAACAAACAGTGCTTCATGGAAAAGAGTCAGAACTGCTCATTAGTAATACTACCTGTTCTGCTTAGGTACCACACAGACAGAATTTAGATGAGTTTATGAAAGGATATTTAGGTGGATTCAGTTTCATGCTTCTAAAATCTGAACTCTCACCAAGCTGTTTCAACATACATGGACACAGCACTTTTATTCTTTCCTGCTTATTTATGTAACACCCCAGACAGCATTGCAAGTCAGATGCAATCTAAAGTTCACTAATATGCCGTCACTACAAATTCACAGTGGGTGAAGGAAATGCATTCTTCCCTTCTAAGTCCATGACCAAAGTTATCTAGGTATGCTCTGTACTTGCAGAAGCTATCTTATAATCCTGAATTACATTACCAACAGACAAAATCCCAAACATAAAAGATGGAGAGTTACAAGCTGTTCAAAAATGAAATCACAAAATGCACATGAAATAATAACCTGAAAAGAAAGAACAGCGATCTAGCTAGCAGTACTCCTGAACCCCTCGTGATGTCCATGCCACCCATAGCCCTACTACTTAAATATACCCACTCTGAAATTGCACAACTTTATACCAATGGAATTGGAGAGTTTACAGCAGTAACTAATTATTTAGTTGTCCCAAAAAACATGCAGCCTTGGAGTCAATAGTCATGAAGGAGAGTGGGGGAGTGAAGCCCTCCCATGGAGGGTGTAGGTTGTCTTGTACCTCCAAGTTAATGTTCTTTAGGAATGGATTACTTGTAGTGGTCACGTATTACCTCCTTGATGTACTTTGTCTTATGAATAACTTGTTTCTCAAATTATTCTGTCAAGTCTGTTCTAGGTGTTTTGGGGAGCTGTGCACCCAAATCCCTGTAACTAAGGTTGCTCCATTTGTGGGGAATGGAGCCAAGTCAGATGACTTCACTATGCTGCTGATGCTCTGCATTGCTACAAGTAACCACTGCTGTTACTGTTTCTGTTCTCTGTATTGCTACAAGTAACCACTGCTGTTACTGTTTCTGTTCTCTGTATTGCTACAAGTAACCACTGCTGTTACGGTTTCTGTTCTCTGTATTGCTACAAGTAACCACTGCTGTTAATGTTTCTGTTCTCTGCATTGCTACAAGTAACCACTGCTGTTACTGTTTCTGTTCTCTGTATTGCTACAAGTAATCACTACTGTTATTGTTTCTGCTCTCTGTATTGCTACAAGTAACCACTGCTTTTATTGTTTCTGCTCTCTGTATTACTACAAGTAACCACTGCTGTTACTGTTTCTGCTCTCTGTATTGCTACAAGTAACCACTGCTTTTATTGTTTCTGCTCTCTGTATTACTGCAAGTAACCAGTGCTGTTACTGTTTCTGCTCTCTGTATTGCTACAAGTAACCACCGCTGTTACTGTTTCTGTTCTCTGCATTGCTACAAGTAACAACTGCCGTTACCATTTCTGTTTGATGGTTTTGCTAATTTCTGTGCATTGCTTTTTCATGCATGAATGTGAGATTTTTCTTCAGGAATACAGAGGAACTCACGATGGAGCCCAGTGTGGATTAACTGAAGACATTGCCTGTTCAAATGACTGCATGATAGTTTGTTGTTCAGCTGAGGAGCCTAATATGACTAGAATGAGGTAGTCTGCATAAGCCACATGGACTCTGGACTGTGGTAGGACCATACAAGGATACAGTCAACACATTTGGGAGCTGAGAATGTCTCAAATGATTATGTCCTAATAGACAGGTGACTGACAGCCCTGTTACGCCTGAAAAGAATGACTTAAATGCAAGGAGAATGAAAATAAGTTAGTACTTGACTTAAAACGGGCTTATTATGGGATGCAGTCCCATGTTAACATAATCAAGTACTGGTTCACTTCCATGTTAACATCAATTAAGGTGTAGAGAGATTCACCTGTACTTCTGTAGCCAATGCTAAGAACTTCAAGTGGAATGAAACACAGACAGAGCAGGCATGAAGGAGAATGGAGGAACATGGACAACTGTGTTATAGAATTCATGGTCACAGACAAAGAAAACACATTTATAAGAGAAAGCAATCCAAAATGTTAGTGAAAAAGACCTTGTGCACAAAGCAGACAGTCTGGCAATGATGGGATAGATAACACTGACACTGGAAAATACTGAATGGTTTACTCAAACTGGAGATGGATTTGGATTAAAACACTTTAACAGAAGAACAATCCCAGAGCTTATTAGGTTCATGATGATATCCCCTGAATGTAAATTATTCAATGGACAAGTCTGGAAAAACATATTGCTGAAAACTATTTTCACAAATCACAAAATAATCTTTTTTTGTAGGGGGTGGTAAAAGAAGACACAACAGTTGCAGAATGGTGCATTGAGGTGAAATGTATGATACACTGCCTAACCACAGAGTGACATGCTGATGTGTTCTGTTGTGCCCACAGGTTCTCAGTCGCTTAAATATCAAGCTCCTCTCAAACTAAAGAACAGCCCACCAAAAGCGACAGTGTACTTTGGGGATGCTATACTATTAACACATGTTCTGCAGTACAAAAGCAGATGCCAGTATTCACAGAGATAGACCATACAACTGCCCAAAGCTTGCACAGCTAATGATTTGATAATATCCTAAGAGAAATATCACTTCTAGGCACTTATCTAAGCTTAATGATACATAACCGCACAAGGCTGCAGGTAAACAAGACAGCTGAACTGTGTATCAGAGTATGTACTCTCTGCATGCAGAAGACATAGGAATGAAGGAACTTGTGTTAGGATATGTACGTCTTGGGTAACGTCATGCTACATCCGGCACCAAGTGGCTCTTAGACAATATCAGGCTGGTGACAGGCTGCATTCACTGTACACCTGTGCTATCTAGTGACATGGGCACAAATCTATTTCATTAAAAAAGGAGAAACGGGAACACAAGAGACTTAGAAAAAAGGAAAGCAGTAAGTAAAGGAACACACAGTTTGCTCTATTAAGCAGTTGACATTGGTCATGCATCTGCCCTCTGCACTTTCCACTGCCTCATCAACCACCTGCAGAACCTTTGACTAGGAAGGCTTAGGCAATGGTGCCAGACTACCTGCAGTGAGTGATGAGAACCATCCACTGGTCCCACACCTCTCACAACAGCCCCTGCTGGGGTGTGCCACAGCAGAGCTGCCCATAAAGCACACGGAACATCTGGACCTGTAGAATAAAAAGAGACAAAGCAAGCATGACATGAGTGAATATATTCTACAAAAAATCAAAATCCATTTGATTGGTCGGCATAGTTCACTAAGTCACCATAGCTGTCCACACGTTACTCCTGCCTCATGCAAAATGTAGCACAGTTCAGTTTACATTCTGCCCGTTACAAGAGAAGGGGCCACCTCAAAAGACTGTGATGTGCACAAGGTAGAAAGTCAGACTGCCAAGTACAAGACACTACACTGTGTGTGTACATACACTCTTGGTGCATACCATGCACAAGACCAGTGTGAGGTAGCTTTTACAAGACACGACACTGTGTGTGTACATACACTCTTGGTGCATACCATGCACAAGACCAGTGTGAGGTAGCTTTTACAAGACACTACACTGTGTGTGTACATACACTCTTGGTGCATACCATGCACAAGACCAGTGTGAGGTAGCTTTTACAAGACACTACACTGTGTGTGTACATACACTCTTGGTGCATACCATGCACAAGACCAGTGTGAGGTAGCTTTTACAAGACACGACACTGTGTGTGTACATACACTCTTGATGCATACCATGCACAAGACCAGTGTGAGGTAGCTTTTACAAGACACGACACTGTGTGTGTACATACACTCTTGGTGCATACCATGCACAAGACCAGTGTGAGGTAGCTTTTACAAGACACTACACTGTGTGTGTACATACACTCTTGGTGCATACCATGCACAAGACCAGTGTGAGGTAGCTTTTACAAGACACTACACTGTGTGTGTACATACACTCTTGGTGCATACCATGCACAAGACCAGTGTGAGGTAGCTTTACAAGACACTACACTGTGTGTGTACATACACTCTTGGTGCATACCATGCACAAGACCAGTGTGAGGTAGCTTTACAAGACACTACACTGTGTGTGTACATACACTCTTGGTGCATACCATGCACAAGACCAGTGTGAGGTAGCTTTTACAAGACACTACACTGTGTGTGTACATACACTCTTGGTGCATACCATGCACAAGACCAGTGTGAGGTAGCTTTTACAAGACACTACACTGTGTGTGTACATACACTCTTGGTGCATACCATGCACAAGACCAGTGTGAGGTAGCTTTTACAAGACACGACACTGTGTGTGTACATACACTCTTGGTGCATACCATGCACAAGACCAGTGTGAGGTAGCTTTTACAAGACACTACACTGTGTGTGTACATACACTCTTGGTGCATACCATGCACAAGACCAGTGTGAGGTAGCTTTTACAAGACACTACACTGTGTGTGTACATACACTCTTGGTGCATACCATGCACAAGACCAGTGTGAGGTAGCTTTTACAAGACACTACACTGTGTGTGTACATACACTCTTGGTGCATACCATGCACAAGACCAGTGTGAGGTAGCTTTTACAAGACACGACACTGTGTGTGTACATACACTCTTGGTGCATAACATGCACAAGACCAGTGTGAGGTAGCTTTTACAAGACACGACACTGTGTGTGTACATACACTCTTGGTGCATACCATGCACAAGACCAGTGTGAGGTAGCTTTTACAAGACACTACACTGTGTGTGTACATACACTCTTGGTGCATACCATGCACAAGACCAGTGTGAGGTAGCTTTACAAGACACTACACTGTGTGTGTACATACACTCTTGGTGCATACCATGCACAAGACCAGTGTGAGGTAGCTTTTACAAGACACTACACTGTGTGTGTACATACACTCTTGGTGCATATCATGCACAAGACCAGTGTGAGGTAGCTTTTACAAGACACTACACTGTGTGTGTACATACACTCTTGGTGCATACCATGCACAAGACCAGTGTGAGGTAGCTTTTACAAGACACTACACTGTGTGTGTACATACAGTCTTGGTGCATACCATGCACAAGACCAGTGTGAGGTAGCTTTTACAAGACACTACACTGTGTGTGTACATACACTCTTGGTGCATACCATGCACAAGACCAGTGTGAGGTAGCTTTTACAAGACACTACACTGTGTGTGTACATACACTCTTGGTGCATACCATGCACAAGACCAGTGTGAGGTAGCTTTTACAAGACACTACACTGTGTGTGTACATACACTCTTGGTGCATACCATACACAAGACCAGTGTGAGGTAGCTTTTACAAGACACTACACTGTGTGTGTACATACACTCTTGGTGCATACCATGCACAAGACCAGTGTGAGGTAGCTTGTAAACATATTTACATAAACTGGGCCTGGTACACAGACACAAGTGGAATATGGCAGTGGCACCATCACATGTGCTGTCCAGACAGAACATGCATCCCTACGTATATCACAGCAAGTGCCTCCACCATCACCACAGAGAGAAAAAGGAAAGTTGTGTAAAATCTTACCATAAGCACAGATGTCCTTCTCTCCCATGTTGCAGTATTCTACATGTCGGTTTACCCTTCTTCCTTTCCAGTTCGTCCGGCCAGGATTTCAAAGAAAGATTTTCAGTCCCTCTATGTGCATTGGACGTATGACGTGGCAGCAGGAATGTGGGCAATAAAAGTGACGTCTGCATGCACCATCCCTCAGAACATAGAAAGCTCCAGTCAGAGCCAGTCCTATAAGGGCATAGAAGAAGGAGGGAGGGAAGGAAAACTGCAACATGGAAGAGAAGAACATCTATGCTATGGTAAGATTTTACACAACTTTCCTATGTCTTTCTATTCCAATGTTGCAGTATTCTACATATGGGTGAGTGCCAAAGCTCACTAAGGATAGGGTGGTGGTCTAGAAGAGGATTCCAGGAATCCATATAGGATAGCCCTGGCAAACTCCACCTTGGCTCTACAGATATGGTCCAGCTTGTAGTGCTTGGTGAAGGTGTGCACAGAGGACAAAGTAGCTGCTTCAAGGATGGTGTTGGTGTCTAGTCCCTTAAAGAAGGCTCCAGAAGAGGCCATTGCTATGGTGGAGTGGGCTTGACATTGCCCTGCAAGGTCCTCCCATGATGTAGGTCAGCAGAAAGAAATGGCCCTGGAGATCCAGGCCGAAATGATCTGTTAGGTCACTCTTTCCCCAGGGCTCTGGGGTGGAAGGAAACAAACAGTTGGTCTGATTTCCTAATGGACTTGGTTTTATGTAGATAAAACCTAAGTTGTCTGTGGATGTCTAGGGAATGAAGTACTCTGTCACTATCTCCCTGCAGATTGGGAAAAAAGTTGGGCAGGTGAATGGCCTGGTTCAAGGATAGGTCATTCACTACTTTGGGCATGAAAGACGGGTTAGTCCTGAGAGTAACCATGTCAAGGTGGAAGACTAAAAAAGGTGGTGTAGCCATTAGAGCTTGTAGCTCAGACCCTCCTGGCTGAGGTCAGAGCCACCAATAAAACAGTTTTCCATGTGCAAAATTTTAGGAAGGCTTTGTCTGCTGGCTCAAAAGGGGCTAGGGTGAGTTTCTAATAAATAGTTAAGGTCCCAGGGAGGAAGGGGTGGTTTCCTGGGAGGTCTCAAGTGAAGTACCCCTTTGAGGAAGAGTTTAGCAGGAAGTCTGGATGCAAGGGGTGGACCAAGAGGTAGACAGGCAGAAACTGCAGACAAGTGTGCTTTTAAAGATGAGTAGGCCAGTCCTGTCTGCAATAGTTCACACAGGTAAGACAGGATAAGAGAGATGTCGCTTTCCAGCAGGTCCAACTGTCTTTTGTGACACCAAATAGAAAACCTTTTCCACTTTGAGAGATAAGATTTTTTTGTGTTAGGTTTCCGAGCCCCCTGCAGGACACTGAGCATGTACTCTTGTACAGGTGTCCCAATCCCATTTTCAGCAGATACCCCGGGAGAAATGCTCCATTTTACAGAATGATTAAATGGCAGTTATACAAGATTTATGTAATAAAATGGGCACACATACATAATGATACAACAGTTAATCAAAAAATAATAAATCTACATACAAAGAACAGCAACAATCTCTATCAACTATTTCTCTCCAGTATTACTACTATCTCTCTTTTACCTGGACCACCTCAATTCATCCTGTAATGACTTCACTGTTTCCTACTCAATATCTATTTTCAGCCGATTCCATTTAACTAGTCTCTTATAAGCTTGATATTAGCTAATATTTTACTGTATTCTTCATTTAACTGTCACGTTTTATTAGTTGTCATATCACTAGTCCTATGCTTACTCATTTACTATTCTATGTAACTGTCACGTTTTATTAGTTGTCATATCACTACAGTCCTATGCTTGCTCATTTACTATTCTAACTGTCACGTTTTATTAGTTGTCATATCACTACAGTCCTATGCTTGCACATTTACTATTCTATGTAACTGTCACGTTTTATTAGTTGTCATATCACTACAGTCCTATGCTTGCTCATTTACTATTCTATGTAACTGTCACGTTTTATTAGTTGTCATATCACTACAGTCCTATGCTTGCTTATTTACTATTCTAACTGTCACGTTTTATTAGTTGTCATATCACTACAGTCCTATGCTTGCTCATTTACTATTCTATGTAACTGTCACGTTTTATTAGTTGTCATATCACTACAGTCCTATGCTTGCTCATTAACTTTTCTATGTAACTGCCATGTTTTATTAGTTGTCATATCACTACAGTCCTATGCTTGCTCATTTACTATTCTATGCAACTGTCACGTTTTAATAGTTGTCATATCACTATAGTCCTATGCTTGCTCATTTACTATTCTATGTAACTGTCATGTTTTATTAGTTGTCATATCACTACAGTCCTATGCTTGCTCATTTACTATTCTATGTAACTGTCACGTTTTATTAGTTGTCATATCACTACAGTCCTATGCTTGCTCATTTACTATTCTATGTAACTGTCACGTTTTATTAGTTGTCATATCACTAGTCCTATGCTTGCTCATTTACTATTCTATGTAACTGTCACATTTTATTAGTTGTCATATCACTACAGTCCTATGCTTGCTCATTTACTTTTCTATGTAACTGTAATGTTTTATTAGTTGTCATATCACTACAGTCCTATGCTTGCTCATTTACTTTTCTATGTAGCTGTCACGTTTTATTAGTTGTCATATCACTACAGTCCTATGCTTGCTCATTTACTATTCTTTGTAACTGTAACGTTTTATTAGTTGTCATATCACTACAGTCCTATGCTTGCTCATTTACTATTCTATGTAACTGTCACGTTTTATTAGTTGTCATATCACTACAGTCCTATGCTTGCTCATTTACTATTCTATGTAACTGTCACGTTTTATTAGTTGTCATATCACTAGTCCTATGCTTGCTCATTTACTATTCTATGTAACTGTCACATTTTATTAGTTGTCATATCACTACAGTCCTATGCTTGCTCATTTACTTTTCTATGTAACTGTAATGTTTTATTAGTTGTCATATCACTACAGTCCTATGCTTGCTCATTTACTATTCTATGTAACTGTCACGTTTTATTAGTTGTCATATCACTACAGTCCTATGCTTGCTCATTTACTATTCTATGTAACTGTCACGTTTTATTAGTTGTCATATCACTACAGTCCTATGCTTGCTCATTTACTATTCTATGTAACTGTCACGTTTTATTAGTTGTCATATCACTACAGTCCTATGCTTGCTCATTTACTTTTCTATGTAACTGTCACGTTTTATTAGTTGTCATATCACTACAGTGCTATGCTTGCCATTTACTTTTCTATGTAACTGTCACGTTTTATTAGTTGTCATATCACTACAGTCCTATGCTTGCTCATTTACTATTCTATGTAATTGTAACATTTTATTAGTTGTCATATCACTACAGTCCTATGCTTGCTCATTAACTTTTCTATGTAACTGCCATGTTTTATTAGTTGTCATATCACTACAGTCCTATGCTTGCTCATTTACTATTCTATGCAACTGTCACGTTTTAATAGTTGTCATATCACTACAGTCCTATGCTTGCTCATTTACTATTCTAACTGTCACGTTTTATTAGTTGTCATATCACTACAGTCCTATGCTTGCTCATTTACTATTCTATGTAACTGTCACGTTTTATTAGTTGTCATATCACTACAATCCTATGCTTGCTCATTTACTATTCTAAGTAACTGTCACGTTTTATTAGTTGTCATATCACTACAGTCCTATGCTTGCTCATTTACTATTCTATGTAACTGTCACATTTCATTAGTTGTCATATCACTACAGTCCCATGCTTGCTCATTTACTTTTCTATGTAGCTGTCACGTTTTATTAGTTGTCATATCACTACAGTCCTATGCTTGCTCATTTACTATTCTTTGTAACTGTAACGTTTTATTAGTTGTCATATCACTACAGTCCTATGCTTGCTCATTTACTATTCTATGTAACTGTCACGTTTTATTAGTTGTCATATCACTACAGTCCTATGCTTGCTCATTTACTATTCTATGTAACTGTCACGTTTTATTAGTTGTCATATCACTAGTCCTATGCTTGCTCATTTACTATTCTATGTAACTGTCACATTTTATTAGTTGTCATATCACTACAGTCCTATGCTTGCTCATTTACTTTTCTATGTAACTGTAATGTTTTATTAGTTGTCATATCACTACAGTCCTATGCTTGCTCATTTACTATTCTATGTAACTGTCACGTTTTATTAGTTGTCATATCACTACAGTCCTATGCTTGCTCATTTACTATTCTATGTAACTGTCACGTTTTATTAGTTGTCATATCACTACAGTCCTATGCTTGCTCATTTACTATTCTATGTAACTGTCACGTTTTATTAGTTGTCATATCACTACAGTCCTATGCTTGCTCATTTACTTTTCTATGTAACTGTCACGTTTTATTAGTTGTCATATCACTACAGTGCTATGCTTGCCATTTACTTTTCTATGTAACTGTCACGTTTTATTAGTTGTCATATCACTACAGTCCTATGCTTGCTCATTTACTATTCTATGTAATTGTAACATTTTATTAGTTGTCATATCACTACAGTCCTATGCTTGCTCATTTACTATTCTATGTAACTGTCACGTTTTATTAGTTGTCATATCACTACAGTCCTATGCTTGCTCATTTACTATTCTATGTAACTGTCACGTTTTATTAGTTGTCATATCACTACAGTCCTATGCTTGCTCATTTACTTTTCTATGTAACTGTCACGTTTTATTAGTTGTCATATCACTACAGTCCTATGCTTGCTCATTTACTATTCTATGTAACTGTCCGCTTTTATTAGTTGTCATATCACTACAGTCCTATGCTTGCTCATTTACTATTCTATGTAACTGTCACGTTTTATTAGTTGTCATATCACTAGTCCTATGCTTGCTCATTTACTATTCTATGTAACTGTCACGTTTTATTAGTTGTCATATCACTACAGTCCTATGCTTGCTCATTTACTATTCTATGTAACTGTCACGTTTTATTAGTTGTCATATCACTACAGTCCTATGCTTGCTCATTTACTATTCTATGTAACTGTCACGTTTTATTAGTTGTCATATCACTACAGTCCTATGCTTGCTCATTTACTATTCTATGTAACTGTCACGTTTTAGTAGTCGTCATATCACTACAGTCCTAAGCTTGCTCATTTACTATTCTATGTAATTGTAACGTTTTATTAGTTGTCATTTCACTACAGTCCTATGCTTGCTCATTTACTATTCTATGTAACTGTCACGTTTTATTAGTTGTCATATCACTACAGTCCTATGCTTGCTCATTTACTATTCTATGTAATTGTAACATTTTATTAGTTGTCATATCACTACAGTCCCATGCTTGCTCATTTACTATTCTATGTAACTGTCACGTTTTATTAGTTGTCATATCACTACAGTCCTATGCTTGCTCATTTACTATTCTATGTAACTGTCATGTTTTATTAGTTGTCATATCACTACAGTCCTATGCTTGCTCATTTACTTTTCTATGTAACTGTCACGTTTTATTAGTTGTCATATCACTACAGTCCTATCCTTGCTCATTTACTATTCTATGTAACTGTCACGTTTTATTAGTTGTCATATCACTACAGTCCTATGCTTGCTCATTTACTATTCTATGTAACTGTCACTTTTTTTAGTTGTCATATCACTAGTCCTATGCTTGCTCATTTACTATTCTATGTAACTGTCACGTTTTATTAGTTGTCATATCACTACAGTCCTATGCTTGCTCATTTACTATTCTATGTAACTGTCACGTTTTATTAGTTGTCATATCACTACAGTCCTATGCTTGCTCATTTACTATTCTATGTAACTGTCACGTTTTATTAGTTGTCATATCACTACAGTCCTATGCTTGCTCATTTACTATTCTATGTAACTGTCACGTTTTATTAGTCGTCATATCACTACAGTCCTATGCTTGCTCATTTACTATTCTATGTAAATGTAACATTTTATTAGTTGTCATATCACTACAGTCCTATGCTTGCTCATTTACTTTTCTATGTAACTGTCACGTTTTATTAGTTGTCATATCACTAGTCCTATACTTGCTCATTTACTATTCTATGTAACTGTCACGTTTTATTAGTTGTCATATCACTACAGTCCTATGCTTGCTCATTTACTATTCTATGTAACTGTCACGTTTTATTAGTTGTCATATCACTACAGTCCTATGCTTGCTCATTTACTATTCTATGTAATTGTCACGTTTTATTAGTTGTCATATCACTACAGTCCTATGCTTGCTCATTTACTATTCTATGTAATTGTAACGTTTTATTAGTTGTCATATCACTACAGTCCTATGCTTGCTCATTTACTATTCTATGTAACTGTAACATTTTATTAGTTGTCATATCACTTCAGTCCTATGCTTGCTCATTTACTATTCTATGTAACTGTCACGTTTTTTTAGTTGTCATATCACTAGTCCTATGCTTGCACATTTACTATTCTATGTAACTGTCACGTTTTATTAGTTGTCATATCACTACAGTCCTATGCTTGCTCATTTACTATTCTATGTAACTGTCACGTTTTATTAGTTGTCATATCACTACAGTCCTATGCTTGCTCATTTACTATTCTATGTAACTGTCACGTTTTATTAATTGTCATATCACTACAGTCCTATGCTTGCTCATTTACTATTCTATGTAACTGTCACGTTTTATTAGTTGTCATATCACTACAGTCCTATGCTTGCTCATTTACTATTCTATGTAATTGTAACGTTTTATTAGTTGCCATATCACTACAGTCCTATGCTTGCTCATTTACTTTTCTATGTAACTGTCACGTTTTATTAGTTGTCATATCACTACAGTCCTATGCTTGCTCATTTACTATTCTATGTAACTGTAACGTTTTATTAGTTGTCATATCACTACAGTCCTATGCTTGCTCATTTACTATTCTATGTAACTGTCACGTTTTATTAGTTGTCATATCACTACAGTCCTATGCTTGCTCATTTACTATTCTATGTAATTGTCACGTTTTATTAGTTGTCATATCACTACAGTCCTATGCTTGCTCATTTACTATTCTATGTAACTGTCCCGTTTTATTAGTTGTCATATCACTACAGTCCTATGCTTGCTCATTTACTATTCTATGTAACTGTCACGTTTTTTTAGTTGTCATATCACTAGTCCTATGCTTGCTCATTTACTATTCTATGTAACTGTCATGTTTTATTAGTTGTCATATCACTACAGTCCTATGCTTGCTCATTTACTATTCTATGTAACTGTCACGTTTTATTAGTTGTCATATCACTACAGTCCTATGCTTGCTCATTTACTATTCTATGTAACTGTCACGTTTTATTAGTTGTCATATCACTACAGTCCTATGCTTGCTCATTTACTATTCTATGTAACTGTCACGTTTTATTAGTTGTCATATCACTACAGTCCTATGCTTGCTCATTTACTATTCTATGTAACTGTCACGTTTTATTAGTCGTCATATCACTACAGTCCTATGCTTGCTCATTTACTATTCTATGTAATTGTAACGTTGTATTAGTTGTCATATCACTACAGTCCTATGCTTGCTCATTTACTATTCTATGTAACTGTCACGTTTTATTAGTTGTCATATCACTACAGTCCTATGCTTGCTCATTTACTATTTTATGTAATTGTAACATTTTATTAGTTGTCATATCACTACAGTCCTATGCTTGCTCATTTACTATTCTATGTAACTGTCACGTTTTATTAGTTGTCATATCACTACAGTCCTATGCTTGCTCATTTACTATTCTATGTAACTGTCACGTGTTATTAGTTGTCATATCACTACAGTCCTATGCTTGCTCATTTACTTTTCTATGTAACTGTCACGTTTTATTAGTTGTCATATCACTACAGTCCTATGCTTGCTCATTTACTATTCTATGTAACTGTCACGTTTTATTAGTTGTCATATCACTACAGTCCTATGCTTGCTCATTTACTATTCTATGTAACTGTCACGTTTTTTTAGTTGTCATATCACTAGTCCTATGCTTGCTCATTTACTATTCTATGTAACTGTCACGTTTTATTAGTTGTCATATCACTACAGTCCTATGCTTGCTCATTTACTATTCTATGTAACTGTCACGTTTTATTAGTTGTCATATCACTACAGTCCTATGCTTGCTCATTTACTATTCTATGTAACTGTCACATTTTATTAGTTGTCATATCACTACAGTCCTATGCTTGCTCATTTACTATTCTATGTAACTGTCACGTTTTATTAGTCGTCATATCACTACAGTCCTATGCTTGCTCATTTACTATTCTATGTAATTGTAACGTTTTATTAGTTGTCATATCACTACAGTCATATGCTTGCTCATTTAATTTTCTATGTAACTGTCACGTTTTATTAGTTGTCATATCACTACAGTCCTATGCTTGCTCATTTACTATTCTATGTAACTGTAACGTTTTATTAGTTGTCATATCACTACAGTCCTATGCTTGATCATTTACTATTCTATGTAACTGTCACGTTTTATTAGTTGTCATATCACTACAGTCCTATGCTTGCTCATTTACTATTCTATGTAATTGTCACGTTTTATTAGTTGTCATATCACTACAGTCCTATGCTTGCTCATTTACTATTCTATGTAATTGTAACGTTTTATTAGTTGTCATATCACTATAGTCCTATGCTTGCTCATTTAATTTTCTATGTAACTGTCACGTTTTATTAGTTGTCATATCACTACAGTCCTATGCTTGCTCATTTACTATTCTATGCAACTGTAGCGTTTTATTAGTTGTCATATCACTACAGTCCTATGCTTGCTCATTTACTATTCTATGTAACTGTCACATTTTATTAGTTGTCATATCACTACAGTCCTATGCTTGCTCATTTACTTTTCTATGTAACTGTCACGTTTTATTAGTTGTCATATCACTACAGTCCTATGCTTGCTCATTTACTATTCTATGTAACTGTCACATTTTATTAGTTGTCATATCACTACAGTCCTATGCTTGCTCATTTACTATTCTATGTAACTGTCACGTTTTAATAGTTGTCATATCACTAGTCCTATACTTGCTCATTTACTATTCTATGTAACTGTCACGTTTTATTAGTTGTCATATCACTACAGTCCTATGCTTGCTCATTTACTATTCTATGTAACTGTCACGTTTTATTAGTTGTCATATCACTACAGTCCTATGCTTGCTCATTTACTATTCTATGTAACTGTCATGTTTTAATAGTTGTCATATCACTAGTCCTATACTTGCTCATTTACTATTCTATGTAACTGTCACGTTTTATTAGTTGTCATATCACTACAGTCCTATGCTTGCTCATTTACTATTCTAAGTAACGGTCACGTTTTATTAGTTGTCATATCACTACAGTCCTATGCTTGCTCATTTACTATTCTATGTAATTGTCACGTTTTTTTAGTTGTCATATCACTAGTCCTATGCTTGCTCATTTACTATTCTATGTAACTGTCACGTTTTATTAGTCGTCATATCACTACAGTCCTATGCTTGCTCATTTACTATTCTATGTAATTGTAAAGTTTTATTAGTTGTCATATCACTACAGTCCTATGCTTGCTCATTTACTATTCTATGTAACTGTCACGTTTTATTAGTTGTCATATCACTACAGTCCTATGCTTGCTCATTTACTATTCTATGTAATTGTAACATTTTATTAGTTGTCATATCACTACAGTCCTATGCTTGCTCATTTACTATTCTATGTAACTGTCACGTTTTATTAGTTGTCATATCACTACAGTCCTATGCTTGCTCATTTACTATTCTATGTAACTGTCACATTTTATTAGTTGTCATATCACTACAGTCCTATGCTTGCTCATTTACTTTTCTATGTAACTGTCACGTTTTATTAGTTGTCATATCACTACAATCCTATGCTTGCTCATTTACTATTCTATGTAACTGTCACGTTTTATTAGTTGTCATATCACTACAGTCCTATGCTTGCTCATTTACTATTCTATGTAACTGTCATGTTTTATTAGTTGTCATATCACTAGTCTTATGCTTGCTCATTTACTATTCTATGTAACTGTCACGTTTTATTAGTTGTCATATCACTACAGTCCTATGCTTGCTCATTTACTATTCTATGTAACTGTCACGTTTTATTAGTTGTCATATCACTACAGTCCTATGCTTGCTCATTTACTATTCTATGTAACTGTCACGTTTTAATAGTTGTCATATCACTAGTCCTATACTTGCTCATTTACTATTCTATGTAACTGTCACGTTTTATTAGTTGTCATATCACTACAGTCCTATGCTTGCTCATTTACTTTTCTATGTAACTGTCACGTTTTATTAGTTGTCATATCACTACAGTCCCATGCTTTCTCATTTACTATTCTATGTAACTGTCACGTTTTATTAGTTGTCATATCACTACAGTCCTATGCTTGCTCATTTACTATTCTATGTAACTGTCACGTTTTATTAGTTGTCATATCACTACAGTCCTATGCTGGCTCATTTACTATTCTATGTAACTGTCACGTTTTATTAGTTGTCATATCACTACAGTCCTATGCTTGCTCATTTACTATTCTATGTAATTCTAACGTTTTATTAGTTGTCATATCACTGCAGTCCTATGCTTGCTCATTTAATTTTCTATGTAACTGTCACGTTTTATTAGTTGTCATATCACTACAGTCCTATGCTTGCTCATTTACTATTCTATGTAACTGTAACATTTTATTAGTTATCATATCACTACAGTCCTATGCTTGCTCATTTACTATTCTATGTAACTGTCACGTTTTTTTAGTTGTCATATCACTAGTCCTATGCTTGCTCATGTACTATTCTATGTAACTGTCACGTTTTATTAGTTGTCATATCACTACAGTCCTATGCTTGCTCATTTACTATTCTATGTAACTGTCACGTTTTATTAGTTGTCATATCACTACAGTCCTATGCTTGCTCATTTACTATTCTATGTAACTGTCACGTTTTATTAGTTGTCATATCACTACAGTCCTATGCTTGCTCATTTACTATTCTATGTAACTGTCACGTTTTATTAGTCGTCATATCACTACAGTCCTATGCTTGCTCATTTACTATTCTATGTAATTGTAACGTTTTATTAGTTGTCATATCACTACAGTCCTATGCTTGCTCATTTACTTTTCTATGTAACTGTCACGTTTTATTAGTTGTCATATCACTACAGTCCTATGCTTGCTCATTTACTATTCTATGTAACTGTAACATTTTATTAGTTGTCATATAGTACAGTTTTGTACCTACCATAAATGTAGATGTCCGAACTGGATAGCATCTGCAGTCATAACAACTGGGTTGTCCTGTCGTCAGGCAGCCCTTCAGTCGGCCGGATTCCAAAGTCCGGGTCCGGCTTCGGCTGATGTCGCACTTCACCCGACGTCATCTCTGTTGGTCTTCGGGTATAAAGGCATCAGCCGACGCCATTTTCCTCAGTGTTTCTTGCCCCAGATGCCAGTAGCCCTCTAGAAGGCTAAAAATTTTGGATAAATGCCAATGTTTCCAAAAAGATAGTGGTAAACACAAAAAATAAGCATGTATGTACATATATACAACAAATACACCATAAAAGACTCCCCCACCAGCTAGCTATTAGGAGGGTAAACACCCTAGGAGTACCACAGAGGGGAAGGAGGGAGGGTAATCCTGACTGCAGATGCTATCCAGTTCGACATCTACATTTATGGTAGGTACAAAACTGTACTATGTCCTTCATGGAAGCATCTGGAGTCATAGCAACTGGGTAGAATACCATAGCCAACGGGCGGAGGAGGAAGAAACTAGATTATGGTGTGTTTAGGATCCCTTGCAGTACAGCAGTGGCAAACCCTGCTCGGCATCTGGAATATAGAGGCAAATTATAATGCTTGGCAAATGTATGCACGGAGGTCCAAGTAGCCGCCTCAATAATGTCTTTGGTTGCCACTCCTCGTAAAAAGGCTGTGGTAGTGGCTGTTGCTCTTGTAGAGTGAGGTCTTATGTTCTGTGGAATTGGTTTTCCATGGAAGGAGTAACAGAATCGTATGCAATTTCCTATCCATTTGGAGATTGTCTGTTTGGAAATAGCTTTTCCTTCCCTTCCTGTTGCATAGGCTACCAAAAGCTGATCAGTTTTTCTGCTACTTTTTGTTCTGTCCAGGTAGTAGCGTAGCTGTCTATGTACATCCAAGGTATGCAGTATTCTTTCCCTGTGTTTTGTGGGTTGGGAAAGAAGGTAGGTAGGTGGATTGCCTGGTTTAAAGACACTCTGGATACCACCTTAGGCATAAATGTAGGATTAGTCCTCATGGACACTCTATCTTGATGGAAGATTAGGAAGGGTTGTACTGCCATTAGGGCCTGGAGTTCAGAAACCCTCCTGGCTGAGGTTATTGCCAGTAGGAAGGCGGTTTTCCACGATAGATGCTGTAGGTCTGCTGTTGCTGCTGGCTCAAAGGGTGATAGTGTCAACTTTTCTAGCACAAAGTTCAAGTCCCAAGCTGGTAAAGGTGGTTTCCTTGGAGGTTTTACATTCTTGATTCCTCTGAGGAACTGTCTGAGTAATGGGTGTGAAAAGACAGGTGGATCAAAGCTGTATTCTGCTGATATAGCTGATGCATGTATCTTGATGGAGGAGTAGGACAGGCCTGAATGTAGAAGTTCTGCCAGATACTCCAGAATGTTAGGCATATCTATGTTTGACACATCTTTTCCTCTTTCAGTACTCCAGATGACAAACCTTTTCCATTTTCCTGCATAGTTCCTTCTTGTTGAAGGTCTGCGGGCTTCAAGAATAATGTCTTTAACTCTTTGGGAAAGTTCTGGATTAGCTGCTGCTATGTGATGTTCCATGCAGTCAGTTGCAACGTTTTTAGGTTTGGATGCATGATGCTGTAGTTGTTCTGAGTTAACATCAAAGGCATCAGGGGTATTGGCCACATATTGTTCTGAGACATGCTCCTCAGCAGTGGGTACCAGTGTTGTCTTGGCCAGTTTGGGGCTATTAGGATTATCCTTGGACGTTCTTCCTTGATTTTTAGTAATACCTTGTGTATCAAGGGAAGAGGTGGGAATGCATATGCTGTTAGGCCTTTCCAGCTGAAGGACAGCGAATCCACTTTCCATGCTAGTGGGTGGAATGTCCTTGTGCAGAACTTTTTGAGCTGGTGATTGAGAGGGGAAGCTAATAGATCTATCTGAGGCATTCCCCATTTCTTTGAGATGGTCTTGAAGATGTCGGATGTAGCATCCATTCGTGGGCATCCGATGTGGTTCTGCTTAGTATGTCTGCTAGAGTATTTTCTTTTCCCGGTACAAATATTGCCTGTAACTGGATGTTGTAGCTGAGTGCCAGGTTCCACAGCTCCAAAGTCATTCTGCATAGGGGTATGAATGAGTGCCTCCCTGTTTGTTGATGTACCACATGACTGTGGTGTTGTCTGTCCTTATCATCAACTGGCCCTCTTTGAGAAATGGTCTGAAGTTTTGGATTGCCAGTTTTACTGCCAGCATTTCTTTTAGGTTGATGTGCAGGTGAAGTTGATCCTCGTCCACAATCCTTGCACGCATTTGTCCAGCATGTGGGCCCCCCATCCTAGGTCTGAAGCGTCTGTTGTGATGGTCTGGCTTGCTTGACATCTGCAAAAGGGTAGCCCTGGGTTTGACTGGCATGCTTGAGCCCACCATAGGAACTCCTGTTTTAAGCATGGAATTAGTGGAATTTCTGTTTCTAGGCTGTGCCTGTGTTGGGACCATAAATTCTTTAGGTACCACTGTAGTTTTCTCATATGTAGTCTGGCAAGTGGGACCAAGATTATGCATGATGCCATGAAGCCCAAGGCCTGCAGTACTTTTCTTGCTGTTAACTTGTTCTGTTTTGTTAGTGCCAAGAAGTAAAGAGGGAGTTCTCTTTGTTTTTCTGCAGTTAGGAAAGCCATTTGTTTTACTGTGTCCAATTCAGCCCAAGAATGTCCTTGTCTGGGATGGTATCAGCCTTGATTTTTGTAAATTGACTGTGTATCCCAGTGCTTGTAGCAAGTAAATGACCCTTTGTAAATCTGTTGTCAGCTTGCTTTTGTTGTCCCCTTGTAGCAGGCAGTCGTCCAGGTATGGGTAAATTTGAATTCCCTGTAGTCTGCAGTGGGCGATTACTGATGCCAGGCATTTTGTGAATACTCTGGGCGCAGTAGATAAGCCAAAGGGCAATGCTGAGAATTGATAATGCTCTGATCCTGCAAGAAATCTGAGGTATCTTCTGCAGATTGGTCGAATGGGGACGTGCAGGTATGCCTCCTTGAGATCTAGAGTTACCAGCCAACACTCCTTGCCCAGCATGGGAAGAAGTTGCTGTAGGGTCAGCATTTTGAATTTTGGGACAATGATGTATGTATTTAAGGTGGACAGGTCGAGAATAGGTCTCCAACTTTTTTCGTTTCTTGGAACTAGGAATAGTCTCGAGTAGAATCCCTTTCCTTGTTCTGTTGTTGGCACTCTTTCCACAGCCCTCATGTTTGCTAACTGCATTATCTGTTGTAGAGCCTCTTTTTTGATTTGGAGGTAGATTTGGCATTCCTCTTTTGACTGGTAAAGTGTGGAAGTGGAACCGGTAACCTTGATCTATGGTTTGTAAAATCCACTTGTCTTTTGTGATATAGTGCCAGTTCTTTGAAAATAAGGTTAATTTGCCGCCTAATGGAGCTGCTAGTTGTTCCCTGGTAGGCGGATTTAGAGTTAAGTCACTGTGGCTGTGTTGTTGTAGTGGCAGTGGTTGTGTCTGTGCCTCTGTTGTTACCTTGCCACTGTCGTCCTCTGTAGGCACCTCCTCTGGATTGGTTTCTGCCTCTGGAACATCTATTCCTGCCCCTTTGGGATCTTGTGGAGTCAGGAAAGGACCAATTTTGGCAGGCCAGTTCCTGCTAAACCTTGGGGTTGGACCTGCAAGAAATCTTTAACCGTTTGAACAGATTTTGCCTTTTCTTCCATTTTCTTCATTACCTGCTGGGCAGGTGTACCAAACAAGCTGGTCTTATCCATAGGAGCATCTAATAACTTAGCTTTAACATGATCCGGTAAAGCTTGTTCCTTTAGCCATGCATGCCTTCTTATCACTGTGCCAGTCATGGCTGATCTAAATGAAGCCTCCAGTGCATCATAGCCACATTTTAAGGAATGGTTACTAACCTGTTGTATGTTATTTACCATTTCTAATACATATTTCTTATCAATTGATTCATCAGAGGATAGCTTTTTCGTTAACTGATCAAGCATAAACTCTTGGTATTGTATCATGTGAAACTGACAGTTTAAAGCTCTAGCTGAGAGAGTAGCTGAAGTGTAAACCTTTTTGCCCCATCTGTCTAAAGACCTGGCTTCCCTTTCAGAAGGAATAGGGTTTTTAGCTGTGGTCGCGGCTACTGCCTTGGGACCCTGGGATATAGTTTCTGGGTCTGCCAGTGGGGCCTTGTAAAGGTGGTGATGAGTGTCTGGTACCCTGTAAAATCTGTCTGGTTTGGCAGGGGCTGGAGGTAAAGAATCTGGTGCAGAGCAGACATCATTGAAGGCATCATCCACTACAGAGAGCACAGGAGGTATAGCTAAGGGCCTGTGTTGTGGAAGGTGCAGGAAGGTTCTAAGTCTTTTTCTGGAGTCTGAGAAATCCTGCTGCTGCCATTGGAACTGCTCTCGCATGGCATGTAAGGTTTCCCCAAAGGAAAATTCTTCTGGTGGGGAGGCAGCTGGAATGGATTCTTCAGCATCTGAGTCTTCAAAATTGGAGAAAGGAACCTCTGGCTGGTCTGTTATGTCTGATTCATCAGCAGAATCATCAGAGGACACAGGCTCGGGGGGCTCTGCCCTAGGTCTCTTCTCTGGGGGCTGAGAGGCCCTGTCTGGGTGAGATTGAGATCCCCTAATTAATGAAATTAAATCTTCTGCCAGGGTAAGCATGTGAACTAGAAGAGGGCCGTGTTGTAGGGGGTTTAGCAGGCACTGTTCTAGTAGTTTTGGCTGCTTTGGCCCTGGCAAAGGCCTTAATGGACATGGCTGCTGGAGGCCTAGCAGCACCACGTGCTGGGGTAGACACATCCAAGGGAATGGTGTCTGATAAGTCAGTGGCAACCACCGTAGTGGATAAAATTTCTGAGGCCGATTCAAGAGAAGTAGCAGGGACCTCAGTGGTAGTGATAGATTCTGCTGTATTTTGATCAGCTTTCGGTTTCGCCGAAACCGAGACACTCGCGTTTGCTTAACCATGGTTTCGCCGAAACAGCGGACGCGAGTGTCGGTCTTTATCTTTGCGTTTTTAGCAGTTTGGGTAGTCGGAGGATCCGGCGGCATAATATACGCAAAATCAGAACCGAAAAACTGTTCAGCAAACTCCGACCGGCCTAAGCGTTCGTCGGTTGAAAGAAGCACAGGCCGAACAGGCTGCTACGCCGGGCTGGGCCCAAACAAGGCAGACAGTAAGAGTGGAAATCCTTATGAGGTATTTGTTTCCCACAGGTTAAACAATTATTAACTTTTTCTGACATCGGCTGAGGCAAGAAAGAGTCCCCAACGGGGTACTTAGCTTTAGAAGTCTTCGAAGTAGTATTCGGTAGAAGTAAACTCTGGATCTGACCGACCGGCACTTGCGAACAGCTTCTGCTTCGGGCGCCACGCAGCAAGAAAGACTGAGGAAAATGGCGTCGGCTGATGCCTTTATACCCCAAGACCAACAGAGATGACGTCGGGTGAAGTGCGACATCAGCCGAAGCCGGACCCGGACTTTGGAATCCGGCCGACTGAAGGGCTGCCTGACGACAGGACAACCCAGTTGTTATGACTGCAGATGCATCCATGAAGGACATCACTACAGTCCTATGCTTGATCATTTACTATTCTATGTAACTGTCACGTTTTATTAGTTGTCATATCACTACAGTCCTATGCTTGCTCATTTACTATTCTATGTAATTGTCACGTTTTATTAGTTGTCATATCACTACAGTCCTATGCTTGCTCATTTACTATTCTATGTAATTGTAACGTTTTATTAGTTGTCATATCACTACAGTCCTATGCTTGCTCATTTAATTTTCTATGTAACTGTCACGTTTTATTAGTTGTCATATCACTACAGTCCTATGCTTGCTCATTTACTATTCTATGCAACTGTAATGTTTTATTAGTTGTCATATCACTACAGTCCTATGCTTGCTCATTTACTATTCTATGTAACTGTCACATTTTATTAGTTGTCATATCACTACAGTCCTATGTTTGCTCATTTACTTTTCTATGTAACTGTCACGTTTTATTAGTTGTCATATCACTACAGACCTATGCTTGCTCATTTACTATTCTATGTAACTGTCACGTTTTATTAGTTGTCATATCACTACAGTCCTATGCTTGCTCATTTACTATTCTATGTAACTGTCACGTTTTATTAGTTGTCATATCATTAGTCCTATGCTTGCTCATTTACTATTCTATGTAACTGTCACGTTTTATTAGTTGTCATATCACTACAGTCCTATGCTTGCTCATTTACTTTTCTATGTAACTGTCACGTTTTATTAGTTGTCATATCACTACGGTCCCATGCTTGCTCATTTACTATTCTATGTAACTGTCACGTTTTATTAGTTGTCATATCACTACAGTCCTATGCTTGCTCATTTACTATTCTATGTAACTGTCACGTTTTATTAGTTGTCATATCACTACAGTCCTATGCTTGCTCATTTACTATTCTATGTAACTGTCACGTTTTATTAGTTGTCATATCACTACAGTCCTATGCTTGCTCATTTACTATTCTATGTAATTCTAACGTTTTATTAGTTGTCATATCACTGCAGTCCTATGCTTGCTCATTTACTTTTCTATGTAACTGTCACGTTTTATTAGTTGTCATATCACTACAGTCCTCTGCTTGGTCATTTACTATTCTATGTAACTGTAACATTTTATTAGTTATTATATCACTACAGTCCTATGCTTGCTCATTTACTATTCTATGTAACTGTCACGTTTTATTAGTTGTCATATCACTACAGTCCTATGCTTGCTCATTTACTATTCTATGTAATTGTCACGTTTTATTAGTTGTCATATCACTACAGTCCTATGCTTGCTCATTTACTATTCTATGTAATTGTAACGTTTTATTAGTTGTCATATCACTACAGTCCTATGCTTGCTCATTTACTATTCTATGTAACTGTAACGTTTTATTAGTTGTCATATCACTAGAGTCCTATGCTTGCTCATTTACTATTCTATGTAACTGTCACGTTTTATTAGTTGTCATATCACTACAGTCCTATGCTTGCTCATTTACTATTCTATGTAACTGTCACGTTTTATTAGTTGTCATATCACTACAGTCCTATGCTTGCTCATTTACTATTCTATGTAATTGTAACGTTTTATTAGTTGTCATATCACTACAGTCCTATGCTTGCTCATTTACTTTTCTATGCAACTGTCACGTTTTATTAGTTGTCATATCACTACAGTCCTATGCTTGCTCATTAACTATTCTATGTAACTGTCACGTTTTATTAGTTGTCATATCACTACAGTCCTATGCTTGCTCATTTACTATTCTATGTAACTGTCATGTTTTATTAGTTGTCATATCACTACCGTCCTATGCTTGCTCATTTACTTTTTTATGTAACTGTAACGTTTTATTAGTTGTCATATCATTACAGTCCTATGCTTGCTCATTTACTATTCTATGTAACTGTAACGTTTTATTAGTTGTCATATCACTACAGTCCTATGCTTGCTCATTTACTATTCTATGTAACTGTCACGTTTTATTAGTTGTCATATCACTACAGTCCTATGCTTGCTCATTTACTATTCTATGTAACTGTAACGTTTTATTAGTTGTCATATCACTACAGTCCTATGCTTGCTCATTTACTTTTCTATGTATGTATTTTTATTATTTTTTGATTAAATGTCATATCATCTGGCACCCAGACCCTAAACGCTGCCCCAAGGACTACAACCGGGTGCGAATGCACTGATCTGTGAAATTCAGCGAAAAAAAAAGATTCCTCTATAAAGACAATTCAGGGTAAAAATATATCCTGTAGCCTAAAACAGCCAGTAAAGCGTTCTGCTGGTAGGGACTAGTCAGTACCTCTACCCTTTTCTAGAAGCACATATTGCACAGGAAAAGCAAAGGAACCTCTATTCCTAGCAAAGTAACTACTGGAAAATTAGACCAATAGTACTCACTCTATCAGCTGCCTTTAAGACCTGGCGGACTCCTGGCGGTAGTCCCAGCTCGGCTTCACCCTCGCCATTCGGGCTCGCTCGCTCGGGCTCCGCTCGCCTCCGCCCCACCCTGCCCCCATATCCCACCCGCCCCCACTACCTCTACATTTATTAGATCAAATAGCCCCTCCCACTCCCCTCCACCTATTACAACCGCCCCTCAATTTGCTAATACCACTCCCATACACTCAGGCCTCCTCTTTCACTAAGTAAAATCTTCCAGCCCTACCAACGTGCCAAATTACGAAATGAAGAAAGAAACAAAACCAAGCAGGCGAACACTCCCAGGATCAGTTTAATGCTGCAATAACGTGAGCAAAGTACCAGACCAAGCTTTCGGTGAGCACAATGTCCCACCTTCATCAGACAAATTCACAAGCCAATAAACCTAGTTTATATACATTAGTTAATTAAACAATTACACAATTACATACAATTATGAACCATTTTAAAACCACCTTTTAGGTTAAAAGAAAATACTTTTACGTATTAATTATTTACTCTACATTTTATTAACCTAAATTAACAGAATAGATCAAACTGTAAACATTTAATATCCCTTCTTTGAAGGAAAATAAAATTAAATTACTTAAAATCCACTTCCATGAACACATATACCCGCCTGTCTGTATATATACACACACACACACACACACACGTTTATATCCCCACATATATGCTTTAATATGATTTAATAAGTTTTAAATTTAAAGATTTAAAACAATTATATATTTTAACATACACATTTAATAATTTTTCCACGTACGTTGGTATATTGTACGAGTATGGGTGTATATATGTGTTGAGATGTCCATACAACATATTTAGGTGCACACAAAAGTGTGCGCATTTGGACATATGTGTACATCTGTACGCATAGGCAGTTACACACGTATGTGTATGTATATGTATGAAAGCATATATGTGGGGATATAAACGTGTGTGTGTGTGTATATATACAGACAGGCGGGTATATGTGCCCAGGCATAAAATAACTTCTTTATATGCATTTGGGTGAGCATAAGATTGTCTGTATAGTATACTACAAGTACACACATAAGATTTTGTGTTCATGGAAGTGGATTTTAAGTAATTTAATTTTATTTTCCTTCAAAGAAGGGATATTAAATGTTTACAGTTTGATTTATTCTGTTAATTTAGGTTAATAAAATGTAGAGTAAATAATTAATACGTAAAAGTATTTTCTTTTAACCTAAAAGGTGGTTTTAAAATGGTTCATAATTGTATGTAATTGTGTAATTGTTTAATTAACTAATGTATATAAACTAGGTTTATTGGCTTGTGAATTTGTCTGATGAAGGTGGGACATTGTGCTCACCGAAAGCTTGGTCTGGTACTTTGCTCACGTTATTGCAGCATTAAACTGATCCTGGGAGTGTTCGCCTGCTTGGTTTTGTTTCTTTCTTCCAGCCCTACCACCCCACCTCCTCTCCCTCAGAACAACATGGGCAAACTCACACTGACCTTAACCCCTCTCATAGCAATAGGCCTACTTATTCCCTACTACTTAACTAGATACGAAAACCAAACTCTGTTGGAAATTCCCTTCCCTAAGGGATACACTTCCAGCCATCCAAACCTATCATCTCAAGCTATCCTAACTTCTCTATACCCTGATAAAAAGCTAAGCTCCAAACCGATGCATCTCACCCTCTACCACCCTAAGATATTTAACAATAAATCCCATCCCAAACTGCTATGCAAACTTCAAAGATTCTTAGACCACCTGAAAAAATCTATCACCGCTTATGGCAATATCCACCCCAACCCAGGCCCCACCACAACCCTAGACTCAAACACCTCCAAACTCGCCTCCTCCTCTACTGGCTCCCTGCTCATATTCCATCTTAACTTAAGAAGCTTAAATAACAAAATTCACAACCTACATGCTCTCCTAGCTACCCACTCTCCCGACATTATGTGCTTATCGGAAACATGGCTAAAACCCTCCACTAAGGACGAAGAGATAATCCCACCCGGGTATAATATCCACAGGATAGACAGGAGAAATAAAAGGGGGGTGGAATAGCAGTTATGTACAAGAATACAATGAATGTCATCAGGAATTCATTACAACCTTCTAAAGTTTTTAACGTTGAACTCATTGCTCTAAAAGTTTGCCTAAACACCCAAAAATCCATTAATCTTATAGTAATTTATATCCCACCAGGGAAGAACACAGAAAACTTAGAACAAACGCTCAGCTGGCTAACCTCTAACTACCCTCAAGAAACCATCATACTCGGGGATTTCAATATTGACTGGTCTCACTGCACCGCAAATATTAACCCCCTTCCAATTAACTTACACGGTTTCTCCCAAAATATCTTATCTCCAACCAGAATCGGAAACGCTCAACAAAAAGAAAGCACCATTGACTGGATTCTAACTAACAAGGATCCACTCAATTATAGCTCGGGAACCCTTCCCAACGACCTTAGCGACCACCTAATCACCTATATAATTAAACATAAAACCTCATCAACTAACCCCCCTTCATACAGATTAGTAAGAAATAAGAAGAACTTTAATCCACTACTATTCCTTGCAGAACTCAAGTCCTGTAACTGGTCCATCCTAAAAACCCTACCCTTACAGGAGAGTGTTACTCACTTTAATAACACTTTCCTTAATATACTTAACTGCCATGCCCCCAATCGGCAAATTAGATCCAAAGAACGTATAGCACCTTGGCTTACCAGAGAAACTAAAACTAAAATCAAACTCTGTGACTAGGCTTGGAACAAATGGAGAGCCACCAAAACTCCCCTAGACCGCATTAAATTCCAACAGCTCAGAAACTCTACTAAAACATCTATAACTCTAGACAAAAAACAGTATTTCTGCCACCTCCAGGACAAACACCAGAATAACCCAAAGAAGTTCTGGGCGGGATTCAATAACCTCCTTCATCCTGGTAAATCTACCACCCCCACCCCTGAGAAACTTATAGGGAAAGATCCTGTAGATATTGCCAACGCCTTCAACTCCTTTTTTACGGAGACCATACAGTCTCTAGCCACCCAGCTAACTACTACTTCCTCACCACCCAATCCTGCCAATAACTCAGCCCCACTTTCCTTTAAATTAGAACCAGTACCTACCCACTACATCCGCTCCTTTAAAAAAAACTAAGACCAACCACCCTAGCGGCAGATCACCTCCCAGCGGAATACTTACAGATAGCATCAGACGCTATCGCCTATCCCATATCAATCCTGATTAACAGAACCATAAATGAAGCCACCATCCCATCTCTTTGGAAAATCTCATACATCATCCCTCTCCACAAAGGAGGTGCCTCCACGGAAACTTCCAACTACAGGCCGATAGCAATCCTGTCTCCATTAGCTAAAATCATGGAGCGGTGTGTACACAAGCAGCTTCTAAAATACCTAACTCTCAACAGTCTGTTGTCTAACTCCCAACACGGATTCCGCCCCTATCATAGTACTACTACGGCCCTCCTCTCCTTTATTGATTCAATAAACAACAACCGTAACAACAAACTCATATCCACTGCTCTTTTTCTGGACCTATCAAAAGCCTTCGATATGGTCAACCACCAGCTTCTGCTCCAAACCCTGGATGGCTTACATCTCGACAACCTGGCCCTTAGTTGGTTTAATGCTTACCTCTCTGGTAGGCAACAAGCTGTCCAATGGCAAAACAGGCTATCAGGCCTGCTCCCCAACACCATTGGCGTCCCTCAGGGCTCTATACTTGGTCCCCTCCTCTTCTCAGTCTTCATTAACAATCTTCACTTAGTCATACCTAAAACCACCTGCATTCAATACGCAGATGATTCTACCCTTATCTGCAGTGATATCTCTCTCCCACAACTCCAAGTAAAAACCCAGCACTGTTTTGCAAAAGTTGAAAAATGGTTCTTTGAATTGAAACTATTACTTAATCCAGCTAAAACCAAATTACTGCTCTTCTTCCCCTCATCTACCACTCCCATAGGAAACGAACTTCTAACTCCTAATAATATCCCATTCCATGTAAAATCCGCCAACGGGACCATCATAGAGCCTGTCTCCAACACCAAACTACTTGGAGTAACTATTGATCACAAGCTGAAATTTGACATACACATCAGCAATTCCATTAAGACAGTGAACAAAAAACTTGGTTCCATGTATCGTATTAAGAATTTTCTCACCCCTCATGCCAAGCTAACCATTGCCCGCACTCATCTCCTCTCTACCCTCCTGTATGCTTCCCCTATCCTATCTTTCCTCAATAAGCGTGAACTTAACCTGCTCTCCGTTGTCTACAATCACATAGCCCGATTTATCACAGGTTACCGTACCCACCACTGCCTTAACCTAAAGAAACTTGGCTGGTTGGAACTGCCTAATCTTCTCAAATTCACCCAACTCACGGAAGCATTCAAAATAATTAACCAACCTGATCGAGCCCCTGCCCTGAGCAAAATACTAACTCCCTACTCTAACCTTAACTGCCTCCGATCAGCAAACAGCATTCAAATACAAACCATTAAATCCAAGAATTCGGGGGGCGATGCCCTCTATGTCAACTCCATAGGGAAACCCTGGAATTCCCTTCTAAATCACCTAAGACTAGTAACTTCACTTAACCAATTTAAAAACAATCTCAAAGAATTCCTAAAATCACATTGGTTATGTCCTTGTTCAAAACCAGGCTAAACCCAACCAATCAACCGCAACCCTAGTCTCGTCACCCCCTTATAGACCTTGCTCCTCAACACCAAGGCTTCTATACTTCAATCAACCTCCTTCTCATATGAATGATTACTTAGTTACATGAATTTGACTTCTGTACTTGTTTATACACATGTTAATGTTAATTTTTTTTTCTCTGAATGTTTATGTACTGTTTGTCTTCTCACTATGTTGGAGCTTTTCTCCCCGGGCCTCTACTGAAAAAGGACATGAATCCAGATAGACCAGCCCGGTCAACAAATGTAAAATAAAATAAAATAAAATAAAATAAATCTGCAGCAACAGCAGAGCCAAACAGATTTTAGTATCCAGAGGAAACTCTATTCATTTCACCTTTACATGACCTGGAAGGGACTGAAGCAGAAGCCAGGAGTACCTCCAAACCTGACTCTGAAGCAGTCGCCACAGATGAAGCTTCAGCAGCATCAAGCTACTTGCAAAGCAGAACTCGGCAAGGAAACACATATATTATCATATGTGTCTGATAACGGATGGCCCTAAAGGCCATTCTAGCAAAGGTATACACCTCGTCATTAACTGTCCATGGCTCTGCTATCCTTGTCAGATGACATGAGTTTGAAGAATGTATGTGTATACATGTAAGAATATATGTGTTTCCTTGCCAGAAGTCTAAACCTCAAAATGCACACACTCGAGGCACTCCTTAGCATGGAGCAAATCGATATCTGTGCAGTAACAGAAACCTGGTTCAATGCTCCAGAGAGCACCCCAGCACTCCCAGGCTACAACTCATACCATACCTTTCGGCCCCACAACCCAGACCGAAATACAAAATGAGGGTGTGTGTCAATTTTCATAAAGGATGCCCACACCTCCAGGTTAGTAGTACAGCACAGGGCCTCGGAGACCATCCATGTGCAACTATCATTGGGCAAAGCTGCTTTTCAGATCATAGCCTGCTACACATCACCTACCTTGTCTCAGGACCCCCACTCAGCATTCCTGAGAACACTGGAAAATACAAAGATCCTACCTAACACCATGATATTGGGAGATTTCAACTACCCAAACATTGCCTGGGATAACTACTCTAGTACAAACTCCTTTGCCCAACGCTTCCTAGAGTTTATAAACTCAAATGCCCTGGAACAGCTGGTCACCACGCCCACAAGAGGTGACAACATACTGGACCTGATCATCACCAACATGAGGGATCAGTGCTCCACACCAGAGGTAAACCCCTCGCTGGTAAGATCAGATCATAAACTAATCACACCGGACATCCACATCCTGACCCCACCCCCAGTCAAGGAAACCACTGTGAAAAACTTTTCAGAAGCCGACTTCACACTTCTCAAGACCGAGATGGAAAGTTTCATAGCCCCCTTGCTAAAGGATAATGCTGCCCAAACCACAGAATCCTTTACAAGTGCATTCTATGAGCATCTACAGGGATGCATGGATCGAACCATCCCAAGTAAAACCAAAACTCACTCCTCCAAAAAAAGGAAACCAGTCTGGTGGTCCCCGGCCATAAATAAGCTTTACAAAAGAAGGAGGAAACTACTACATGATAGCGCTAAATCCCAAAAAGGAAAGGCATCACTGATCAATATTAGCAAGAAAGTACGATCCCTCATAAAATCATCCAAGGCCAGTTTCGAAAGAAAAATTGCCAAGGACTAAAGATAACCAGAAAGCCTTCTTTAGCTATATCAAAAATCTAGGTGGTAACTCTCAGATATGCTCTGAGCTCGTGCAAAATGGCAAAAAATACACTGAACCAACTGACATGGCCAACATCCTGGCTGACAAGTTCAGTGCAAACTTTACCCCACCCCCACCCCCAAAAGGGCCCGTGTCCATCCCAGAAGAATGCAGAGCCCCAGACATCACGGACACGCAGATAAAAACAGCCCTCTCCAAAGCTAAGAACACAGCATCAATAAGATCGGATGGTGTCCCAGGCTGCGTCTTACACGAACTCCAAAAGTAACTAAACTCTCACCTAAATTCACTGTTCAGACTCAGCCTTACCACAGGCTATGTACTCAAAGAATGGCGTACAGCAACAGTCATCCCGCTCCACAAAGGTGGTGCCACAACAGAACTTGGGAACTATCGTCCTATAAGCCTGACTAGCCTGGTCTGCAAAACTATGGAGCGATTCATCATGGAACTCATAAACAGAGACATTGGGAACCTCCAGACACCAGACCCTACCCAATTCGGCTTTGTTAAAGGCAGATCCTGCCTCCTAAACCTAGTTGACTTCTTTGAAACAGTTACCAAGGCCATAGATGAAGCAAAGGTAGTCCACACAGCCTATCTGGACCTCGCTAAGGCCTTCAACACCATTCCACACTCTGCATCATAGATAAGCTCACCAGCTTGAACATTAACCCCTATGTCACGAGCTGGGTGGCCAACTGGCTCACGGATATAACACACATGGTCAGAGTCGCGGGTGCCATGTCCAACTCTAAACCAGTTACAAGTGCCGTCTCACAGGGCTCAGTCCTGGGACCCCTCCTGTTCGGTATATACTTCTCTGAGGTACAGGCAAGCATGGGAGGACTATGGCTGACCAAGTTCGCAGATGACTGCAAACTGGGGGCCAAAATCGACTCACCGGCTGACACAGACATCCTCCAGAAGGGTCTCACAGAGACAGATACCTGGTGTCAAAACCATGGCCTCGGGCTGAATGCCAAAAAATACAGTCATCCTCTTTGGGAAAAACAAAGTGCCCACGAATTATCACATCGGTGGTAATCCACTAAGTACAGAAGATGTAATTAGGGACCTGGGGACCCAGGTAGACAGCAACCTCTCCTTTGATAATCACATTGCCAAAGTGGTTAGAAATTCCTTCTATGTAGCCCACCTAATCACGAAAGGGTTCGCCTCTAGATCAAGAGAGATCATTGTGCCCCTTTACTCATCACTCATTAGGCCCATAATAGAGTACAATGCCCCATTTGGAATGTACCTTACTTGACACCTGCAACAGCTGGAAAGACCACAGAAGTACCTCACCAAGAGGATCATGGGCCTCAAAAGAGATGTTCTATGCAGCTCGTATAAAAAAAACTCCAGCTTTACTCGGTTGCTTACCGCCTGCTCAGAGGGGATCTCTGCCTGACTTATAAGGCCATGTCTAACCCGGAATTAATGGACATGCTCCACCTCAAGAAAACCAAATCTCTTAGAGCCACACGTTCCAGTGAACTAAACCTCAGCACAACAATAAACAGGACATGCTGGAGGGATAGATTCCTGTCTCAGACTTCCCTCGCTCTGGAATAGAATCGCAATTTATGTTAGGCAAAGCCCCTCGCTGACTCTCTTCAAGAGAAATCTTGACGAGTGGATGGGAAATCGTAGGTTTACCCCTGGGATCACTTCAATGGCCCTGCTAGACAGAGGTCCAGGAAACTAATTTAAAGGGGAGGCGAAAGCCAACACATTCTGGCTAGGCTTATAAATGCCCTTAGGCAGATAGCCTAGTATCTACCTATGAACCTATAAAAAGTAAGAGGTTAAGTGGGCTTGTCAGTCAAGAGGAGAATGACAGAAGGGTCTAATAAGGGGTCGTTACACAGAAACTTCTGTACCTCGGGAACTTTATAAAATTTGTTTGGCTTTTTAGGAGAAGGAGGATGAGACTCGGGCACTTGAGCGGCATATGTGAATGTGTGCAGCAGAGCCTCAAGAACTGCAGGCACTACAGAAGATCAAGAGGAATCCTTCTGGAGGAGTTCATAATATCTCATTTGGACCTCAGACATCTGAGCATTTTCCCAATTAAAACAGCATCTCAAAGACAGCTCTTCCACTGGGGAATCAGGAGAAAGAGTGTCCTCCTCATCAGAACCCAAAGCAAGAGACAAATGAATCTGAGAATAAGCTAAAGCCCCTTCCCTAGAGTCGAAATATTCTTCCGTAGAGGAAAAAGCCTTCCTAATCCGCTTTGAAGGAGTAGAAGGAATCCCTACAAGAAAGAGAAGGGAGTGACAACCCCTGAGGAGGTTTTGAAGTCATGAGGATTTAAAAAGACCTTAGGTAAAATGTTGCCACTCCTTTTGGGGGTTCTTTGCAATATTGCCAACATGTCTCATTTTCTGTTTCTTTTTAACAGGGATTTCTGCCCTAACAAACCTTGGAGGTTCTGAAACCTGGCACACTGGTATGAGAGAACCTGGTACTTCTTCCTCACTAAAATTTGCAGAATCCCCCAAGGCCCTTCAGAAATAACCACCAGTGGTTCTTCCTCCATGTCCTTGAAGGATGTTGGCTCAGCTTCAGAGGATGCCCAGTTTCAGCCTTCAACAGAGTCAAAACTGATGGGGCAGGCATCTGAACTGGACAGGCTATGGTCTCTTCATCCAACAGAGAGATGCCAAGCAGGCACTGGACAGCAGAAGTCTTTGGTTTTAACTTCTTCAGCATCTTTTTCAAAGGCAGCTGGATGTCTGGGCAGGTAGGCAGAAGCGGCCTTAGGTCAGCTGGTGGCCTATGCACAAGGGCTCCATGGCACCCCCCCACCACACCACCTGGTGCCCCCATCCTCGTCTGCTTACACCAAACAAATACTGGAAAAGTGCCCCTGCTAGAGTGGCATCCTAGGCGGCCGCCTAGTTGGCCTATGCCTAAGGCCGGCTATGCAGGTAGATTCCAAAGCCATTTCTTGAGCATGATGTATAAGCCACTAGATTTACAGGTAGAGGGAAGACAGCTGAGCAGGAACTTAAGAACAAAGGTATGACAAACAGAACACTGTTTATGGTCATGCTCCACACCTAAACCTGCCTCACGTATTCACACTTCCCCTTTCTGGATGACATGTATTAAGATGGCACACACTAAAGGAAAGAGGAAGAGTCTCTAATAGGATATTTTATCTGCCCTAGGCTTGGTGAACTGTACTATATGTATGACCTTCAGGCCGGACTCAAAAAATGCTGCATTCAGACTGGCAGCAAAGAAGTTCTGATGGTCTTATGCTCATTCATCACTTGTGTACCTTACGCTTCGGATGGAAGACATACATCTGACACATGGCAAATGGAAGGGCCCAGGCTTTGGAATGCTGGCTGGATGTAAGGCTCCCCTCAGCAGGATATCCCTATAGTAAGGAATACCACAATTGTGACTAAGGAAGGCCATCTCAGGAGTACCATGCACTTGAACCATGGACCAGTGCTAAGAAATTGAGATTACCAGGAAGAAAACCAGCATCAATATGAAATGTGTGAATAAGTGACAGATTTGTAAAGCATCAATCCCACAAGATGTAGTTTAGACATGTGAAAAGTGGTTCTGCAAGAAAAAATGGATGAAAAAGACTGGATGTGTGTTCAGTGTGTTAAACTGGTGGAAGAACTGTAATGTGGAAACCTCACGTCACTATCATTTAAAAGGACACTGAAGAAGTAATTGTAAGTAAAACAGTTTTTGTTCTTATTAATACTCATACAGTACAAATATTTCATGATGTAAATTGCACACTAAATTACAAAGTAGTTTTGAACAGTATGCAATCAGAGGTATTTTAAAATGTGAAGTAAAGGAAGTTTCATGAGTGACTTCTGTATATGCTAGTGATATTAAAGTAGGAAAACACTTTTTCTTAGTTATAATGTATCCAGGCTTTACACTGCAGCAACTAGAAACATGCAAGTTAAAGTTAATATAACGTGATCTGGAGTTGCTGGGATAAAGCAAATCCATTCTGATCATGTTACTTTCTCTGTTCTTACATACGTGAGTTTGTATCTATGACTTCAGTTTACACTAGAGAAAGTTTTTAAGCAAAAAGATTTAGAAAAAAAAAAAAAAAACACACTCATAGAATGTACAAAGCAACCCGGCCATGTGGTCATTTATGCCTTGCCACTACCCACACTTGCCAGTCATAAAGGGAGTGAACTTATGAACACTCATCCAACTGTCGAATTAGTTCTAAGAGGATGGTACTATGTCACATTTTTTGATCTAGAGAGGAAGTTTATTTCGGAGAACGAACAGTCGTATGACAAATCTGTCTCTTCACTGTGATTTATTTATTTGCTGATGCAGGTTCATATGTCTGGATCTAGAGTTCGCAGGACTGTTTGATTTGAGGAGGAATAAGAAAGTAGCCTTAGACTGCCAGATCCCTAATGACCCAGAAGGTAAGGTGTAAACTGTACCCAAGGAGACTACAGGACACTGAATAAAGGGACAAGCCCTCTAGCCTCTCTTAGTACCTCCGATTCTTTAAGCCCAAGAGTTTTTTTTTTGTCAGAGACCTTTGGGTCTCTCCAAACACTTCATATGTTTGGCAAGATCAATTCCAAAGAGGGCACTGTATTCTATGATAGGCCTGATTAGTGCAGAATATAAAGGGGTAAGCAGCTCTGTGGATCTAAAGGAAATACCATTTGTGATCAGAAGTACCAAGCAGAAGGATTTCCTGATGACAGTTGCAACACAACAATCAAAGGAGTGGGAGTTATCTACCCTTGTTCCAAGGTCAGTTATCTACCCGTGCTCCAAGGTCATTTATCTACCCTTGTTCCAAGGGCAGTTCCAAGGTCGGTTATCGGCCCTTGTTCCACGGTCAGTTATCAACCCGTGTTCCAAGGTCAGTTATCTATCCTCTAGGGTCAGTTATCTACCTATGCTCCAAGGTCAGTTATCTAGTCATGCTCCAATGTCAGTTATCTATCCAAGCTCCAAGGTTTCTCATAGCATTTTTGTTTTGGAAAGACATTGGGAAACTGATAGAAAACTCCCCAAAGACAAAATGAAAAACTTGAAAATGGTGGCGCTTTCTTGCATTTTACACAGCAATTTTATTTTATTAGCACTGACTTTTAATTGAAGGCAAGCAGTCTGAAGGTACAGACAATTTGTAATGAGATGTCTAAACAGTACGTTCAAAGTAAAATCTACAATGCACAATGCAATTAACTTTTAAAAAGATGCTGACATGCAGTTCAGTGACAGTGTGTTCTCATGAAAATCTGTGAGGTACACTGTAATTAATTTTTAAAGGAACACTGGCAAGCAGTTCAGTGAAAATAAAAAAGTAAAGCAAAGAAATGAACTCTGAAGCTGTGAGAAGTGAATACTTAGTGACATCTCCTACAGCCAAATACCTTAATGCACTAAATGCAGCAGGGACCAAGTGAATTTATTTATTTAAGGGTAGCCACTGTGCTTTCCCATAATGTTTGCCAAAAACATACACGTTAATTTTCACATCTGGCTGGGGAACAGATACCAATCAGTGCCAGTGGGAACACAGGCTCCAACACGTGCAATAGCATGGTTAACCCTAACTTCAGAAGAGATAATGCAGTACAACTATGCAAGTAAACTTCCTGTAACAGGAGACGTTCAAATAGATCACTGCGGCAGTAGACTAAGCTACAGAGGTTATATCCTGCCAGCTTCCAAAATGTAAGGGTGCCTTCAATGCACCCACACTGCTGGCAGTGCCAGGTAGGCAAGAACATCAGTGGTCTGGGCAAAAAGCCCTTCACGGCTTTTATGCCAACTGCAAGAGGGATGCTAGAGCCCTGAAACAGGTCAGTCCTAGGTACAAGGAATCCACATCCTCATCCTGGCGCATAAAACATATAAGGGGATGATGGGAGGGTGTGGCTACTGCAGCAGTCATCTACTCAAATACTTACTGTTATGGTAAGTTTCCTCATTTGATCACTGCAGCAGCCTAAGCTATACGGATAAAATAAAAAAACTTAGAAAGAGTGAGAGGAGGAAGGATGAGGGTCCAGGAGCCTCAGGAGCCCCTTGAAAGGATTCTAGTTTGTAGTGTTTTGCAAAGGTATGCATACAGAAGTAAGCTGCTAATTCTAGAAAACTATTACAGTCCACCCCTTTCCAAAGGTCACTAAAGAAGCCAAGGTCCTGGAAGAATGCTCCTTGACCTTGCTCGGAAGTGAGTTATTATAGTGAGAGTAATAAGAGAAAATAGCAAGGGACATACATTTATAAGCCGTCTGTTTTTGAAACACTGGTTGTCCTTTTTTCTTACATTCATAAGAAATGAATAACTGATAAGATTTTATGAAGGTTTCATTCAAGAAAGGTCAGAGGATAATTCACACAAACACTGCAGAATCAGAGAAGTCCTAACCATTAAAGGGAATTTGTTGTTAATGTGACACCAACCAGGAAATTGTTTCCATTTGCTAATAGATTATTTTGTAGTGACAGGTTCGTTTCCTTTAATACCTGGTGCACATCCTCAGAAAATAGGTGCCGAGAAGGTATTAAAATTCTATTATATAAGCGGTCAGCTGAAGCCGTTTAATTTTAGAGGGTTATCAAATGACCTCTGTCTTATGAGTGTAGGTCCATTCTAAGAGGAAGGATGTGGATATTGCCCTAGGCCATTTCCAAAAGAAGGGAGGACCACTGTTGCCTGGGCCATAAGGGAGTCACTACAGTGATCTTTGGAATTGGAAGGTCTTTCTGAATGTTCAGTACAAGTCTGAATATCATTGGAAAGACATGCATTGCATAGATTTCCATCTATGAAAATGATTTCCAGACCTTCGTGTAAGGAGTCCTGGAGCTTTGCCAGTTGACTCCTGTGCAAGAAGGCAAACAGATCTACAGGAGGTGTTTCTACACAGCTGGATCAAATCTTGGAAGACGTTTTGCAACAATTTCCATTTGTGAGGGTCTGTCCTGGTCCAGTTTGTCTTTTTGGCCATATAATTTGCTATGACAGAATGCAAGAAGCCTGTACAGTGAGACTGAACTGCTGTATCCTGTGCTACCATGGTTAAGCTACACACAGGATGAGATCTGGAACTGCCGTTTGCTTAAGTATCACATCACTGTGATGTTGCCTGTGATCACCTACAGAGGTCCTGGGGACCAGAGATGACAGTTATGCACATTATCTACTGCCATATCTTTAATGTTTACGTATTTTGGTTTGTCTTTTCACTCCAAAGTTCTTGCACTTTTACCCCCACAGACCTTGGCCCCCAAGCAAAAGCTAAGGAAGGCATCTACCGTTATAGACTGTAGTGGAGCTGGAAGGGAGAATGAGAGACCTGTATTCAGACAAAACTAGTCTCTTTACTTAAAACAGTTTGCTTTTTGCAAACCTGGAATTTGAAAAGTCAAGGGGTGCTGATGTTGGGACACTGCAGATTTCAAGCACCACTCAATCTTTCTCATCTGGAGTTTGGCTACAGGAATCAGGAGTATCACAGATGTCATGAACCCTAAAACCCTGAGAAATTGCCTTGGTGAAGTCTTTGACTAAATGGAAAAACTTAGCAATAGGTCAAAATACATATCTCCTTTTTCCTGTGGGACAGAAGCTCTTTGAACAGACGTATCCATGAGATACAGAGAACTATTATGTGGGATGGAATAAGTCAGGATTTCTGAATGCTGTCCTGGAAACCCAGTCTGAAAATCAGATCTATTACCAAAATGAGAGATTCCTGACTCTGAAAAAAGATCTGCAAAGATAAGAAAGTCATCTAAGGAAGGAAAATTTGAATACCTTGTAGTCTGTAATAGGCCATCACTGGAGTTAGACACTTTGTCAACATAATCACAGCAGTGGATAATCCAAACGGTAATGCAAAGAACTGAAAGGATAATTCAGACACAGAAACCTTAAAAAGCAGTTGAAATCTACAGATATGTGAATATGATAAGCATTCTTTAAGTCTAGAGTTACCAAAAACCTGAAAGGGGAATGATAGGTAACAGGTCGTCATAGAATGGCATTATGAACTTTGGTGCTTCCACAAACTGGTTGAAATGGGGGGGTCTATATTATCTAATCGACTGCTTATCTTGTCGAACACCAAAACGTTGACAGCTAAGGGTCACCCCTCTAATACCTCCACTACATTACCTGACTATTCTCCCTCCTCGCCCCCTATATCCCCTAACCAAACTCCTCAACCTCACACCCCAAAACCTTGAAAATACTCTCCATCAATATTCAAAGCATTGCTAACAAAGTTACTTCTTTCTATGCCTTTCTCTCTCTCTACAACCCTGACACTCTCACCCTCTCAGAAACACAATTACACCACCATATTACAGACTCTGAAATCTGTCCCCCTTGCTAAAACATCCTCTACCTTGATCAACACAATAACCAAGGTGGTGGTGTAGCTATCATATACTCTGACAAACTTTGTCTCTATCCTCTACCTACATCTCATCCCAATTTCTATCCAGCTGAACTTTATATTGCTAACTGTATATTAAATAATCACAAAAACCTAGCCATAGTAGCAATTTATATCCCATCTGGCAACAACATCCCTACCCTCGAACACTTTCTCTCCTGGGCATCTCAAAACATCTCTTATGAGACTATCATCCTAGGTGATGTCAACAGTGACAACTCCCTTAATTCCTACTCTCGTAATACTAGCATCAATCTCTTTGGACTCTTCTCAACTCATCACTTCTCCCACCCATATCAATAAACACACAAATAACAGCACCACCCTTGACTGGATACTCCTCTCTAACCCAAATTTGTATCACAGTGCCATCACTCTGACTCCCTCAATGATCATCTCCCTACCCACATTATGACACTCACCTCATCTGCTAAAACCTCACCAATACAAAGACAGCTGTAATCTCTCTAATTTCTGCCCAGATATCTTCAATAATCTTCTCTTATCTGTTAACTGGCCCTTTCTCTACACCCTCCCCCTCAATGATGCTGTCTCCAAATTTAACAACACCTTCCTGAAGGTCCTAAACTCCTTCGCCCCCATTAGAAAATTAAGAACAAAAACAAACTTCGCTCCATGGTTAACCCAGTCCACCAGTAAACTAATGCTTAAACGAGACAGCGCCTGGAAAATAAACTTCCATTGCCATCTCCAAACCTATAGAGAACTTAGGAACCTAACCAAGAACAAAAAACACTAAAAAGCCCCAACTCAACACAAAACTGTTTTGGAATAGTATCAACAAACTCTTACATCTTGGCAACCCTTCTACCCCCAGCCCCTGTCCTAACAGGTCACCAACAGACACTGCCTCCTTTCCTAAATTCCTTCTTCATTGACTCTATAAAAAAGTTAACTAAACATGACAATACCTCCCATCTCCTATTCTGATCTCCTTCCCTCTACCAGTTCCACCCAGTTTTGTCTTAAACTTGTCCCTACTGCATACATCAAATCTCTTCTTACCAGATGGAAAAACTGCCCCCCCCCCCTGCTGACAACTTACCTCCTCTATTATTTAGACTTGCAGCTAACTCTGTTGAACATCCAGCCTCCATATTAGTAATCAGGTCAATTCAAGAGAACGCAGTCCCTAACATCTGGAAAAAATCCTATGTCATACCCCTTCACAAAGGTGGCAATTCAACTGAACCAACCAAATACAGACCTATCGCCATACTACCCCCTTTATCCAAAATTCTATAAAAATGTATTCATAACCAGCTTCTCAAACACATCATAAAAGACAACCTGTTAAGTCCCACCAAACATGGTTTCTGTCCTCATCACAGCACCTCTACAGCTCTCATTTCATTTACACAGAATGTCACCAAAGCACGGGACAATAACAAACTAGTCTCATGCCTCTTCCTTGACCTATCTAAACCCTTTGACACTGTTTCCCATACCCTACTGCTCTCAAAACTTTCTTCCCTTAACCTCTCTTCTTCTACTACACTATGGTTCTCCAGTTGCCTCTCCAACAGATTCCAGTATGTCAAATGGCTTTCTACCTCCTCCTCCTTCCTCCCAATCCAAACAGGTGTCCCCCAAGGGTCAATCCTTGGACCTCTCATGTTTAATATCTTTACATATAGCGTACACACTTCCTGTCCAAACTCCTCACTAACACAATACGCAGACAACTCCACTATTACCTCGTGCTCGGATAACCTTCCCCACCTCCTTGCTCTTACTCAATAACCTCCTTTCAGTCAAAAAATGGCTGACCAATAATCAACTACTTCTCAGTCCTAAAAAAAACAAAACTTCTACTCTTCTTCCCCAAATCACTACAGCAGCACAAAAATGCCTTCACAGTATCTTCTCTTAATAATACACTTATCTCTGTTGAACCACATTCTAAACTTCTTGGTGTAATCACAGATGATCAACTAAAGTTTGACATACATATTCAGCAAGCCATCAAAACAACCCACCAAAAACTCGGTCTCTTATATAAACACAAAAAAATACCTCACTATTAACACCAAACATTGTTTAGCACAGACTTTCCTTCTTTATGCAGAATCTGTTCTCAACAATATTCAGTCCAATCTATTAGCTAAACCTGAAATCACCTACAACAAAATAGCCAGATTCGGTGCCAACCTTCCCTATCACTCTCACCACAGCATAGCTTTAAAAAAACCTACAATGGCTTGAGCTACATAACCAGCTCCTCCTTCCCCAACTCCACTTCACACACACTATCTTAAATCAATCCTCCTGCTGTCCTACCCTCATGGAACTCATCACTCCCTACTCTCCTAAGCGTAACCTACGCAGCACAGACCTACAACTCTTAGACATCTACAAACCCAATAAACATTAATACAGCCGCTCCAATGCCTGGAATAAACTTCCCTTCTCTAAAAACAAACAGCAACTTCCTTAACTTCAAAAAACGTCTAAATACTTATTTACTAATTCCTAGACCAGTGCTTGTCCCACTCCCATCTAAACTACTTCCTCTTCTCCTCTCCGTCCCCTCTCAGCTCTCACACACAACTACAACTACTCATTTAAGGTCTTTATGATATTCTACCAACCTTGAATTTCTCTCTGATAGTAACTGTTTGATATCTAGCTTTTTATATTACATTTTATATACTTAATATATACCCTGGCTGTTTAAACTCTCAGTATTACTCTTGTATTCTAATATGATCATTTATAAGTTGCATTCTGTTTCTTCTGAGTATATACATTTGTATGTTAATATTGTATGACATTTTGTTTTTGTATTTATGTGTGGAGCTTTTCTCCTCAGGTCACCACTGAAAAAGGGCTCTGATGCCTAGTCGGACTAAACCAGTCAACAAATGTCAAATAAATAAATAAATACATTCAAATCAGGCAATCTTGAACCACTTTGTTCTATGGTGAAGATCAATTTATCCCTCTTAACTTTAACCTCTTCCCTTCCCAAATAAATTCCTTCACCTTTTTGTTAATTATTACCTACAGCTTTCCTAAATGCCTGACCTGTACATAAAACTAAAGGAAGTTAGACATTTTCATTTTTTTGAATCTTAATATCCATGTCCATAATCAACAGCTTCCAGATTCTCAGTTTTTCTGTTCTCTTATTTTTAGTCTCTTCCCAACATATCCTTAATCATCTTTAATGCTCCTAAATACTTCAGTCTATCATGCCGCCATAAATATGGGCATTGCTCAACCAATTCATGTGGGGGTACATAGCTTACTGTAACAGCTTCAGTTTTAACTTCATTCATTTTATATCCTTTAAAAGACTTGAAACTGTCTCAAAATATTCAGCTATGCCAAAATGTCAGTTTCCGGATTTGTCAAGTATAAAATAATATCTGCAAATAAAGCCTTTTTTCTATACCAATAATATATCCTTGAGCTTTACAGTCCCTCACTTTCTTTGCCAATGGCTCTACATAAACAGCAAATAATGAAGAGGAAAGAAAACACCACAAGCACATCTGATGAGAGAGGAACACTCCCACCTTAATTATGTTCTCCTAATTAACCCTGTTATTCTATTAGGGCATACAAATGCTTTCAATCTCCAGCTCATAAAACTTCAGAAGTCTCTCTTGAATAGTTTCTCTGCACCAAGACCCAACAGCAGTAGCAGTATTTTCTTATATTCTACTTTCCTTTGGATCATCGCTTTATGAATGTTGATGGACGTTTCCCTCCCCAATACATAACAACACCACACTGATCCAGACCTAGAAATTCTGGCAACAACTTTGCTATTCTCTTAGCTAGTACAGACAAACACTTTATAATACTGGTTTAAACTCGAACTGGGTCTATAAGAAGCTTGGTCTGAAGGGTCTTCACCCTCTTTGGGTAGTGTAATAAGAAAGTCTTGTATCCAACATCTTTGTATGGGAAAGGGTTAAAAACAAAGCTGCTTTGTGTGCAAAGAAAGAAAGTCCAAAGAACGGTTTGTCCTGTGTAAACATGCTGACCACGAAAGAAATGTGCAGATGTTTGTCTGTCTCACTTTAGAGAACTAGCAGAACTTGTGATTAACTTGTGACAGTTTTGTGATTACACCCTGTATATTTCTGGTTCTAACTGGTTTCAACTGAAACTCATGTCTGAAAAAACATCCTGTTCAGTACGTGTGTGTACGTGCAGAGGGGGGCTATAAAAGTCCTCGCAGTCTTTGTAACAATCAGACTGCTGACATACCACGAGCAATGTAGCATGTCTCCATGCATGTAAAATAAACGTTTTTTTGCTTATCAAACCTGCGTGATTCTTCCAGCTTATGTTAAGAGTATAAAATCTTTTGACATTACTGGCGCCCAACGTGGGGCCACCTCTACACGGCACGAATCGCACAAGAGAGACTGAAAACCTGCGCAGGTGGGGAGAAAAATCTTGAACTCCCTTGAATGGAAAGACCTCCGACTAAGAAGGTCGTAATGAGAGGCCAGTCACTCTTAAGATTCAACCCGTAAGACGGTGGCGAACGGGGCAGAAGATCCGCAGAAAAGGAAAGCTTAACATCTTTTTAAAGGGACTAGTCATAAAGGAAAAAACTTTCTTTTGTTTAAAATTTTGCAAAATAACGGTAGAGATCTCAGGAAAAGGAAACTAATTTTTCTCATAGATTAGAAAAATGTGAACAGGGAGCAGTTGCTGTAGTTGCAGCGACCGCTTAAACAAAAGAACTGAGGACGAACAATATATGTTCAATTTACATCCAGATAATTTAAAATTTCTAAAGAAATGGAGATAGGATTATGAGTTTAGTGGAAATCTGAACAAATTAGAATGTCAAAATTTGGTAAAAAATTTACGTAAGGATGCAGGAAATAAGGTTAAAGATCAAAAGAAAATAGGATTTCCCCAGGCACAAAAGTGGTTAGAGAAAGCTAATAAAAAACATAAAGAACAGCTTCAAAGCAAAAAAACTAGTGACTTGAGTGCAAAAGATACATTTTTCGTCCAAAAAGACGATAATGAAACATCTGCCGTCTGTCGCAAGGCGACGACCCCACCCTTATATCCGGACCCGGAAACCCTTAAAACCAGTCCACCTCAGTATCAGGAAAGTGAAGAAGTGGGTCACAGCAAAACTATACCTCCCGTAGTTTTACAAAAGCAGGCAGAGGACACTCTGGACCTACGTACCCGTAGTATAGACAAATCGGAATGAAAACAAAAAGAAGCCGAAGTCAATTCGGCGTCCACAGAGTCATATCCCCTCATAGAAGTAGCAAATCCGCAAGCGGGAATGTCCGGTCAGGGTCCCACCATTTTAGTCTATCGACCCTGGACGCGGGAGGACATTCGAAAAGCTGTAGAAGAAATACCACACCCTAGGTTAAATATGACCAAGTTTTGTGAAGACATCACAGGCATGATAAAAAGTTATAAGCTAAATGCCGTAGAATTGGAACAAGTAGTTCGACAGATTTTGGGCCCAGACTAGCACTTGGTCTGTGGGGACTGGGATCCCATGACCAGGGTAGACAATAAGCCACGAGCTCACAATTCGGACTCATACCAAAAACAGGTCCAGGACTTATTAAACCTTATTTTAGACAAATGGAAGCCTAGGGCAGATTGGACTTGTATCAATAGATGTGTACAGACAGACGATGAAAAAGTAGACAACTATTTGCAGAGACTTACCCAGTGCTTTAATAACCATAGTGGTATACAAAAAGAGATAGATCAGTCAAAGGACTCCTCATATGAACAACAACTAAAAAATGCTTTTTTAAAAGGATGTAAAAGTGCCATTAGCAACTTCGTCCAAAAGCACATGATAGACCATCGGACGGCGTGTCTGCAACCCCTACTGGAGTATGCGAGACATGCAGAAAAATATCTAGAGGAAAAAAAAAGAAACGAGCTCAAACCTTTACGGTGAGCGAAGATGGGACACTTATGTTAATGCAAGGTCCAACTAATAGAGGTAGGGGTAGAGAAAGAGGGAATGCGGGACATTCCGAAAATTATGAAGAAAGACAAAAAAGAGGAGAGTGTTTCAAATGCAGTAAAAAGGGACATTTCGCGAGGGATTGCCGGTCTTCTGGAAAATCTGAAACCACCCCGGATCATGGGTCAACATGACTATATGATGGTGGCGGAGGTGAACCAGACCCGGATGAAAAAGCTGATTGGCTAGAGCCAATGAGACAAAGTGAAGAAGAAGATTTTGAGGACGTAAATGAAGAGGGTAAGGGAGAATGTGCAGAATGGAAAAACGAAATGACTGATTTTTCAGAGAAAGGTGAATATCAGGTTGTCAATCTAACAGCACTGGCTGTGACCATGCAACTAGAGGCACAACCGATAATCACACTTCAAGTAGAGGAAAAAAATGTAGAATTTTTGTGTGATTCAGGGGCTTCCAGGACCCTGCTAAAAAGCTCTGCAGTGCCACTCGATGTCACTTCTGATGACTAATCATTAGTCAAGGCAGCAAATGGCCGCATTTATAAGAAACCATTGTCTAAACCCTTATGGTTCACGGATCCTAAAACTAACCAGACCATTAGGTTTCGAGTGATCATCTCCAAAATTTGCCCTGTAAACTTATTGGGAAGAGATTTGATGCACGTATTCGGCATAGCAGCAGTACCAACCGCATCGGGGATTCTAGCCAAACAAGTAAAAATTCAAGATGTTATGTTGCAAGTAGGGCAGGGAGATTTGCACTACTGGTATAGTAATGATCTTATTGAAACTGGACCACAAAATGTAGTAAATGATCTAACTAATCTAGCTTTAAGCAAGTATGGCACTCAGCTGCCAGAGGCGGCAAAACAGCTACACTGTACAATGTATTATAGAAAGTATATATGGCCGGACACCAAGTATGAGGAGCAATTTTTTAAACACAAGGTGACAAGAATCCTGCTACAAAATCTCTACTGGGATAAAGCAGGAAACTCTGCAGTCACTTGTAGTCTTACAAGAGACATGCAACTACTTTTTCGAAATAATTCCATCGCACATGTTTCTGTGATTAAAGAAGAACAGATGGCATGGTACCATAGTGGGGAGAAAGGTTACTGAATGGTCTAAAATGGCGCCAGAACAGCTGGCATATAAGGGGGTCCAAGTACAAAAATTAAACTGGGTCACCCAAGCCAGGCCAACGGTGCACCTCCGCGAAGATAGACCAACGCCACCAGGAGGTGGAACATTGTGACTATATCTCCTGTCCCCGTAGAAAGACTTAAAACTACAATCAGTACCAAATTCTTTATGGTCCCGCGGACAGCACGACATTGGGCTAATAAAAACAGCAGGGCAAGTTAAAATAACACCAAAATCCGATTTTAGACCTCACAAGCAACAGTACCCCTTGAGCAAAGTGGCGGAAACTGGAATCTTACCGGTAATTACGGCTCTATTGGGGGCGGGGGTTTTAATCCCATGTGTAGATTCACAGTCTAATACACCCTTGTTCCCAGTACGGAAACCGGACGGAACATGGAGAATGGTACAGGATTTGCAGGCTGTAAACGCTGCTATAGTACCAAGGGCTCCTGTGGTTCCGGACCCATCCGTCCTGTTGAATAATATTCTACCCACCGATAAGTACTTTTCCGTAATTAATATTAGTAACGCATTCTTTTCTATTCCCCTGCAGGAAGATAGCAGGTTTTGGTTCGCCTTTACGTTCATGGAAAAGCGGTATATGTACACACGATTACCGCAGGGGTACTGTGAAAGTCCTATGATTTTTTCGCAAAAAATGTCAGCAAATCTGGCTCAATTCCAACCAGAACAAAACTGCCACCTACTGCTGTATGTGGATGACATCCTGCTGTCCGTGCCCACGGAGACTGCATGTGAGTCCGAAACTATCCGGCTATTACACTTTTTGGCGCACAAAGGACATAAGGTAAATAAGTCTAAGTTACAATTGTGTAGAACTGAAGTGCAATATTTAGGTTATACCATTTCCATGGCAGGTAAGCAGCTAGATAACAACAGAAAGAAAGCTATTCTACAGGCTCCGATGCCCAATACAAAAAAGAAAATGATGTCTTTTTTTAGAAATAACAAATTTCTGCCGTAGTTGAATTCCCAACTATGCCGAGGAGGTTGGGCCTTTGTCAAAACTTATTTTTGCTTTTCCCATGGCAGCACGTGAAGCGCTAAAATGGTCAAATAAGGCTATACAAGCATTCACAAGGGTAAAACCGTTAATAGCAGGATCTGCAACTCTTAGTTTTCCAGATTACACTAAATATTTTGTCCAAACCATTAATTGTAAGCAGGGCTTTATGACATCAGTCTTGTTACAAGACTATGAAAGTAAATTACGACCGTTAGCTTTTTACTCTGGTAAATTGGATTCTGTAGCAAGCTCTCTACCACATTGCGTGCAGGCCGTAATAGCAGCAGCACAAGCTGTGCAGGCATCCGCAACTTTGGTTTTATTCCATGATCTTACCCTACGGGTCCCGCACTCTGTCGCAGTGATTCTGCTGCAGAACAAGGTTACTTTTCTTTCTCCGAGCAGACATTTGTCTTGCATGACAACGTTGCTTTTGCAACCACACATGACTATTGAGCGGTGCACCACTCTCAATCCGGCAACTTTGCTACCTACGGCGGAGAATGGTACCCCTCACGTATGTTTGGATTTAATACACTCAAATGTTTTACCAAGACCAGACCTTAAGAACCAACCTTTGGCAGATTCAGACTGGACCCTGTTTGTAGATGTGTCAGCACGTAAAAATGAAGCTGGCATTTCACAGGTGGGTTATGCAGTAACCACTGAAACTGCAATAATAGAGGCAAGATCCCTCCCCAAAAACATGTCCGCACAGGGGGCAAAATTGATTGCTTTAACAAGGGCATGCACTATTTCTAGGGACAAAACAGTTACTGTCTACACCGACAGCCAATATTCATTTTCTACGGTTCATGTCTTTGCACAGCAATGAAAAAATAGGGGAATGATTACAGCCTCAGGAAAGGAAATAACCCACAAGGATCTAATACTTCGACTCCTGCAAGCTGTCCAACTACCATGGGGACTGGCCATCTGTAAGTGTGCAGCGCACACAAATGCCAAAGATCCAGTATCACTTGGAAATGCACTGGCAAATAAAGCCGCAAAAGATGTAGCGTTAGCATCCACTTTTGCACTCGAGAACACACACACTGAAATACATCCAACAGATACATTTGATTTACAAACCTTGCAGGTAATGCAGGAGCTTAGTACGGTTCAAGAAAAACAACTATAGCTTAAGTATGGGGCTACGCAAAGGCAAGGAATCTTTTTAGGTCCAAATGACAAATATGTCTTACCAACAAATCTTTTAAAATATGCCTCTCTAGTGACACATGGCCCATCCCATTTGGGGCCTACTGCAATGATTCAAATAGTGCATCAACTTTTTTGGACCAAAGGCTTTATAGCGTATGTCAAACGTTTTTGTTTATCGTGCTTACTTTGTGCACAATTTCACGGGGGAGGGGTTTGAGTTGCCCCGGCAACATTTCCAGTACCCCCGTACCCATTCCACACAATTAGTATGGACTTTATTGAACTTTCTCCGGTTCAACAAAAACAATTTGTATTAGTCATTATCGATGCTTTCACTAAGTGGGTGGAGGCATTCCCGGTGACACACCCAAATGCGATGTAAGTAGCCAAAGCTCTTACAAATAACATTATTCCTTACTTTGGGCTACCTGCGAGTATCTACTCAGATAATGGCACACACTTCGTAAACCAAGTCATTTCAAAGCTGGCTACTGTTTTTCAAATTGATTTAAAACATCATTGTGCCTACCACCCACAGTCAGCAGGGTTGGTTAAACGCCATAATGGCATTCTTAAGGGCAAGTTGCGTAAACTCATGGCCAAGACACATCAGTCTTGGATCAACTGCTTACCCCTGGCACTCCTATCTATGCGTACCACTCCCACTTCCAAAGGTGTTACACCATTTGAATTATTGTACGAAAGACCGTATCACGTCCCGCAGTGGCAAAGTCTTTTGCCTGCGGAACGTGAGGGGGGTGAGGAGATAGCAGATTATATGAGAAAATTGCTGACCAAAACTAACACCTCTCTAATAAATGATTGCTTTCCAGATCAGAAGACAAATAGAATCCTGGAAGTAAAACCTGGAGACTGGATTTGGCTTAAAATCTTAAAAAGAAAGACGTGGGCATCACCGAAGTGGGAAGGACCGTATCAGGTATTGATTGCAACACCCACTGCAGTTCGAATAAAAGAACGAACCTCATGGATCCATCTCACACACTGCAAACTGGTAAAACAGTTTGAATTGGACAAAAGTTTGAGTTCCCCTGAGGAAAAATAACAGGAAGTAGTGTGGTGACTTTGCTTATAGTATAAATATTTTGTTTTTGTATCTTATTTTTTTAATCATGCAGAATAATGCTGGAAGGGAACAGCCCTTCCCACAAAGACATTGCAAAGTAATATTACTTACAGCAATAATAATTGTTGTTTTTCTGTTTTGGCCATTTCTATTTTCAAACGAAACCAACCAAGTTAAAAGGGACAAACATGCAACTTGGCACCCACCTTTCAATACATACCAAGCTATACAAATTACGTATGCAGTATCTCTGAATATTTCAAATTGTTGAGTTTGTACTGCCAGTCCCACTGGGGGCAAATAAGACTTGGACTAATCTAATCTTTGATGCTTCAAATATCACGTCACAAAACAAGGTAGCTCTGCAGCTACTCAGTTGGAGAAATGGAACAGTCTGTTTTCAGAAAAATGGCAAAGATAAGGTGGGGCGGAGCCAGTGTAATGTGACAATAACCCACAACTGTAATAAAGATAACTCAGGGTGTGTGACAAACTTTACCCCCATAAAGAGACTTGTAAAGGACCCTAATTTCTTTCAAAAAATGAAATCTGTGTACCACCTGTTATTTTTAGGATTGTTAGAAGTAGGGGATCAATTTGATCCCATTAATGTCACTATTAAAGTAGAAAATTGTTATTTTATATGCGGAAGAAAAGCTTATAAGTGGTTGCCTAATAACTGGTCAGGAAGTTGCTTCTTGGGATATTTGGTACCAGCAATTAGACATGTGTATGTACTACCCCAAGGTAAAATACGAAATGTACGTGCTATTAATAAACCTGTTAACCCCATAGGTAACATCAACGCATCCTGGAGCTATCATCATGATTTGGCTCATAGCAGCAGCAAGAGATTATCACATATGGACTTGGGTGATGATGTTATTTCTGGTGCTGGTATTTTGCCAGCATACGGGACAGTAAAATCTATCTGGGAACTTAGAAAACTGTCTAAATTATTAGAGACTCTAAGCAATGTGACTTTTTCTGTGCTAGAATTGGTGACGGACGAGTTAACGGCAATGAGAACAGTAGTGTTGCAGAACCGTATGGCGCTCAATTTCACCCTAGTGGCGAAAGGAGTTACTTGCGCTCTCATCCAAGAGGAGTGCTGTTCATTTATACCTGACAACGAGCACGAAATCCAAAGCCACCTTGAGATAATCCAAAAGGTATCTGAACTGACTAAACCAGGACAAAATCCGTTAACTGATTTCTTCCAAAATTGGTTTGGAAGTTGGGGAACTGTACTAATGAATGTCTTAATTGCTGTATGTGTAGGTGCTATCATATTTTTATTTTTAAGTTGTTGCTGCATTCCTTGTGTCCGATTAATAATGTCAAATGTAATTTCTGCTAATGCCACTAAGGCTTACTATTCAAATGTAAACCAAGATTCATGTGAAAATATGGTACAGAAGGAAAAGGATTATTTGTAATACAAAAATGTTGTTAGGGGGGAAATGTGATAAGAAAGTCTTGTATCCAACATCTTTGTATGGGAAAGGGTTAAAAACAAAGCTGCTTTGTGTGCAAAGAAAGAAAGTCCAAAGAACTGTTTGTCCTGTGTAAACATGCTGACCACGAAAGAAATGTGCAGATGTTTGTCTCATTTTAGAGAACTAGCAGAACTTGTGATTAACTTGTGACAGTTTTGTGATTACACCCTGTATATTTCTGGTTCTAACTGGTTTCAACTGAAACTCATGTCTGAAAAAACATCCTGTTGAGTACGTGTGTGTACGTGCAGAGGGGGGCTATAAAAGTCCTCGCAGTCTTTGTAACAATCAGACTGCTGACATACCATGAGCAATGTAGCATGTCTCCATGCATGTAAAATAAACGTTTTTTTGCATATCAAACCTGCGTGATTCTTCCAGCTTATGTTAAGAGTATAAAATCTTTTGACAGGTAGTATATCCACTACAGTTTTATTCAGGAAGCTGGTGCTCTCCAGCTTTTAAAACACAAACAAAACATTCCAGTTTTATCACTTTCCCCCCTCTAACTTCCACAGAATACCATCCCCTCCTGGAGACTTTCCCGTTGATTGATTATACTTCACTATTTTATCCCATTCCTTTATAATTTAGTTACTAATTGTTGAGCCTCATCTTCCTCTAACCCTACTACATTCCTCTGCTTTATATAATTTTTCATAAAATTTCTGAAATATTTCTAATACTGCCATATTATCCTGTTTTTTCTATTTTCATAGGCTCCCTACATTTGGTGACCACCCTTTCTACTTTCTGTTGCCTTAGTAGTTTGTGCTAAAATTGTTTTTGCTCTGGAATTGTTATCCAAAATATTTGCTTAATAGCAACATTTCTACACTCACGCATATAATCCATATACTCCCTTATTTTCCCTTTAGCACTCTGCAGATGTTCTTTGTGTTTCACTGTTGCAGTCATCACATTTGAGTTATCTGCTTGCAGTACCCCTCAATCGGCCTGATTAACAAAGTCATGGGTCCTACATCGGTTGCTGTCTCTTCTTCTGTGATGTCAGGTCATCAGGGGTATAAAACATGCAGCCGATGTCATTACATCAGTCTTTCTTGCCGTGCGGTGCCCGAAGCAGCGCAGTTCGTAAGTGTCGAATGGCCGAATCCTGAAATTTTCGTTTTCGAATTTCAGAACAAAGTCCTCAACTAAAAACTAAGCACCCCATTGGGGAAACTTTTTCCTGCTCTAATCCAATGTCAGTAAAAGTAAATTGCATTTCTTGTGGAAAGCAAATACCTCAAAGATTTTCTTTCGTACTGTATTCCTTGCCTAGGCCCTGACCACGACGTACCTCACTGTCGGGTTTGTGCCTTATTCAAACTACGATCTATCCATCGTCAGTATATTTTCACTTCTAAATATTTTGGTGCTCGGTTTAATTATCCCAATATGTCTTCGGTAAGCCATCCGACTACCGACATTTCGAAAAAACTCAAAGATAAAGACAGCGACAGGCCGCCGAGGTGCCAGTACTCAGTGAGGCGCTTTCACAGCCCCTGATGCCTGCTACTTCAAACTCACAGGCCTCTACTGAGACCCATTTGGAGTCCAGTATGCCGCGAGATGCATCAACTGTGGAACCTGCAGATGTCTCTTCCTTAGATGAGTCCGGAGCCGCTGTGCAGGCACCGGCTTCTAAGGATGTATTCAGACGTACTGACTTGCATATTTAACCAATGCCATCTTCTTCTTCAAGGCCTAAAACTCGAACCATGCCTACAAAATTGCCACCCAGACTGCATGGTCAGGCCTCTATGCCTAAGAAACAAATGATAAGAATGGCTGAAGACCTTATTACTTTAATCAGGAGAAGGCAAACTTCCCCCTCTAAGAGACCTAGGACTGAGTTTGCTTATGATACTTCTGACCAGGATTCCAAAATTTTTGTTTCCTCTGATGACCAGGATATACCCTTATCTACCTATGAGGATTCTGATGCTGAGGACTCCATTCCCTCTGCTGCCCCCCAGATGATTTCTCTTTTGGTGAAACCTTGCATACTCTCAGGGAGCATTTTCGTTGGGAAAGTCAGGATTTCTTTGATTCTAAAAAGAGGTTTAGGGATTTTTTACTCCTGCCCCAGCACAGGTCTTTAGCTATACCTCCTGTACTGGACATTGTTGATGATGCCTTTTCGGAATCTAGCATGGCCCCTGACTCTTTACCTCCTGCTCCCAGAAAACCCGATAGATATTACAGGGTTCCTGACTCTCACAAGTTCCTTTTCAAAAATCTTACTGCGGATCCTGAAACCATTTCACAGGGACCTGAGGGCATTAAAGCTATTACTGCCAAATATCCTACCCCTTCTGATAGAGACTCCAGGGCACTGGATAGATGGGGTAAGAAGGTATACACTTCTGCAACTTTGCCCATTACAGCCTTGAATTGTCAGTTTCATATGTTAAAGTAGCAGCAGCATATTACTGGATTGCTTAAACAGAAAATGATGTTGATTCCTGATTGTGCTGAAAATAAGGATTTACAGGATTTGTTGCATTCGGCTGAACAAGTTGGTAAAAATATGTTGCAATGTGGTTTTAATTCACTAGAGGCATACTGCAGGACTGCTGTAACTAGGTCTGTACTTACAAGGCATGCTTGGCTTAAGGAGCAATCCCTTGCCAGATCATGTTAAAGCAAAATGACTGGATGCTCCCTTAAATCAGGACAGCCTGTTTGACAACAATGCAGAAGAAGATCTTAAAAAGATGGAGGAAAAAGCTAAATCTATGCAAACTGTTAAATACTTCTTACAAGTACAACCTCCAATATTTAGTAGGCATTGGCCTTCTAAGAAATGGTCCTTTCCTGCCTCTTCCAGACTTTCTCTGTCCAAACCCAGATCCAGCAGAGCACCCAGGCTTCAGTCCCAGGGGACGAACAGGACTAAGCAGTGGGGGGCCTCTACTTCCAAATCTCGGAATAATAAAACTCCCCCATGGTATAAAACTCCCCCATGGTAAACTGCCTCAATGACTTATTTTCTAAAACTTCCAAGCACCTCTCAAGTGACTGCTCCTTTGGGGGGGGGGGGGACTGCACTTCATGCAAAGAATTGGGGGACTCATTACCCAGGACAAATGGGTTTTAAATATAGTGCCCCAAGGATACAGATTTCACTTCCACACGTTACAAACTCTAAGTTGTTGGCCAGATCTACCTCCAAATCAGTGGGCAGAGGCCCAGAAGCAAGTACTCTCTCACTTAAGCATAGGGACTATCCCATTGGTATCAGAAGTGGAAAAGGGACAAGGTTTCTACTCGGGACTTTTCCTGGTACCCAGAAAAGACAATTCATGTCATCCTATCCTGGACCTGGCTACTCTAAACACCTTTTTGGCAATTCCAAAATTCAAGATGCTGACTCTTCACCAGTTGCTTCCGATGCTAGGCAAAGATGCCTGGCTGGTAACACTAGATTTAAAGGAAGCATACCTGCACATCCCAATTGGGGAATCTTGCAGAAGATACCTACGCTTCAAAGCGGGCTACATGCACTATCAGTTCTCTGCACTGCCCTTTGGCTTATCTACTGCACCCAGGGTATTCACAAAGTGCTTAGCACCTGTCATTGCATTTTGCAGGCAAATAAATATTCAGATATACCCATACCTGGACGATTGTTTAATTCAAGTGGAAAATAAAAAAAGGACATACTTTTGAATCATCTGGCTTTTGTACAAAGGGTACTAACTTGTCTGGAGTACACCATAAACGAAAAGAAATCACACCTGGTACCCTGTCAACAAATTATATTCCTGGGAGCAAACTTGAATACAACTTCCCAGATGGCTTTCCTCATGCCAGAGAAACAAATTCAGTTATTTTATTTCACATTTGTTAACCGGGGGTGTCTGAGTCAAAAAGGCCCCTTTTCAGCAAAGGCCTGGGGAGAAAAGCTCCACAAAGAAAAAATTACAGACACATTTAGTTATTTAGACATGATCAGTATACACACAAATTACAAGAGACATGTTATTATAGTGGTATGTGGCACATAAACAGTTACAGTGGACAGAAACAAACAAAAAAATATTAATTTTAAAAATAAAGGTAATTAATAGATTTGTGGTGTACAGCTGAAATTTGGAACATAGATAGAATACATACATAGTACGCAGGTACAGTACATACATTGTAGATTAGCCAGTGTTTGTGAGTAAGATTGAAAACTATTATCAAGTGCTCTAGATTTAGTATGTATATGTTATCCGCTTTCACTAGCCTGGGGAGCAATCATGGCACTGCCAACTTTGCTTGAGATGTTGCCTGATGAGGTCTTTAAAGGAGGCTTTGGATGATGTGTTTTGTATGCTAGGGGGGACAGAGTTCCATTTTTTAGCCACTGAACTACAATATAGTGCATCTCCAAAGCTATTGTAGCTGTTGGTGACTTCTAGTAGTAGTCTGCTTGATGATCTAAGAGGCCTTTTGGCTGAGTGATGTTGTACTAGGTTTTTGAGGGCAGGACACTTATTGGGGAGATAATAGATAGAATGACAGAGGCAGAGCCGATTGTAGGTTAGGAGGTTGGGCAGTTCAAGCCAGTGGAGTGGTCTCAAAGCAGTACAGTGATGAGCTCTATATGAGCAATTTGCAGCAAAGCGGGCAATTCTGTTATAGCAGGCTTTCATTTTGCTTAGTTCAGTTTTGTTGAGATTAGTCAGAATGGGAGATGCATAGAGTAGGGTGGATAGAAGTTGGGAGCGAGCAATGGCTGATCTTGTGTTGTTGGTAAGAAATGGTTTGATACGGTAGAGTGACCCCAGTTTGGCATGTACTTTTTTAATAGTTAAGTTGAGATAACTATCAAATTTTAGGTGGGAGTCTATGGTTATGACTTGACAACCTACTTCAAACAAGTGGCCACAAAAACCCTGCTATCTGCAAGGCAAATACTACAAGCCTTGGGGTTCGTGGCCTGCTGCACTCTTCTAATTTCATATGCAAGACTGCATATGAGGAAACTACAATGGTATCTAAAAAAGCCTATAGTGTCAACATTTTCAGGATCTAGAAGCAATGATTCCTATCATACCTTGCCTACGCCTAGAGTTCCTTTGGTGGGCAGAGACCTGCCACCAAAACAAGGGACTACCATTCACACTACCCCCTGCCGCCCAAACCCTAAAAACAGACGCATCAGACTATGCATGGGGGGGGCACACCTAGCAGGGAAGTGCATTCAGGGCAAATGGAACCCAAGTAAAATGCACCTGTACATCAATCAAAAAGAAATGTTAGCTGTACAGAATCCTCTGACAGCCTTCAAGGACCACATTCGTCCAGGACAATTAATGGTAAAGACGGACAACACCACTGTTATGTGGTACATAAATAAAGCAGGGGGGGTACACATTCTTACCCCCTCTGCAGACTAGCCATGGCCTTGTGGAACACAGCCTTGAGCTACCAAGTGCATTTACAAGCTCAGTTCCTGCCAGGAAAACTATATACACTGGCAGATGGACTAAGCAGAAACCTCATGGACCCACACGAGTGGAAACTGGAACCAAGGATTTTCAACATGTTGACAAGACTATCAACTGGAAAAATTTTGCCCAAGGACTCCCCATAGACAATCTTGGAAAATGGATGTTCTGTCCTTCAGCTAGAAAAACCTATCAAGTTTATGCCTTTCCTCCTCTGCCTCTGCTCTCCAAAGTACAACTAAAGATCTAACAAGACAAACCAAGGACAATTTTGATTGCACATGTCTGGCCACGCCAACACTGGTACCCCCCTCTCCTGCGCAGTGTGTCACTGCTGGCCCCATGGCATCTGCCTCAGACTCCTACCCTGCTGTCTCAGCAGGAGAACCAGATTCTGCACCCTGAGCTTCAAACACTGAACCCAGTAGCCTGGCTAATTACTTAATCTCTCCTTTACTATCCCTCAGCAAACCAGTGATGGATATCATTTTAGAGGCTTGGAGGCCTAGTACTAGAAAATCTTATGCTAAAAACTGGAAAAGATTCTGTGCCTGGAACCAATCTCAAGGGATGAGCACAGCAGTGACCAATTTACCTCAGATTTTACAATACTTAACTGAGATGCTTCACAAGGGCCTGTCTTTTTCCTCAATAAAAATTCACGTCTCAGCCATGTCAACTCATTATATCACAGAACCTTCCCTCTTCTCTCATCCAGTGCTCGAGCAGTTCCTCAGAGGGGCCAAAATTTAAGTCCAGCCAGGAGAGCTCCAAGTCCAGCCTGGGACCTTAACTTTGTATTGGAAAAACTCACCCTTCCTCCTTTCGAGCCAGCCGCTAATACAGATTGCCGCTACTACAGATTGAAAATTCCTTCCTTGGAAAACAGCTTTCCTTTTAGCAATCACTTCAGCAAGAAGGGTATCTGAATTAGAGGCCCTTGTGGCAGTGGAGCCTTTCATCATCTTTCATGCGGGCAGGGTGTCCCTCAGGACCAATCCCTCTTTCATGCCAAATGTGGTATCCAGTGTGGCCTTTAATCAGTCCATTCATTTACCAACATTCTTTCCTAATCCACAGAACAAAGGAGAACAGATACTGCATTCCTTAGATGTGCACAGACAACTTAGATTCTACTTGGACAGGACCAAACATCAAAGGAAATCTGAACAACTGCTGGTGGCATTTGCTGCAGGGACAGAGGGGAAGGCTATTTCAAAGCAAACCATCTCCAAATGGATAGGCCATTGCATTAATTTCTGCTACAAGCTCCATGGAAAACGTATCCCACAGGAGATCAGACCCCACTCAACCAGGACTGCATCTACGTCTACAGCCTTTCTCAGAGGCGTACCTACCAGGGACATCCTAGAAGCTGCTACCTGGAGTTCTGTCCATACTTTCACCAAGCATTACCATTTGCCTATTTTCTCTAAATCCAGAGCTGGCTTTGCCACTGCAATCTTGCAAGGCCTTATAGCTGGTCCTAATGCTATCTAAATTCCTCCTCCCATCCTTAGCTTTGGGAATCTACCCAAATGTAATGACTACAACAATGAAACACAAAGAACATAGTACAGTTGTGTACACTTACCATAAATGTAGATGTCTGAGTGTATTCACTGTTGCAGTCCTGGTTACCCTCCCTCCAGTCCCCTGACTTCTTTTGGCTATACCTCTTCTCTCCTTTACAATGCTTAAAAGCTTTTTGGTGTACTTGCTTTTTTGTTGGAGGTATAACCTTGTGCATTTATAGATTTAATTGCTTCCCATTGGGGGAGCACCTGACATCTGGGGCAAGAAAAACTGATGTAATGATGTCGGCTGCATGTCTTATACCCCTGATGACCTGACGTCACGGAAGAAGAGACAGCAACCGATGTAGGACCAAAGACTTTGTTAATCAGGCCGACTGAGGGCTACTGCAAGCAGATAACCCAAATGTGATGACTGCAACAGTGAATACACTCGAACATCTACATTTATGGTAAGTGTATACAACTGTACTTTGTTGTCTCTTCTTGTTCTGTGAGATTCCCCTTATTCTGCAAAACTTAAACCTTTGTTAGCCCTTCCAAATAATTCTTTTTTTTTTAAACAAGAAACATCTTTATTAAATTATCACTTAAGACATAGGCAATCATAAATTTATATAAATGAAAACAAAAACCATATTGACATGACCTTAGCTGTAAGCATTATACATTACTGATAATCTACCCAATCATCGTCAGTCAAGCATAACATAGCTCATTTAAGTCCTGCCTTCTTTTAAACCTCATTCCCTCTACTGGCGTACAGCAGAGTACAGTTGTGTACACCTACCATAAATGTAGATGTTCGAGTGTCTTCACTGTTGCAGTCATAACTGTAGGGTGTTCCTGCCGGCAGGCAGCCTGTGGCCGGCCAGAATTCCAAAGTCTGGGTCCAGCGTCGGCTGTACCAGCCTTTCTTGCCCCAGATGTCAGAAGTCCCCCAAAATAACCAAAAGGTGTCCAAAAAGGAAACACAAATACACCACAAAAGAAGAGGAAGATAGAACAAGCAAAAAATAAGAGGGGATTGGTGGGAGGGAAACACCGACTGCAACAGTGAAGACACTCGAACATCTACATTTATGGTAGGTGTACACAACTGTAATATGTTCTTCGTGTTTCACTGTTGCAGTCATAACTGTAGGGTGGAATCCCAAAGCTGTGATGAGGGAGGAGGTTATGCAGAAGAAGGGGCAGCCAGAAGACCCTGCAAGACAGCAGAGGCAAAACCTGCCCTAGACTTAGAATACAAAGGGAGATTATAGTGCTTAGAAAAAGTATGCACTGAACTCCAAGTGGCAGCTTCCAAAATGTCCTTGGTAGGAACTCCTCTGAGAAAAGCTGCTGAAGTGGCAGCTGCTCTAGTAGAATGACTTCTAACAGTACCTGGAATCTGCTTCCCAAAGTGAGAGTAACAAAACCTTATCCCATGGGCAATCCATTTGGAAATAGTTTGTTTAGAAATAGCCTTGCCTAGAGAACTGGAGGCATAATTGTTCGGCATCTACTATTGTTCGGCATCTACTTCTCAGAAGTACAGGCCAACATGGGAGGACTTTGGCTGACAAAGTTTGCAGACGACTGCAAACTGGGCGCCATAGTGGAAAGTGCATCGGACACAGATATCCTTCAGAAGGGACTCACGGAAACAGATAGCTGGTGCCAAAGCCATGGCCTGAAGTTAAACGCCAAAAAATGTATAGTCATACCCTTCGGGAAAAACAAGGTAACCCCAAGCTACCATATAGGTGGCAATCCACTAAGCACAGAAGAGGTTATCAGGGACCTGGGGACCCAGGTTGACAGTGGCCTTTCTTTTGACACTCACGTTGCTAAAGTGGTTAGAAAGACCTTCTACATTGCCCACCTGATTATGAAGGGATTCACATCCAGATCTAGTGAGGTCATTGTTCCCCTGTACTCTTCACTTATCAGACCAATGATAGAATTCAATGCCCCATTCGGGATGTATCGCACCAGACATCTGCAGCAATTGGAGAGACCCCAAATGTTCCGCACCAAAAGGATAAAGGGACTCCAAAATCTGTCATATGCTGCCAGATTGAAGAAACTCCAGCTCTATTCAGTTGCATACCGTCTGCTCAGAGGTGACATGTGCCTGACATACAAGGCCATGTCCAACCCGGACATGCTCCACCTCAAAAAATCCAAATCCACCAAAACCACTAGAGCAAGCGACTTAAACCTTAGCACGGATATAAATAGGATGTGCTGGAGGGATAGATTTATCACTCAGAGACTCCCTATGCTGTGGAATAAAATCCCGGTCCATGTGAGGCAGAGCACCTCGCTGGCTCTGTTCAAGAGAAATCTTGACCTGTGGATGGGAGATCGTAGGTTTATCCCGGGAATCATCTCTGTGTCACTGCTGGACAGAGGCACAACAAACTAATGGGCACAGTATTTTTTCATATAAGGGGTGGCGTAAGCCACAAAAATTTGGGCTAGGCTTATAAATGCCTTAGGGCAGATAGCCTAGTATAAACCTATGAACCTATGAACCTATAAGAGATAAGCAACTGATCAGATTTTCTGAAATCTTTAGTTCTGTCCAGGTAAAACCGTAGTTGTCTGTGTACATCCAATGAATGTAAAATCCTTTCCCCTTTGTTTTGAGGATTTGGAAAGAAAGTAGGAAGGTGAATAGTCTGATTTAAAGCCACTTTAGAAATCACCTTAGGCATAAATGTAGGATTGGTCCTCAAGGCAACTCTGTCTTGGTGGAAAATAAGGTATGGTTCCACAGCCATGAGAGCTTGCAACTCTGACACCCTTCTGGCAGAAGTCAAAGCTAATAAAATAGCTGTCTTCCAGGATAAGAACTTGATATCCGAAGCAGCAGCAGGCTCAAAGGGAGGTAAAGTAAGTTTTCCAAAACATAATTAAGATCCCAAGCAGGAACAGGAGGAGTTCTGGGAGGTCTTAAATTCTTAGCCCCCCTCAAAAATTGTCTCACCAGCTGGTGAGAGAAGATGGTGGCATCAGTGTTGTAATGAGCCGAGATAGCAGAAGCATGGATTTTAATGGAAGAAAAGGAGAGGCCTTTAAGCAAAAGGTCTGAGAGGTAAAGTAAAATGGAAGAAATGTCAGGCAAAAGAGGATCAGAACCTCGATCCCGCATCCAAATACAAAATCTTTTCCATTTAGAAGCATAAGATTTTCTAGTGCTAGGGCGCCTAGCTTCTAAGAGAACATCCAAAACTTGTTTGGGAAAAGCAGAAGGAATCAAAGGCCCTTGTAGAGCCAAGCTGACAGGCAAAGAGTCTTGATTTGAGAGTGTAGCATCTAACCCTGATGCTGGGACAGAAGAGAAGGAAACGGAGGCAGAATCCATGGAGGTTCCAAGAACAGGTGTCTTAAAGTTGGATACCAAAACTGCCGAGGCCAATTTGGAGCTATCAAAATGATAATCTTGGGTTTGTCCCGTTTTATTTTCAGTAACACCCGAGGCAGAAGAGGAAGAGGAGGGAAGGCATATCCCGAAAGATTCCTCCAGCTGAAAGACAGGGCATCCACTTTCCAAGCTGTTTTGTGGAAGGACCTGGTGCAAAAGAGAGGCAGCTGATGATTGAGATGGGATGCAAACAGATCTATCCGAGGGCAACCCCAAACTGCCGTAATCCTGCTGAATAAGTTGGGGTCCAGCATCCATTCGTGAGGATCCAAAAGATTTCTGCTTAGACTGTCTGCTAAGAGATTCTGTTTTCCTGGAATGAATTGAGCTTGAAGATGCAGATTCAGATTTAGAGCTGTGTCCCATAAACTCATGGCTAGTCTGCAAAGGGGGTATGAGTGAGAGCCTCCTGCTTGTTTATATACCACATGACTGTGGTATTGTCTGTGCGAATCAGAAGATGTCCTGGTTGCAAAAGATTCTGGAAGGCTAGAAGAGCATTTTGGACTGCCAACATTTCCTTCAAGTTGATGTGCCAGGGAAGATGCTTCTTTGTCCAGTAGCCCTGCTGGCAATTGTTTAGGTAATGAGCTCCCCAAGCATAATCCGAGGCGTCTGTGGTTATGATCTGAGCAGGATGAGGTAGACGAAAGGGATTCCCTGCGTTTAAAGCACAAGCCCTGGACCACCACAGGAACTCTTTTTGGAGGCAGGGAATCAGAGGTATCATTGTTTCCAGGCTGTGGTAATGCTGAGACCATACACTCTTTAGGTACCATTGAAGTTTTCTCATATGAAGCCTTGCATTTGGGATCAACAGGATTCAAGAAGCCATGTAGCCCAATGCCTGCAGGAATTTCCTTGCAGTGAGCTGAGTTAAAGTAGCCAAGGTCTTGAAAATTGATGCCAGCTGTACTTGCTTTTCTGGAGTAAGGAAGGCCCTTTGTAAGCTTGTGTTTAGAAGAGCTCCCAAAAAGATCATTTGTTGAGAGGGCATCAAATGTGACTTTTTTGTGTTCACTGAAAATCCCAGTAGTAGGAGAAGACGCTGTAAAAAACCACAGATGTTAAAGTAAAAGATCCTTGCTGTCCGCCTGAATAAGGCAGTCGTCCAGATAGGGGTAAATTTGAATCCCTTGGAGTCTACAATAAGCTACTACTGGAGCCAGACACTTGGTAAAGACTCTGGGTGCAGTAGATAAGCCAAAGGGCAGTACAGAGAATTGAAAGTATCTCGAACCTGCCTTGAATCTGAGGTATTTTCTGCGTTCCTGTCTGATGGGAATGTGTAAATAGGCTTCCTTCAAGTCCAATGTCACCATCCAAGCATCCTGGGAGAGAATGGGAAGAAGTTGTTGCAGGGTGAGCATCTTGAATTTTGGAATCTCCAGAAAGGTATTTAATACTGAGAGGTCCAGAATAGGTCTCCATGAGTTTTGTTTCCTTGGGACCAGAAATAGTCTTGAGTAAAAACCTTTTCCCATCTCTGGAAGTGGAACAGGTTCTATGGCTCTCATGGCCAATAAAGCGTCCACTTGATTTAAGGCCTCTGACCATTGATGTTTTGGCAGATCCGGCCAACCCGAAGACCTTGACAGAGTATGAAAGTGGAATTTGTTGCCTCTTAAAATCATGTCTAAAACCCATTTGTCCTGGGTAATACGAGTCCAATTTTGGTAGAAAAGAGAAAGTTTTCCTCCGAGAGGGGCTTCCAGGCAAGGAGGACCTGTAGCCCAATGGAGAGTCATTCGATCTGCTTCTTTTGTGATTGAGGTCTGTCTTCTCCCCTTCTAGGTGAAGAAGCAGTCCATTCTCTGGACCTGTAAGAGGCCTGAGCCTGCGCCCGACCTCTGGAGCGTCTATATCTTCCCCTTTGAGGCCTGTCAGACGTGGGAAAGGACCAATTTTTGGAGGGCCAATTTCTAGAAAATCTAGGAGGCTGAACTTGTATCTTTAACAGTCTGCATAGATTTTTGCTTTTTCTTCCATCTTTTCAATAACCTCCTCAGCCTTGGATCCAAATAAAACATCATACTGAACAGGGGCATCTAACAGTTTAGCCTTAACCTGCTCAGGTAAATTCTGCTCACGAAGCCAAGCATGTCTCCTGATAACAGTACCAGAGGCTGCGGCCCTGCAAGAAGCTTCCAAGGCATCAAAACCACAATGTAAACTATGTTTGCTAACTTGTTCAGTTGCATGCAATACATCCTGTAATTCCTTGTCCTCTGCACATGCAGGAAAGGTAGAGAGCCTTTGCTTTAAAACAGACAAAAGAAATTGCTGATACTTGAACATGTGAAACTGGCAATTTAAAGCTCTAATAGAAAGAGTAGCAGAAGTGTAAACCTTTTTGCCCCACCTGTCCAAGGCACAAGAATCCTTTTCAGAGGGAATAGGATTTTTAGATGAAGCGGCCTTAGCAGCCCTAGAACCCTGAGAAATGGTTTCAGGATCAGCAGAATTGATGGGAGTCGGGGACTCTGTAAAATCTATCAGGCTTAGAAGGAGCAGGCGGCAAGGAATCAGGATTCAGGTTAGCTTCAGAAAAAGCATCATCCACAATATCAAGTACAGGAGGAATAGCCAAAGGTCTGTGTTGAGGGAGAAGGAGAAATTTCCTAAGTCTCTTCTTGGAAGCAGAATAATCCTGACCTTCCCAATGAAAATGCTCCCTCATCTCATGTAAGGTTTCCCCAAAAGAGAAATCTTCAGGGGGAGAAGCAGAGGGAATAGAGTCCTCTGCATCAGAATCCTCATAAGGAGGAAAAGAATAATCCTGGTCAGAGGAAGAGACAGAAGACACAGAAGCCTGATCAGATGAATCATAAGGAATATCCTGTCTAGGCCTTTTTCTGGAGGAGGGTGAGAACCCCTAATCATTGTAAGTAAATCTTCAGCCATCCGTAGTAATTGCTTCTGGGACTTGGGAGCTGTATCCGAGGAAGCTTGAGAAGAAACCCTTGGTTTAACAGGAGTCTTTGACTTTGCCTTTGCCTTTGTAGAAATAGTGATATGAGAAGGCCTGAAAACCCCCTCAGAAGCCGGTACCTGCACAGCGGTTCCGGACCCATCTGAAGGAGCGACGTGCCAAGGTCCTGCAGCAGATAAAATACTAGGCCTAGAAGGCTCCCCATGGGAGTCCGTGTCGGCCATCAGTTCCAAAGTGGTGGACGACAGGGGCTGCAAAAGTGCCTCACTGACGACCGCCGAACCCGAAGCTGGTTCCGGCTGCAAAGTATCTTGTTTGGACCTCGGAGGCCTATCCTTGCCCTTGCGTTTCTTTTGAATTCCGGTTGTCGGTAAAGTATCCGACGACATCCTATAATTGAATTGTCTACTGAAATAATTCAAGGCCCAATCGTACCTACGCTTGATAGTGCGAGAATTAAACCTGGCACAGAACCGACAGCAAGAAATGTCGTGGTCAGGGCCTAAGCAAGGTAGACAGTAAGAGTGGAAATCTTTATGAGGTATTTGTTTTCCACACGATATACAATTATTAACTCTTTCTGACATCGGAGGAGCAAGAAAAACGTTTCCCCAACGGGGTACTTAGCTTGAGAAGAGAAGTAGAAAACTTCGGACCGACGACAATCAAAGCACATTGTCCTGAATGCGCCAACCAACGACTTGCGAGCTGCTTTCCACCGCACGGCAAGTAAGACTGGATAAGATGGCGTCGGCTGTCAGCTTTATACCTCTGCGTTCTGACGTCAGGGTACTTGCTGGTACAGCCGACGTTGGACCCAGACTTTGGAATTCTGGCCAGCCTCGGGCTGCCTGCCGGCAGAAACACCCTACAGTTATGACTGCAACAGTGAAACACGAAGAACGTCAGTGGTCCCACTCCACAAGGGGGGGTGCCTCTACAGACCCTGGAAACTACCGCCCCATAAGCTTAACTAGCCTGGTCTGCAAAGCTATGGAAAGAATCATTATAGAACTCATAAACAGAGACATAGGGGGACCTACAGACACTTGACCCCACCCAGTTCGGCTTTGTAAAGGGCAGATCCTGCCTTTTAAACCTGGTTGACTTTTTCGAAACAGTCATTAGAGCCATTGATGAGGGCAAAGCAGTCCATACAGCATACCTGGACTTGGCTAAGGCCTTCGACACAATACCCCACTCAGGCATCATAGATAAGCTAAACAGCTTAAAAGTAAATCCTTATATCACTAGATGGGTTGCAAACTGGCTAAAGGACAGAACCCATAAAGTTAAAATCGCTGGAGCAATGTCAGACTCAAAGCCAGTCACAAATGGTGTCCCACAGGGATCTGTCCTGGGACCCCTCTTGCTCGGCATTTATTTCTCAGATGTTAAAGCAAACATGGGAGGGCTGTGGCTGACAAAGTTCGCAGATGACTGCAAACTAGGCGCCATAGTCAATACACCAGCAGACACACACATCCTACAAAAAGGCCTCACTGAAACGGACAACTGGTGCCGTAGTCACGGCCTTAAACTAAATGCCAAAAAATGTATAGTCATCCCTTTTGGAAAAAACAAAGTACCCACAAATTATCACATAGACAGCAACCCAGTGAGTACGGAAAAAGTAATCAGAGACCTAGGGACCCAAGTAGACAGTGACCTCTCATTTGACACCCACATTGCCAAAGTGGTTAGAAAAACATTCTACCTTGCACACCTCATCATGAAGGGATTCACATCCAGATCCAAGGATGTCATTGTACCCCTATATTCCTCCCTCATCAGACCCATGATTGAGTACAATGCCCCCATTTGGTATGTACCTCACCCGGCATTTGCAACAGCTGGACAGACCACAAAAGTACCTCACCAAAAGGATCAAGGGTCTCCAACATATGTCTTATTCTGCCAGACTAAAGAAACTTCAGCTCTATTCAGTAGCATACCGCCTGCTCAGAGGTGATCTCTGCCTGACGTACAAGGCCATGTCCAATCAGGGTCTGATGGACATGCTCCACCTCAAAAAATCCAAATCCATCAGGACCACGAGAGCTAAAGACTTAAACCTCGGCACAAGTATGAATAGGACATGCTGGAAGGATAGATTCATAACCCAGAGGCTTCCCATGCTTTGGAACAGGATCCCAGTTCAGATAGGCAGAGCCCCTCACTGACTCTCTTCAAGAGAAATCTTGATGAGTGGATGGGAGATCGTAAGTTTACCCCAGGGGTAACATCTGTGTCACTGCTAGACAGGGGCACAGTAAACTAATTATATTATATAAGGGGACCTTCATTGTGTCACTACTAGACAGAGGCACAGTATTCTAAATTTATTCTGTACATCTTTGTACCATTTCATGGGGTGGCAAAAGCCACATCACTATGGCTAGGCTTACAAATGCCCCAGGGCAGATAGCCTAGTACTATACTATGAAACTCTATGTATTGTTACCACAATTCCTATTTTTTCTATGCAATTTGCGCCTACCCTCTTCTAAAGATCCCAATTCTAGTTGTTTTATCTCTTACTATATTCGCTACTTTACAGTTGATTTAGACTTTGATTTCCATTTTTTTAGTAACTGCTTTTTGGCAGCTACTATAATTAATCTCAGAAAGGCCTTATGATTCTGTATCACAGTTCAAAAAAATAATTTCCCTAGATACACCATTTGCTCACCCAGTATTTTTGATTGAGTAGTCTGCAGGGAATCTATAAAGTCTGCAAACTCATTACACTCTGCCAGAAAATATTTACCAATTACCTCTTTCTTCCTCATGACACCTCCAACATTTGCTGTTTACCCGAGGAAAAATTCTTTGGAGTCTACTTGGGATACAAAAATACCTATGTAAACATTTCCAAACAAAACAACTAAATCTTCTAGATTTTGTTGCATATTTGGGAGACGTAGGTTCATAGGTAGGTACTAGGCTATCTGCCCAAAGGCATTTAAAAGCCTAGCCAGAGTGTGTTGGCTTTCGCTGCCCCCCTTAGATTAATTCCTTGTGCCTCTGTCCAGCAGAGCCATTGAGGTGATCCCTGGGGTAAACTTTCTGTTTCCCATCCACTCGTCAAGGTTTCTCTTGAAGAGGGTTAGCGAGGAGCTCTGCCTAATGTAGAATGGAATCTTGTTCCAGAGCATGGGAAGTCTCTGGGACAGGAATCTATCCCTCCAGCACATCCTATTTATTGTTGTGGTGAGGTTTAGATCCCTGGAGAGTGTGGTTCTAGGGGATATGGTTTTCTTTAGGTGGTGCATGTCCATCAATTCTGGGTTGAACATGGTCTTGTATGTCAGGCAGAGATCACCTCTGAGTAGACGGTATGCAACCAAGTACAGCTGGAGTTTTTTCAGTCGAGCTGCATAGGGCATCTGCTTGAGGCCAGTGATCCTTTTGGTGAGGTACTTCTGTGGTCTTTCCAGTTGTTGCAGGTGTCTTGTAAGGTACATCCCAAATGGGGCATTGTACTCTACGATGGGTCTGATGAGTGATGCACAGAGGGTCCCAATAACCTCTTTTGATCTAGATGCAAACCCTTTTGTGATTAGGTGGGCCACACAGAAAAATTTTCTAACCACTTTGGCAATGTGATTATCAAAGGAGAGGTTACTATCTACTTGGTCCCCAGATTCCTTATTACATCTTCTGTATTTAGGGGGCTACCACCTATGTGGTAGTTTGTGGGTACTTTGTTTTTTTCCAAAGGGGATGACTATGCACTTTTTGGCATTTAGCTTGTGGCCATGGTTTTGACACCAGGTATCTGTCTCAGTGAGACCCTTTTGGAGGATGTCTGTGTCAGCCGGAGAGTCAATTATAGCCCCTAGTTTGCAGTCATCTGCAAACTTGGTCAGCCATAGTCCTCCTGTGCTTGCCTGTACCTCTGAGAAGTATATGCCGAACAGGAGGGGTCCTAGGACTGAGCCCTGGGGAACATCACTTGTAACTGGTTTAGAGTCAGACCTAGCTCCCGCAACTCTTATTACCATGTGGGTTCTGTCCATGAGCCAGTTGGCAACCCATCTCGTGACGTAGGGGTTTATGTTCAGGCTGGTGAGCTTGTCTATAATACCCGAGTGGGGAATGGTGTTGAAGGCCTTTGCAAGGTCTAGGTAGGCTGTGTGGACTGCCTTTCCCTCGTCTATAGCCTTGGTAACTGTCTCAAAGAAGTCCACCAGGTTTAGGAGGCATGATCTGCCCTTAACAAAGCCAAACTGGGTAGGGTCCAGTGTTTGGAGATTTCCAATGTCTCTGTTAATGAGATCCATGATGATGCACTCCATAGCTTTGCAGACCAAACTAGCCAGGCTTATAGGGCAATAATTCCCGGGTTCCGTAGTGGCTTCACCTTTGTAGAGTGGAATAACCATTGCTGTGTGCAACTCTGTGGGCACGTAGCCTGTGGAGTGGCTGAGTTTAAACAGTGTGTTTAGGTGAGGGGTTAGTTCATCTTTGAGCTCGTGTAAGACGCAGCCCGAGACACTGTCCAGTCCCATTGATGCTATGTTTTTGGCTTTGGAGAGGGCTGTTTTAACCGGAGTTTCTGTGATTTCAGGGGCACTACATTCTTCTGATATAGTAATGGGCCCTTTTGGGGGTGAGAGGGGGATGAAGTTTGCACTGAACCTGTCTGCCAGAATGTTGGCTAAATCGGTCAGTTCAGTGTATTTTGTGCCATTCTGCACCAACTCCGAGCAGATCTGAGAATTGCCACTTAGATTCTTGACATAGCTAAAGAATGCCTTGTGGTTATCTTTGGAGTCCATGGCAATTTTTCTTTCGAAGCTAGCCTTGGATGATTTTATGAGGGAATGTAGTTTCTTGCTGATACTGGTCAGGGATGTCTTCCCTTCTTGGGATTTTACTCTTTTCTGTACTAGTTTCCTCCTTGTATTGTATAGCTTGTTTACGGCAGGGGTCCACCAGACTGGTTTCCTTTTCTTGGAGGAGTGAATCTTGGTTTTGTTTGGGATAGCACATTCCACGCATTCTTGTAGGTGCCCGTACAGTGCATTAGTAAAGGCTTTTGCAGCTTGGACAGCATTATCCTTTAGCATGGGGGCTTTGAAACTTCCCACCTCGGTCTTAAGCAACATGAAGTTTGCTTTTGAAAAGTTTTTCATGGTGGTTTCTTTGACTGGGGGTGGTGGCGGAATGTGGATATCCAGAGTGATTAGTTTATGGTCAGATCTAACCAGTGAGGGATTGACCTCCGGTGTGGAACACTGGTCGCCCATGTTGGTGATTACCAGGTCCAATATGTTGTCACCTCTGGTGGGGGTATTGACCAGTTGATCCAAGGCGTTTGAGTTTATAAATTCTAGGAAATGTTGGGCAAGGGAGTTTGCATGCATGTGTCTCCCATTGTTTCTTTGTGAATTGCTTATCCAATCTCTCTTCCCAATTCTTTTTAACCTCCTCCGATTGATTCATATAGTTATCATGCAATATTTTATATGCTCTACTAATTATTCAGTTTTTAACAGCATCTCCTGTTCTAGATTCTACTAAAACCTTTATCAGTGCTGGTCTTTCCTTTAGGACCCGACATTTCTTTCTCTTTCTCTGTACTCTGATATCAGTCTGTGATAGGAAAGGCATATCGAACCTGTTGTCCAAATAAATTCTATTACCATTCTATTACCTTTTTCTCTCTAGTTATTTGCTCCCAATATCTTGATTCCTTTGACAGTTTTCTCCGATAAGTTCCAAACCTCTCTTGCCTATTGTCTGTATCCCTAATTGCTATCACCCCTATTGGCAGAATCTCCTTTCCTCATTCTCGTGTTGGCTTAACTCTTAGAATACTTTCTGCTACTTTATGAATATAATATTCTGTACAATTATGGTTATTCTCCTTAAAGATCTGCAACCAAAACCCCAGCTACTCTCTGTTTCTTAAGTCCCCTCCTCCCGTTTCATCATCATCCTTTTCCACTTTGAATTACAGATTTCTGCTTGTGCTATGTATAGCAGCCTTAACAGTGTAGCTCTAAAATAACTCTTCAAATTGGGTAATCCCAATCCACCTTGTTCTATTGGAAGAATCTGCTTATCTCACTTGACTCTTGTCGTCTTCCCCTCCAAGATAAAATCCTTCAGCTCTTCATTAATTGCTATCCACAACTTCTCTCTTGTTGATGCCCAACCTGTGTATAAGACTAAAGGGACGAAAAACATTTCAACTGCTTGTATCTTACTATCCATACAACAGAACTTCCAATTTCTCAGTTGTATTATCTGTTGTTTAGTCTCTTACCACATATTCTTTGCTGCCACACTGGAATAACTTTTAATCTGTACTCTTCAACACTTAACTTTGTCATGTCTCCAAAAATATGGATATTGCTGAACCAGTTCACATATAGGTAGATAGTTTACAGCTACTGCCTTAGTTTTAGCTTCATTAAATTTTGTACACCGAAAAGATTTGAAACTATCCCAAAATGTTCCACAACAGTGAAATACCCTTTTCTGGTTTTATCAGGTATAAAATAACATTATATGCAAATACAGACAGCTTTTCTTGACTACCACATCAATTATATCCTTGAATTTCTCAGTCCCTTATTTTCTTTGCCAATGGTTCTAAATATAATGCAAATAAATGGGAAAGGGAACACCCCTGCCTGGTTCTTTTGCTCAAACAGAAATTATCAGGGAGGAACCCACCCACTTTAATTTTTGCCTCCAATCCTGCATATATCCTCCTAATCATTGTTATAATTTTATAAGGGAATCCAAATGCTTCCTTTGCCCTGCTCATAAAGTCCCAGCTTATTCCATCAAATACTTTCTCTGCAGCAAGACCCATCAACAACAATGGTATTTTCTTACATTCTGCTTCTCTATGGATCATCAACATTCTGTTAATGTTGCCAAATGTTTGCCTACCCTCCACAAACTCACATTGATCCATACCTATCTTTTCTGGAATCACTTTTGCCATTCTTTCAGATATTATAGACATAAGCACTTTATAATCATAGCTTAGTATTGAAATGGGCTTGTATGAACCTGGATCTGATGGACTTTTATTCTCTTTAGTTATTACAGCTACCACTGCTTTTTTCCAGGATGCTGGTACGTCTCCTCCTCCTCTTAAAATACTGTTAAACAAAGCCGTCCAGATCTTTCAGTTTTTTTTTCATCCTAGCTTCTCATATCATAACTCTTGGTAATTGAGCCTCATCTACCTCTAAGCTTGGCATATTTAATTCTTCCATAAACATTTCCATTTGTATCTTGTCTCGATTTCCATATTTCTCTACTTTATACAGACTTTCATAGAATTTCCAAAATATTTCTAACACCTGTACAGAATCTGTTGTTACCTTCCTTGTTATAAGCTCCCTAAGCTTGGTCACAGCCCTTTCTACTTTCTATTGCCCGAGTTGTTGTGCTAAAAGTTTTTGTGCTCTAGAGTTATCAAAAAAAAAAAACAGTTGCTTAACAGGATCTTTTTAAATGCATGCATATTATCAAGGTAAACCCTCACTTTCTGTTTAGCATTCTGCAGTTGCTCCTCTTCTTGTCCTGTGACATTCCCCCTACACTGCAGTCCTTCAATATTTGTCAGTCTCTCTAAACAGTTATTACCTCTTAACCATACCTCCCTTTCTTTTACTTCTACCTAAATTTTTAAACTCTGTTCTTAATTTTATCCCACACCCTAGCTATATTTTCAGAAGAAAATTATATCTTATATAATAGCTCCTAGATAATTTCTACTACCCATTCTTTAAATTTCTCTCTTTTCAACAGATAGGTGGATAAGCACTACTGTCTCATTTTTATTTCATTACTCTGTGTTTTTATTTTAGTTATTATGGAGGCATGATCTGAAATAGTTATTGTGTGTATAACAAGGCCTTCAATTAAAAGCACATGTTCCTGTGAAATGTAAATTCTGTGTAGCCTAGCCCAGTTGTTGTATCGTGGGGAATAATATGTAAATTCACTCCAAACTCCTAGTAATGAATTCACATCTTCCATGCCAAATATTTTCATACATTTCTTCAAATATCTACCCTCCTTTGTTACGTTTCCCTTCTGGGCCCCCAGACAATCTTCACTGCTGCAAATCAAATTCCATTCCCTACCTATAAGTAATATTCCTTGCTAAAAGCTGATTTTTCTCCCAGAATTTTCTTAAGCTCCCTTACAGAAATTTTAGGTGGAATATAAATACATGACAGTGTAATCCTCCTCCCTTGCCAGAAGCCCCTTAGCACTACAAATCAACTATTATGATATTTGTGATCTTCTCTGTCACTGTTGGAGTTCCTCCTGCAATTAATACAAGTACTCTTTTCCTTTGTCCCAGATATTCCACTGAAAAACTGTCCTGAAAACCTTTCTTTATCAAATTCACACGTTCAGTACTTTCCAACTGTGTCTCCTGTAGCACAGCTATTTGCACTCTACATTTTTAATATAGTTCACTGTTCTTTCTTTTTTGTATTTATCTGTGAGACTATTTACATTTAAATATATTACAGAAAGCATAATTATGTTAAAAAGTTATTATTCCCACCCTTTTATGTGCAACAGCTTTTTGTTAAGCGTCTAGTTCCGGCGTTTGTTTTACATGCATACACTGTTTGGCAAGTTTAATCTTTTATGTAGTTGTTTCTTTTCATATCAATTTGAGCCTATATCACATCTTATAAAACTTTTTGTTTTATTGAAAATCCTCAAAAAAAAAAAAACCCAATACCTCCTTAAAATCTATTAACTTAATACTAACACATTGCAGTGCCTACATTTCTTACAACTGAACAAGGAGAAAGAGAGTGGAAGGAAGAGAAAAAAAAACAGGAGCACCTGTTTACATTAGTATCCCCATTACATGTAAAAATAATTGAGAAAACTTTACGTTATAGCACTCAAAGAAAATCATGTACCACAAAAATATTACTTTTAAGAAAAAAATTGTTCTACTTACAGTTAACTTTCTCCCTCCTCTTCCTGTCTCCTAAGTATTTTTTTGAAGATTAATGACATGGAGTAGGACATATGCTTTAGAGTCCCCACAACTTTAACAAAGTAAAAAGGTCCAATATTTCCAGATCTTCTTGTTCTGTCATATATGACAAATATAATTATTGCTTTGTAATCCCACATTTGTCAATTTATATAGTTTTAGTCATTTTTGTCTCCATCTACCAAATTCTGTCTCTGTTTAATTTCCAACATACTCCTGATTCTTCTAGTCAACTCTTGTGCTTGTTTCCTTCTCTCAAGCATTTTCCATTAAAACACTAGAAAATGTTTCACTGCCACAGTCTCTCTGTGGTCTTTATTACCAGAAGAACAAGAAGCAGAATCTCCTTCTGTTTCATATCTTACTTTTTGTTGGACAGAATTTGTACTTCCTCCTTAGCATGTACTTCATCAAAAAATGATGCTGTCCCTCCAGGGAAGAATATTTTGAAGGTAGCTGGGATCTCACACCTGCTTATCGACATTCCCTGAATAGTGGCATAAATGCACTCCTCTTCTGCCTGGTGTACAATAAGTAATCATTTTCCACAAACACTCTGCTGTCTCCTTCTGCCACAGTGTTGTCAGAATCAACTCCTTCTGCTGGTAAGATTGCATCTTTACCATTAAAGGTTTTGGTTACTTTCTTATATCCATGTTTGGAACATACACACAATGTGTCCTTTCAATTAACAACTCCTGTTGTGGAATACCAGTCCAGTTGCTTATTTGTGCTTTCATAAAACTAATACAGTTTGTTATTTTCAATTTCTCTAGTGCAGCTGAAAATCTAAGGTTTTCCCTACATACTCTGTCCTCCAATTTTATTACTGTTTGAAACATCTCTTCTTGAACGGTCTCATTCAGCCAGCCTTTTCGTCATCTGATTATTTGCTTAAAGCTTCTTCCATTTTTTCCAGCCGTTTGTTATTTGAGTTGATGCACTCCATCAGGGTTTCAGGGTTTCATTTAATTTAATCAAGTCTGTGTGGCGTTCTTACACTTTCCTCTAGGTTACTGTAGATCATGTCTAGAGCTTGCACTGCTTTTGCTGAACTGCTGCAGTACTCTTCCTAGTCAGTGTTCTTTCCTTACCTTTTGTAGCAGATTTTTTCATTGAGATCCTCTGTATTTCTTTTCTTCCTGGCATCCAGGCAGTGCTCTCACTAGCCGGTTATGGAAATTTACCCAGAAATATAAGTCCACAGGCTTTCTCTGCTGAGTGTCTGTTTTTACACTGGGAGGGCTATAATTACACTGATACTCAATATGTAGCCATCTTGCAAGTCCCCAGTCCAAATAATTACTTCTTAACTATATCTCTTTCTCTTTCATTTTTACCCATGTTAAACTCCATTTTCATTTTATCCCACTCACTGGCTATCCTTCCTGAAGAAGTGTCTATATTTCCTAATACTGCCTGAATTATTTCTACTGTGCATGCCTTAAATTCAGTACCAGTAAAAACACTGAATAAACATTTTCTCCAACAACAGAGACATGGATTGGTTCTAATTTCCCGAGTCAGCAGCTGCTTAATGACAGAGGAAAACAAAAATATTTGATCTGGAAGATGAGGAATCCTCAAGAAAGGAAGTGTGGATTCCTGCCATACATACCCCCTGATGGATAATTCTCAGAACCCATTTGTATGGGATAATCTGTTGCTAGAGAGAGAAATAGAGAGGCAGACTTTTGGGGAAGACAAAGTATTGCAAGGATTGGGGTGGGGGCTACAATTTGCAGATAGTCATTCAGATATGTTGGACTGTCTGTTTCTGGGCCGCCCCTCCTTTTTAGAGCTTCCTTGCCATTGTTTTTCTGGATGTTTGCTTGCATGAAGATTGCAGAGTCTGATTAATTTGCTTTTTATAATAGGATCCTGAGTCAAGGATGAAAACTGTAATATACTTGGAGAAAGAAGGCTGAAAATTTGTGTCACCTCTTGAATCAGTTTCCCTCTTTCATAACATTTCTTTCAAGGCATCAGCAGTGTATGGTCAAAATATAGCCTATTAAGCAGAAAATTCAAAAATTCAGCTTTCACATCTTCAGGCAAACTCTGATAATATAACAATAAGAACCTCCTCATCACAGACCAAGCAGCTGCTGATCTGGAAGAGGCATCAGATGAGCCATAAGACCACTTCAAATAATGTTTGATTACTTGAAAAACAGAAGCAATTAGAGAATTTAGAGAATATTTACACTCAGGTGAAAGAAAGGTGATAGTAATATTCCTCACATCTTCAAAAAAAGCAAATAAAACTTTAATATGTGAGCTTGACAATTAAGAATTATAAAAATAAAAAGGGCAGGAAAATACAATATTTTCCCAAATCTATCAAAAGTGCTTCCGTCTTTTTCAGAGGGAGAGGGACTAGCATTTATTAAATATTTAGCTGCAGAAGGATCTAACAATAAAATCACTGCAGAGTCAAAGCTGCAGTTAAAAAAAAATATTTGCAAGACTAAGGAACCGTATGCAGTCTGCTTTCTTAGGGGAATTTAGCAAGGTGCAATAAACACATCCTCCAAATCCAGGACAGCAGGAACAGAGGTGGGCTGATAAAATTCGTTGTAATAAATCACATTTTTTTCAAAGAAAACGAAATGACATTTTGTTACAATAAAAATATTGATTCATTCTAGAGATGGTTTCAAAAAACAAAAATTCTTTTAAGGGGAAGTCAGAACAAATACTCTCCTCAGAATCAAAATCTGCAGCACGAAGGGAAAAAAATGAATTTATTCTAATTTTATTCCTGTTCCACACACTGGAAATCTTCAAAAACTGAAGAATTTACTTGCCTCTTACCAATATAACCAAAATGAGCAGGGATAAGACAACTAAGCCCTAAGCTAAAGCCAATAAAATTTCCCAATTTAGGGTAACAGAGACGAGGAAGATAAATGCTTAACTTTCTGCTTCTTTTTGACAAGAATATCCACAGAAGCAGACTGACATATATCAGACACATCTTAGTCTGGTCAGGCAGAGAAGTATTCCCCATTGCTTCCTCTCAAGACAACAAGAACTGTTCTCCCATACCCACAGGGGACACTCTAATAGCTGCAGAGGAAGTGTCCAACCACGTGCTCTAGAGTGGCTAAAGCGATTATATCAGTGGAATCCAAGAAAAAAGATGATTGGTCTGAGGAACCTGAAATGGCCACTGCAAGGTTATGCATCTGTGGCTGAGGCAAGAAAGCACCCTGCTGAAACTGACTAAGGCCATCTAGAAATGTTCTTTTTCTTGTGTCCAGAGGAAGGAAAAGCTGAGGAATCAATTAATTACACCATGGTTAAGCAGAGAAAGAATCTTGAACATGGCCAGTAATGTGAGCAGTAATCAGTAAAAGCAAAGAATCAAAAAAAGTAGTGTTTCAAAAAAAATATACAGTGACAAGCACAAAACACACTTATCAATGCCACAAAGAATAATTTCTAAAATTATCAATAAAAATAGGTAGAATTGGAAAAAAAAAACTAATGTTTACAATAAAAACAATACAATGTACTGCATAGCTTCAACTGACAGGAATGTTATGTAACAATACCAAAACAGTAAAACCTAGCAAAAAACAAACAGTTCTTTGGGAAAAAAAGTACATTTTTAGTCATAAAAATAAATGTGGAAGTTTTTTTCGCCCAAAGGGAACTGATCTTCCTAGCAATGGAAAAACACTAGCCAACTGTCAATCCTTGAAAGCCTACAAGACTAATACTCTTCAGTGGCAGGAAAGCTCTGAAGGGCTTGACACCCAGACTGGTGATTTTCTCCCTGCCTAAGTTGAGTCACCAATGTTTTGGGTGAGTGAAAAGTACTTTAAGCTTTGGAAGGCAGCCAGCTGTTGTATCCTAGGCAAGATATAACTCGTATAGTTTTGGTAATTGCAGCAGTGATATAATGATGAGCATCTCTGGGTTCAGTCTTTGTTTTGGTACAACTGCTGCTATTAGAAAAGGCAGACTATTTTTGTATATAGTGCTGTAGATTTGTTGCAAGTTAAAAGGGTACTATTTTCTCAATTTTTTTTGATTTTTGTTTACCTGAATGTTTTTATTGAAACAAAACGTCTGGGAAACATAACATGGATTTAAACTGAAATGACAATAATCAACCATGTACAAAATCAGCCTACTAATCATTAGTAAATGCACATAAACAGCAACATGGAAACAAATATTGAAAAATGGTCATGTATAACATGTAGGAGTGATAGCTTTTTATCAGAATAGCAGGTTTGCCAATACTAACATGGAATGTAAATGATCTTACAGTTCCAAGAAAAAAGCAAATAATACTGAATTATATTAAATGTAAGGTACAAATGCTAATAATACAAGAGATGCATTTTGATAGAAATGAGCACATAAATCTGACAAAGAAAGGATTTCAGGGTGAACATTAACCAAAATATCAAGCATAAAAGAAAAGCAGTGTAATAATGCAGACATCAATAATACTGATTTTTATACAATACAAAGAGGGGAAAAACAATAGTGATAAATTTGTGACAGTAAGGGGCTAATGGCAGGGAAAGAGGATTGCACTAGCATGTATGCATGCTCTACCTAAAAATACTATTATGGAGGTTAGGAGAATTTTAAAAGAAATACGTTTTCAATATGGATTATTATTTATGGATGGTGACTGGTATTTGATTTGGAATAGGGAGGATGTACCAGAGAACATAGAAGGGAAAATATAACAAAAGGTGATACATTTCTGAAGATGTATACAAGAATATTTTATTTTTTATTTTATTTTATTTATTTATTTATTGATTGTCATTTGTTAACCAGGTTGGTCCCGCTGAGCCAGGGGCCCATTTTCAGTGGAGACCTGAGGAGAAAAGTTCCAAATACAAGTTACAATTTTACAAAAACCTTTTACAAATTTTAAAAACTTTGTTTTTGATACAATTATAATGGAGTACAGTCTACAAGTTATACATAAAGAATAAGAAAAAAATAGTTTATACAGCTGTGTTCAAGTTACATAAGGTAGTCAAGTAACAGAAGTATATTCTACTGCAAAAACATTTACAAGTAACATCCATAAACTCCATAAGTAAAAATATGTACAGGAACAAGATGTGGGTATATAGTAGAGTTATTATTAGAAAGAAAGTAGAAAAATAAGAAAGTAAGCTTATAGTAAGAAGTGTAGGAATAGTAAGAAAGCAGGAGGATTTCAGGTTGGAGTTTGACAAGGACAAGACTAAGTATTGTTTAAGCTCAAGTTTGAATTGTGCTTTCTGGGGAATACGTCTTATGTTGAGGGGAAGGGCATTCTAGGTATGAGCGACAGAGAATTTATATAGGAACTTTCCAATATTCTTTGTAGGTTTTGTAGATGTCCAGGAGACGTATGTCAGATGTAGGAAGCTGATGCCATGGGTTATAGAGTGATACAATGTTAGAGATGAAGGGACAGGATGGGAGGTTAAACAGAATAGTGTGTGTAATGTGCAGTTGTGGAAGTAGTAGTTTTTTTCTGGAATTCAGGCCATTGTAAAGATTTAAAGGCGAGGCAGTGGTGGGTTTTATAGGGTATATTGGGAGCGAATTTAGCTATTTTGTTGCAAGTTTGTTCTAATTTTGAGAGTAGAGATGACTGAAGGTTAGTAAAGACTGGAGCTGCATACAGAAGACAGGGTAAGAGTAGAGACATGGCTAGGGAGGGTTTGGTAGAAGGTGAGAGTAGTTTGTGATTACAGAACAGAAGACCAAGTTTTTGGTGTGTCTTTTTTATACAGTGACTGATATGTATGTCAAATTTAAGTTCATTGTCGATAGTAACACCAAGTAATTTAGTACAGGGTTCGGGACTGATGATAGTGCTGTTAAGTGAGGTAATGGAGAAGGAGGATTTATGGTGAGCCAGTGTTTTAGGAAGGAAAAGTAGCAGTTTTTTTTTTTTTTTTGGATTTAGTATTAGCTGATCATCTGTGAGACAGGTTTCAATGGAGGTGAAGGTGTTATAAGTAAGAGCAAGGAGTTCTGGGATACTGTGGGTGGTGGTAGTGAGGGTTGAATCATTGGCATATTGTAAAAGTGTAGAGAGGGCAGTGGGTAATTGGTTGGTGAAGATACTGAACAACAGTGGACCCAATATAAAGTCTTGGGGAATGCCAGTGTTGACAGGTAAAAATGGGGAGGTGACAGATGCCAGTGAATAGACTGCTGTCCATCAGATAAGTAACTAGAGAACCAGTTTATAGAGGGGGTAGAGAGATGGAGATCAGAAAGTTTGGATAACATTTTGGGGTGAGAGACAGTATCGAAAGCTTTGGAAAGACCAAGGAATAGGCAGGAAACTAGAAGGTTATTGTCACAGGATTCTGAAGAACAATTTGGGTGAATGAGAGTAGTGTGGTAGATGCGCTGTGGTGGGGTCTAAAACCATGCTGGGTGGATGTTAAAAGATTGTTACCTAGCAAGTGTTTAAGTAATTGGGTGTGGACACATTTTTCGAGAATTTTGGAAAGAGGGGGAAGAGTATATTAATGGGCCAATAGCTGGATGAGTCAGTGGAGTTTTCCCCTTTATGGAGAGGGATAGTGAAAAAGGCTTTCCATATGTCAGGAACAAGGGATCTGGTAATGGAACAATTTATGAGAATGGAGACAGGGTAAAAAATGGATTTGGCAGACATTTTAATGAAGTGGGGAGGTAATTTAATGACAGAGGGTGAGAACAGGGTTTGAGTTTATTCAGTTGGGCTTTGATGAATGTGGTGAAAACAGGCTGAAAGGAGGAAGAGGGTCTAGGAGGTAAGGGCAGAGCAAAGGGAGTGGGACTTGCTGAGTTAATTTTTGAATTGTTTCAATGAAGTGATTGTTTAACAGAATGGCAGTCTCTGTGGCAGTATGGTGAGGAAAGGGGTTGGGGTCAAGGGGTTACTGGGGTGGAGGATTTTGTTAATGGTAGACCAAATTTTGGGGGGGTTATTGTGTGGGCTATATTTGTTGGAATTAAGGATTTTTTTGTCTTTAATGACTATTTTTTACACAAGTTTCTAAGTTATTTGTAACATTGTAGTAAGGAAAGGATTTTATTCTTGATCCAAGCTTTCCAGGCAGCATCTCTCTGATGCATAAAAGAGCATGTTTGTTTAGTGAGCCAAGGGGCACAGTTTGATTTTCCCCTGATTTTTCTGGATGGAGCCATGGTGTTTAGTATATCTAGAAATATCTTGTTGAAGGTAGTTACAGCATCATTAAGGGGGAGGTTATGAAGGAAGGTCCAATTGATGTTAGATAGTGTAGAGTTGAACTTAACAGGATCAAATTAAGTCAGATTGCGACATTCCCTGCAGTGGTGTTCTTTGGGTGAATGTCTGAAATAGCTATGAATATAGGTAAGGGAATAGTCACTTAGAGAGCTAGCAAGAACACCAGGGCTGTGAGAGACTGGGATTGGAAGTAAGGATCCAATCTATTATAGAACCGGTAGTAGAGTTTTTGTTGGCCCTGGTAGGTGAGGCAATAAGTTGGCGGGAGCCAAACAGGTTGAGGTTATGAGTAGGTGGTGAGGAGGAGAGTGAAGCCCAGTCAATGTTGACGTCACCAAGTATAATAGTTTTGTAGGGAACATGTTGAGTGAGCCAGGAGAGAATGATTTAGAGAATAAGGGTGCTGTCACCTGGTGAGATATAGATGGATACAATGACAAATTTTTTGTGAGAGTTGAGATGACAGTTTGCAATAAGGAGAGGCCCCAATGGCTGAAAATCTCGTTTGCTAATGACTGGTTCAGGGATCACTCGTGAGGACTCAAAATGGACCTGCTCAAATCATCTTCCAGAACACTGGATTCTCCCAAGATGGGCATTGGAATGAGAAAGTGGTTTGAAGCAATTGCCTACTCCCAGACCCTCATGGCCTCTCAGCAGAGTGGGTAAGACCGGGCTCCCCCCTGATTGCTGATGTACCATACCACTGACATGCTGTCCATCAAAACAGCAACTGTCCCCAGAGGGAGGCAGTCCTGAAAGGCTTGCAACTAAGGTGGACTTCCCTCATTTCCAGGACATTAAAGTGCAATTTGGTCTCTGTAGGGGATCATGTGCCTTGGACCATCCTTCCCTGAAAATGCCCTCCACCCCAACAGGGAGGAGCCTGTGGTCACTCTGGTTGAAGGGGGGGATAAAAGGCCTGCTTAGATGAAGATCATCTGTGAGCATCCACCACTGCAGGTGATGTCTGCAAATTGGAATAAGTTTGATTGGGGTTGATAACAGTTGACACTGGATGGACCATGGAAAGTACAGTTTTGTACCTACCATAAATGTAGATGTCCGATAGACATGCAACTGCAGTCATAACATATGGGTTGTTCTGCCTCAGGCAGCCCTCGGTCGGCCGGATTCCAAAGTCTGGGTCCGACGTCGGCTGATGTCGCATTTCTCTAAGACGTCAGAGCGGCTGGAGTACATAAGCATCAGCCGACGCCATTTTCTTCAGTGTTTCTTGCCCCAGATGCCAGGTGCCCTCCAAGGAATGCTGTAATCAAATTTGGAAGACAAAAACAGGATTCCAGACAAATAAATGAGCAATAAAACAAATACACCATAACAGATATCCCCAGCTAAGAGAAACAGGGATAGGAGTGGACCCTAGGCATAGAGGGGTAAGGAGGGAGGGAAAATCCAACTGCAGTTGCATGTCTATCGAACATCTACATTTATGGTAGGTACAAAACTGTACTATGTCCTTCAAGAATGCAACTGCAGTCATAACATATGGGTAGAATACCATAGCTTAGCTGGGGGAGGAGGAATGCTCTAGGGAAAAGATGGTGTGGCAATCAAACCCTGCAGGACTGCCGAAGCAAAGCCTGCTCTGGATATGGAGTATAGAGGGAGATTGTAGTGTTTGGAGAATGTATGCACGGAGCTCCATGTAGCAGCTTCTAGAATGTCCTTAGTAGGCACCCCTCTTAAGAATGCTGTAGAGGTGGCTGTAGCTCTGGTGGAATGTGGTCTGACATTGGCTGGAACAGTCTTTCCATGAAAGGAATAACAGAATCTGATGCAATGTCCAATCCATTTTGAAATAGTCTGTTTTGAAATTGCTTTTCCTTGGACTGCAGGGGCGTAAGCTACAAAAAGTTGTTCAGACTTCCTACTGGCCTTGGTTCTGTCCAGGAAGTATCGAAGTTGTCTGTGAATGTCCAAGGTATGTAACAGTCTTTCCCCCTTATTCTCAGGATTGGGGAAGAAAGCAGGCAGATGAATAGCTTGATTTAAAGAAACCCTAGATACCACCTTTGGCATAAAAGTAGGGTTGGTCCTTAATGAAACCCTGTCTCTGTGAAAAATTATGAACAGTGGTATTGCCATTAGGGCCTGTGGTTCCGAAACCCTTCTTGCTGAGGTAATTGCCAACAGGAAAGCTGTATTCCATGAGAGAAATTGCAAGTCAACTGAAGCTGCTGGCTCAAATGGAGGTAGAGTCAGTTTTTCTAGGACAAAATTGAGGTCCCAGGCTGGCACTGGGGCCTTCCTTGGTGGCTTAATGTTCTTGATTCCCCTGAGAAATTGCCTTAGCAAAGGGTGTGAAAAGACAGGAGGATCAGTGTTTTATCTAGCTGAAATAGCTGATGCATGTATCTTTATGGAAGAATATGAGAGGCCGTTCTTTAGCATATCTGCCAAATATTCCAAGATGAGTGGGATGTTCAACAATGATGCATCATGTCCCTTGCTGGTATTCCAATTGCTGAATCTCTTCCATTTTGCTAAGTAAACCTTTCTGGTGGATGGTCTTCGAGCCTCTGTTAGTATCCGCTGAACTTCCTTGGAGAGAGATAGGTTGAGGTTATTTATGGGATCTCCCAGGCTGTTAGCTGCAGTGTCTGAAGGTTTGGATGCACTGTTTTGAAATTGTGTTGAGTCAAAAGTAGAGGCCATTGGGGAAGGGCCCACCTCCTGGTGTGACATATGCTCCGTAGTAGTGGGTACCAGTGTTGTCTTGGCCAGTCCGGAGCTATTATGATTCCCTTGGGTCTCTCTGCTTTGATCTTTAGTAATACTGAGGTCATCAGAGGCAGAGGTGGGAATGCATAGATTGTTAGGAAGTTCCAGTTGAATGAGAGAGCATCTATTTTCCAAGCTTTTGGATGGTATGTCCTTGTGCAGAATTTTTGTAGATAATGGTTGAGGTGAGAGGCAAATAGGTCTACTTCTGGCCTGCCCCATGTCGAAGTGAGTTGTGTGAAGATCTTCGGATGTAACCTCCACTCGTGTGGATCTGTGAAATTCCTGCTTAGGCTGTCCGCCAACACATTGTCTTTGCCTGGAACAAACTGGGATTGTAACTGGATGTTTAGGCTCAGTGATTTTTCCCAAAGATGCATTGTCAGTCTGCAAAGGGGGTAAGAGTGGGTGCCCCCTTGCTTGTTTATATACCACATCACAGTGGTGTTGTCTGTCCGTATCAGTAAATGGCCTTGCTGAAGTTGGTGTTGAAAGGCCTCGATGGCATGCATTACTGCCAGCATTTCCTTTTGGTTTATATGCAGATGTGTTTCCTTTGGAGACCATTGTCCTTGTATACACCTGCCTTCCATGTGTGCCCCCCATCCAAGGTCCGAGGCATCTGTGGTCATGGTCTGTGTTACCTGTGGTTTTTTGAATGACATACCTGTGTTTGCCTGGCTCACCGAGGCCCACCATAGGAATTCCTTTTGTAGGCATGGAATGAGCGGTATGGTTGTCTCCAAGTTGTTGCTGTGCTGAGACCAAATGCTTTTTAGGTACCATTGAAGCTTTCTCATGTGTAGTCTTGCTAATGGAACCAGTAGAATGCAGGATGCCATGTAACCCAGGGCCTGTAGGAATTTCCTTGCAGTCATCTGGGTGAGTTTTGCTAAACCTTTGAAGTAATGAGTTAACTTCTCTTGCTTGTCTTCTGTCAGGTAAGCCATTTGAGAGGCTGTGTCTAATTTGGCTCCTAAGAAGATTATTTGCTGGGATGGCTGCAGTCTTGACTTTTGGAAGTTGACTGTGTATCCCAGAGCTTGAAGTAATCGTATGACATAGTCCAAGTTTTTGTCAACATCAATTTGTCGTCCGCTTGTATGAGGCAGTCGTCCAGGTACGGGTAAATTTGTATCCCCTGGAGCCTGCAATGAGCAATTACTGAAGCCAGGCATTTTGTGAATACTCTGGGCGCAGTAGATAAGCCAAATGGCAATGCTGAGAATTGATAATGCTCTGGCCCTGCAAGAAATCTGAGGTATCTTCTGCAGCTGTGTCTGATAGGGACATGCAGGTATGCCTCCTTGAGGTCCAGAGTAATCAGCCAAGACCCCTTGCCCAGCATGGGAAGGAGTTGCTGTAGAGTCAGCATTTTGAACTTTGGTACTATGAGAAAAGTGTTTAATGCGGACAAATCCAGTATTGGTCTCCATTGAGATTCTTTTCTTGGAACAAGGAACAGTCTTGAGTAGAACCCCTGGCCTTGTTCTTGTTGTGGAACTCTTTCTATTGCTTTCATCCGAGTCAGCAGAGAGAATTGCTTGATAGCCTCTGCCCTCTGGTTCTGTGGTAGGTTTGGCATGCCTTGTTTTCTTGGCAAGGTATGAAAATGGAACCTGTAGCCTCGGTCTATAATGTCCAAAATCCATTTGTCCTTTGTCAGTCTGTGCCAATTTTCTGCAAACAGAGATAATTTCCCGCCCAAGGGAGCTTCTATTTGTTCCCTGGTAGGCGGTAGTAGAGGAAAGTCATTGAGATTGTGGCTGTGGGGCAGGTGAAACCCCTGCGTTGCTTCTTTGGTTTCCTGGCTGCCATTGTCGTCCCCTGTAAGGACCTCTGTATTGGCCTCTTCCTCGGCCATGTCTGTTTTTACCCCTTTGAAACTTTTCTGGATTAGGAAAGGACCAGTTTTTTGAAGGCCAATTCCTACTGAATCTGGGGGGTTGAACCTGGAGGAAATCTTTCACCGTCTGAACTGATTTTGCTTTTTCCTCGATGGTCTTTAACACATCCTTGGCATTAGCACCAAAAAGCTTGTTCTTTTCCAAAGGTGCATCCAGAAATTTTACCTTTACATGATCTGGTAGCGGTTGATCTTTTAACCATGCATGTCTACGAATGACTGCCCCTGTCATAGCTGCCCTACATGAAGCTTCCAGTGCATCATATCCACACTGTAGGAAGTGATTGCTTACTTGCTGAGTATTATGTACAGCTTCCTGCAAAGCCTTCCTGTCTAAAGGATCAGGAGTGGCCAATGTTTTTTGTAAATCTTCTAACAGAAAATCCTGATATTGTAACATATGAAAAAGGCAATTTAAAGCTCTCATAGATAAGGTAGTGGATGTGTAAACCTTTTTGCCCCATCTCTCTAATGACCTAGCTTCCCTGTTGGAGGGCAATGGATTTTTAGAGGTGGAAGCTGAAACTCCTTTAGGCCCCTGTGAAATAGTTTCCAAATCAGCAGCATGGGCCCTGAATAAATGGGAATGTGTTTCTGGAACCCTGTAATACCTGTCTGGCTTGGCTGGAGCAGGAGGAAGAGAGTCAGGGGTAACACTAGAGTCAGAATATAAATCATCCAAAACATCAAGTACAGGAGGAATAGCTAAGGGCCTGTGCTGGGGCTTCTTAAGGAAAGTCTGAAGGCGTTTTCTGGAATCAGAATATTCCTGGCCTTGCCACTTGAAATGTTCCCTCATGGTATGCAGAACTTCCCCAAAAGAAATATCCTCAGGAGGGAGGCCGAGGGATGGAATCCTCTGCATCCGAGTCCTCATAGGTCTGGAAGAGCTCTTCCTGGCTATCAGAGTGGACAGAGCCCTCAGAATCTTCATCTGACGGAATAGGGTCAGAGGGTTCAACCCGGGGCCTTTTATCAGAAGGAGGCTGGGATCCTCTCTCAGGATGGGCCTGTGAACCTCTAATCATAGAAATTAAATCAGCAGCCACAGACATAATTTGTGTCTCTGGAGTAGGCTGAGGTAAGGTTTTAGTAGTAAGATGTTTTGTTTTGCTGGCTGCCTTAGCCCTAGTGTAGGCCTTAATAGACATGGCCATAGGAGGCCTGGCAGCTCCACGTGCAGGAGTGACCTTGTCTACAGCAATGGTCTCGGGCATTTCCTTGGTTTCGGTATCCGGAGGAAAATCAATAACTGGCGTCGGATTGATATTCGGAATCGGAGTGGTCGGTAATGCAGTGTCTTCGGTTCGGAGCGGTGGAGAGACCTTCTCAGAGGGAACCGGAGCACTCGCGATAGGTTTTGGCGTGGAGTCGGTGGTAGATGCGGGCCGAGGATGTCGGTCCCGGTCTTTTCGTTTCTTGGGAGTTTGCGATGTCGGAAGATCCGACGGCATTGTGTAAGCAAATTTTTCGCCGAAAAAATCTTCAGCGAACTCCGCCCGGCGCCTGAGAGTGCGCCTGTTGAAGCGAGCACAGGCTACACAGGCCGAGACGTCGTGGTCTGGGCCAAGGCAAGGAAGACAGTAAGAGTGGAAATCATTATGAGGTATTTGTTTACCACAAGAAAGACAATTGTTAACTTTTTCAGTAATTTCTGACATTGGCTGAGGCAAGAAAAGGTCCCCAACGGGGTACTTAGCTTTTTTGATGACTTCGGAATCAAAGAATACAGGAGCTGACCGACCGGCACTTGCAAACTGCTTCTGCTTCAGGCACCGCGCGGCAAGAAAGACTGAAGAAAATGGCGTCGGCTGATGCTTATGTACTCCAGCCGCTCTGACGTCGGAGAGAAATGCGACATCAGCCGACGTCAGACCCAGACTTTGGAATCCGGCCGACCGAGGGCTGCCTGAGGCAGGACAACCCATATGTTATGACTGCAGTTGCATTCTTGAAGGACATCTGCCAGACTCCACTGGAGAACTCGCACGAAGAACCTGGCTAGAGGCACCAGAAGAATGGTAGCCGACATGGAGCCCAAGGTTATGAGAACTAGACGAGCTAAACAAGATGGTGTGTCTAGTAGGCATTGTACCTGCTGCATAAGAGAGAATCCTCTGAAAAGGGAAGAGTTGCAACTTTTGTTACCATATTCAACTGTGTTACTATATTCAACTGAGTCCTGATAAATTTGCTGTCCTGGACTGGGTCCATCTTGGATTTTACCATGCTCATTGTGATTCCCAGGTGGCAAAAGAGGCAAAACATCACCTGAATCATCCGAAGTAGTTGATGCCTGGTGGGTGCCGTCAGGAGCCAATCATCCAGGTAAGGGAATACCGTCAGGAGCCAATCTTCCAGGTAAGGGAATACCTGGAAGCAATGCAGACGAAGTAGCACTGTGACTACTGCCATGCATTTGGTAAGCACCCAGGGGCAGTGGTGAGGCCAAAGGGCAGTGCTCTGAACTGGTAATGATCGGCCCCCAGCTGGAAGAGTAAATTTCTCCTAGAGTGCCTGTCTATTTTGATATGATAGCCCACATCCTGGAGATCGACCGAGCACATCAAGTTGTCCTGGACTGTACCATAACCATATGGAACTTTGCCTTCTTGACAAACAGATTCAAACTTTTTAGATCCAGGATGGGTCAAAGGTCTCCTGTCTTTGGCACCAAAAGATGAGCGAATAAGTTCCGCATCCGCATTGTTCAGCAGGAGGACTCATTTGTCTAGATGTTTTTGTACTTCTAGAAGGGCATTCTCCCCCTAACTGGGTGACACGTTGGGAAGATGCTCCCGGTGTGGGGAGGAGGAAGGGAAAAGGGAATGTAACAGCCTCTGGATATGATGTTTTAACCATCAAGCATTGTTTGTTTTATGTCTGCACATGCTGCTGGGTGCAAAGACAGTCTGCCCCTGACTGCTTCCAGAGTAGTACAGTCAGGCAGCGTTTCAGGAGTGCTGAAATGGCCTGTCAGAGAAGGGTTTCCTGAAGCCCTGGTTCTGTGGACCCCTTCTCCCTCTAGGGAAGTGTCTACTATTGAATCCTCTCCCTCTGTCCCTGGAAGACTATTCATCCTGCAAATTAGGAAAAGCCCTTTGAAATTTGTGGAACCACATCTTCTTTCTGCTCCATTGGTTCCTGGAAAAGGTCTACTGGGGGGAAGAAAATCTGATCACTATGGCAGATACAGTTTTGCCCTGCTGTTCGCTGTGGGTAACAGTCTCCTTAACTGATGGTCTGAACAAACAGGAACCGTCAAAGGGGGCGTTAATGAATAATGCTTTGAAAGGGTCCATAAACCTGCACAGTCTAATCCAGGCATGTCTCCTGAGGGCTATGCCTGAACCAGCTGCTCGAGAGGTTCCTTCTGCCACGTGGGAGATAAGCCTCATTGAGGAGTTAGCAACCAAAGCCATAGTATTCAGCTGTGTGGAACTGCGACTGCACTAGGAGATGTGCAAAGTTCCTTCACCGGGTCTCTCTGGAGGCGAATGAAGTGTGCTAGGTAACTCGATGCTATCAGCAAAAAGTGGCTGAAACATACACCTGCTTCTCATGTCTGTCCATGGCCAGAGACTCTGTTTGGGGTGAGTGGGTGGACAGTAAAGCTCTATTCGGTGAGCTCTTTCTTAGTGGCTGTTGACACCACAACGGTATCAACAAGGGCACCTTTACTCCAGAAAGGACGATCCTGAGGCGGACCAAGATACTTATCCGCAAGCTTCGGGACTGGTTCCATGGTGTCAGGCTCCTTCCAAGCCTGGCAGGTGATGAGATCAATAAGATCGTCCGCTGGTGGGGTCACCCAAGATATGGATGGCCCCGTCCCAAATGCCTCCAGGAACACTAACTCCTCCAAGGAAGGGGGTTGGGAAGACCATCCACCCCTTTTGTTTCAAGATTTCTAAGATACCTCTAAAGGAGATATTGTCGGGTGGAGATCAAGGGGACCCTTCCCCTTCATCAAAATCAGTGTCCTCTGTCAAAGACTCTAAGGGGAAGTCAGTGTGCTTCCTCTTGTACCGACGCTTCTGCGTACCTACTCTACTGGGTACTTGGGGGAGGACTCTGAAGACAGAGGAACCCCTTGGCTGAGGGGTTGGATGGAGGCTCTCTGGGAGGGGTTGATCATGGATCAGATGGATAGGAGCAAAGCTTCAATCCACAGATGATTCGGAAGGGCCTAGAGGAAGATGTACTGTGTCTCAAAGTTTCAAGAAAGTCCTCCCTACCATCTGGAATGCCAAAGATGCCGGGTGGCCTGCCTCCCCCCAACCCAGAGGCTGAAGCCCCAAAGTGAGAAAGAGAAGAAGCCACCCTGGATCCGACATTGCCAAAGCCCACTGGACCTGAGCTACTGAAGGCCGAGGCTCCTAGAGGAAGGGATGACTATAAGAAGAACAAGGTCGGAGCAGACAACGAGGATCCGGTGTCAATCCCTCAGATCTGTGACCCACTCTACTCCAACATAATTGGAGCCAAGCCGGTCTAGGACACCATTGGAGAAAGGGAAAGTAGTATCTCACAATCCAATGTCAGTCCACTAGGGAACATCAGGCCCTGCAACTCCGAAGCTGATGGGAGGAGGTGATATCAGGGTCAGAGCTCTCACGGATCCAGTATGGGTTTGTGAAGGCAAAATCCCCAGCTTGACATGGGCTTTGAGGAAACTCATCATCATCCGATCCACATGAGAATGAGAAAGCCAAGAAAAATCAGATAGGACAGGGAAGAATGAGTCCACCACACTGGTAATGCGGTAATAAAAAAGTTACAATGAACAAACAATAAATAAACACTGGTAGAAACATATTTAATAAACATATGCTAAAAAACAAGAACATTACCAGCATGGGTAAAACTAATTGGTGTAAAGAAATAGACTCTGCCTGACAAGGAAACATACCTCTCAATACCTCACAACTGTCCAGATTTTTATAGAATGCCCAAAATTTTCTCTCATATTTTTGGTCTGTTCGTCATAACATTTGTGGTTTTCAGCAAATCACTGAGGAAGCTGGCGATAACCAATAAAGATTTGAAGGAATTTGTTAGGAGGAGAACAGAGCAATAGTTAAGAGGAATAAGCCGATTTTCCCCATAAAACATAGTGGAATAAGATCGCTGTAAAGCTATGCAGTTAACGCTCACACACAACTCAAGTAGTAGGTTATAAATCAAAGTGGAAACATACGATAGGTTATAAATCAAAGTGGAAACGTACGATAGGTTACAAATCAAAGTGGAAACGTACGATAGGTTATAAATCAAAGTGGAAAAGTATGATAGGTTATAAATCAAAATGGAAACGTACGATAGGTTATAAATCAAAGTGAAAAAGTACGACAGGTTATAAATCAAAGTGGAAACGTACGATAGGTTATAAATCAAAGTGGAAACATACGATAGGTTATAAATCAAAGTGGAAATGTACGATAAGTTATAAATCAAAGTGGAAACGTACGATAGGTTATAAATAAAAGTGGAAAAGTACAATAGGTTATAAATCAAAGTGGAAACGTGCGATAGGTTATAAATCAAAGTGGAAAAGTACAACAGGTTATAAATCAAAGTGGAAAAGTATGATAGGTTATAAATCAAAGTGGAAAAGTACAATGATGAAATGGGGAAGGAAGTATGACAGATAAATAGAGACCGGAATTCGGGATGCAAGTCGTAAGGAGAATAGTAACAACCACATAGAATAGTATACTGATAAACTAGTAGAACGTAGTCCAAGAACTATGCCAGTGACGGAGAGACAAAATTTTACCAACAGTGATGTCTGTAAGTAGTGATATAGAAAACAGGCAAGTTGGGACTAGGATTTACTGTACGAAATCAGGAAAGGAAATAATGTGTTGGGAGCAAACAACTTTGGAAGGTAAGGTAACAGTGTGAAACAAGGCTAAGCAGAAGTGTGGACTGCAGAATACAGACTACTGTCACATCAGGGACTGACAAACAGAAGGGTTTATGGAAATACTAAATGAAAGACTGGCTCTGGTAGAGTTTTTAGTTGTGTCCAGAACAGAAGATACTGTTAAAAGAAAGGAATAATTACAAAATACTGTTAAAAAAGGAATAATTAGTAGGCCATATACAACACTGCATGACCACTGCAGAAGCAAACAGAGAAGGATTAGAAAAAAGGCAATTTACAAATGAACAAAATGAGGAAATCTGTAGGGTTCCTAAGTATGCTACAAAGTCCAGAAGGTTTAGTATTCCTGCATGCAAATGATAGGTATTTTATGCACTCAAATACACTACAGAGAATTTTTTCTTCAAGGAGAAAGAAAACACTGGAGAAGTGATTGGGAAGGCCGAGGTAACTGGAAACATTTATTGGGGAAGGGATGTAATATGTTGGCAGATTTTAAAAATTGCCAATAGATTACTTTGAAAAAAATACTTGGGGAACAATCAGTAGCAACTATGGAAATGGAAACGGATGTAGGACTTGCACTGCCTTATTAACTTTAAAAATATCAGCTGCCAGAAGGCAGTACCAGCAAAGGGAAAACAAATTCTATACCAGCTGTTACACAAGCTTTGAATATTGCAAAGCAGCTAAAAGAACTAGGGGTGGGTTCTTTATAAACAGAAATGAACACATTTCATTTAAAAAAATGGAATTTGTGGGAACAATATTTGGAGAATAACATGCAACAGCAGGAGGAGTGAGGTTTAAGGTAAGGCAGGAATTAAGCAATTTATGTAATGCTGGAATGAATGCAAATTGTTAAAGAAGACGTGTATACTGTGCAACAACAGTAATGGAAACAATTACTGTGGCTCACCCTTTTCTATTAACGTGAACTCGCGCTGCGAAGTAAAATGTAGCTGATTTATTGGGGATGTTCAAAGAAGGTTTAACAGAGTATGCTACCCATGCTAAACAGGCATCATCCAGTTTATTTATTAACTTAGTTATATTTGTTATTTAGAGTTCAGCACCGAATCATATGGATCTTTGTCAGATTCGGCTGAAGAGCACTGTCTGGTTAAATGACCTGCTCAGAGTCACAAGGTATAAAAATGGATGCCGAGGGAATCGAATGCTGGGCCACAGGAAACACCTCATCATTAAGAGCTCACACCTTAATCTTCTGCACTGAATGCCAGACGGCATAAATGGATAAGTGGGTGTTTATGTTACTGCTAAACACAAATGGTACCTCCTGGCTTGATGAGATTATTACCTGTTTAGAGTATATTCTTCTGTACCTCTGGCATTTAGATGACTGCATTTTAAAGCCTGAAGCTCTTCTAACTATCTGTATAAAAAAAATCATCCACAAGCTTTTCCTTTGGGACTCCTCTGAGAGTGAACTGTACTCAAAGGACCTTCCTGGTTAACAAACATAAGCAAAAATAGATAAGGCAATTTAAAACAACAGTTTAGCAGTTTGAGATTGCTACTACCAAAATGGGAAATGTTAACAACAAAATATACAAAAGGTCTTCACAATGACTCAAGAGAAGAATTTCTTGAAGAAATGAAAACATTTAGTAGTATAAAAAGACAAATACACCCCCACCCCCACACACACACACGCACGCACGCACGCACGCACACACACACACACACACACACACACACACAGGAAATGAGAGCTAGAATATTCAGCACTACTGAAGTACACAGTGTGTGTGTGTCTGTGTGGATCCAGTGTGGTACATTATTAATCTACACAATTAAATACAATGCGTTGTTCTACTGTGTTTTAACAAGAACTGCTTACACACAGCTTAGTAACACTCAAGCCTACATCAACGATTAGTTAAATTCAGCCCTGAGCCCCACTAAGTTTATTCATACAAACAGGAATATGTAGTCCTTACAATGCACACATTTTTTTCCAACAAGAAATAAATCAATGTTTGTTCAAGAATACCTCTCATGTGAGTCAGCATCAATTTGTTGTTTAAGTAATACTCACCAACAACGAAGAACATCAGGTCCCTCCTGTGAAAACACACAGAAACAAGACAGCCAAAGACCGCAGCACCAGCTGTAATACACAAAGGAGAAACACAATTACTCACCACCAAAGACTGCATGTTTTTAATAATAACATGTCTTTCTCTTTCCCCCCCGGAATGCATCCCCTTCAGCAGTCAACAATCTGAAAAGCAATCAAAACAGTAAAGGTCTGTTTTTACAAACACAGTTCTAAAAGCAAATCTGAACCACTTTCTTAGCAAACAAGTGCAGACTAGTTTTCTTAGATATAGTAATGCAAGTTGCAATAACTATTTAGGATTTCTGCCAAAAACATAAAAGCAGAGGTTCAGCCCAGGCCCCAGGCTACTTGCTTCCTACCCTGCAACAGGACCCATAAGAAACTCATTGTTCTGGAAATATACGAATGTCCTAGAAGTCAGTTATTCATAAACACGCAACCTGCTTTGCCACAGATCACCAGCATCGGTCTGTGTATAAAGCAGCGTTTTCTACTTCATACAATGTTCTGCTCCTCCCACTGTAGCACAAACCCTTCTCAAGCCTGACTGTAAAAAAAAAAAAAAGAAAAAAAGTTACAATGAATAAATAAACACTGGTAAAAACATATTTAATAAACATATGCTAAAAAACAAGAACATTACCAGCATGGGTAAAACTAATTGGTGTAAAGAAATAGACTCTGCCTGACAAGGAAACATACCTCACAACTGGTCTAGATTTTTTTAGAATGCCCAAAATTTTCTCTCATATTTTTGGTCTGTTCGTCATAACATTTGTGGTTTTCAGCAAATCACTGAGGATTGAAGTCACTAAATAATAACATACATCTGCGTTTTAGACTTTATATCCTTCATAAAAATGCATGATAATACAAACACTGCTATTCTAACAACTTTCTAAGTGTGTAAGAGGGATAGTTAAAATCTGTCCCTGATTTTGGGCCTTTGTCCCCCTATTACAAGGCTTTGCCCCAGACTTCTTGTGCCAAGAGGTTCAGAAGCAAGCAAGGAAATGTTTCACTCAAGGCCATGGATTACAGTTTCCACTCCTCCATGCAAAATAAGGTGAATATTTAAATGTAGGCATGCATGTTCATACATTATATAATTATGTAGACACAGATGTGTACAAAATGTACACATACACAAATATATGTAAATCGTGTGTTAAACTGTACATTTTATGCTGCATGTGTTAACAGTAATTTGGACATCAAGTCACTAAAAGATAACTGTCAGTCCAAAACAGACATGCCATTGGCAACACATGGAGCTTGTTGCTACTTGATTTCAGCCGACGCAAGGTTCGACTTACGCAGGGTTAACAATCATGGTGGAAGCTAAAACTGACAAATGTTCCCAAAGCTGGAGCAGAAGTGTTATGCTGTCAGACAGAAACTCTCATATCATAGAAGAAAACTATAACCAATATTATACAGTGGCTTCATGAATCAGACACATAAGGCACTGTAAAAAGTTAAGCTACATAATCATTTTAATGGTAACAGTTCATGGTACTTTACAGTTTGTGTGTTTGTAAAAGGTGGATTTGCAACAGTAAATACAATACTCCGACTTCATGCTCTGACGAACAAAAAACATGCATACTTCAGCCCAGCACCCTTTGCAGTTCTGTCTCTATTTTTGTAATGTTAATCTTATTACAAGTAAGGCAAAGCTAAATGATAATAATCAGAAAGGTAATAATGTGGTATATTATTTCTGCATTCTTAAACTTCATAAGGCCTTCCACAACTTCTCCTTACTAAGGCCAAAGTAACTACAAAATGTTGCTTTTTTTTTTTTTTTTTTTTTTTACAGAAAATGCCAGAATATAACAAGAACATCATCTGGAAAAATGAAAGGGCCTAACTCTGTGAAATTACACCAGAAGTAGATTATAAAGATTATAAAGCTGTTCCAGGGGCATACTGGGATAAAGCCCTGACTAAAGTTCAGCCGACCCAGGTTCAGTTATCAACTCAGGCAACTGACAGAGCAACACAGATGGATGGGTGTGCCTATCATGGAGGGGTGGATGGTTCCAAGAGTATTCTCTGACTACCCCTTGTGGGGACACCAATATGAGGAGATGTGGTACATAAAGGGGAAAGGGTGGCTGATATAGTTGAGTTGCCGCCGAGGTGAGGCAATACACTGGATGTCCCCACTGCATGCCGGCCACTTGAAAGCAGACATGGACACAGTGTTGGGGGGTAGGCCATTAAAGTTATTACTCCTGGCTGAATGGAGACAGCTAGACCCCTAACACTCCTTTAGGATCTGTGTTAGCTCCCGCTAAATTACAGCAACTCTGGGAGAACAGAAGTTGGCAGACCCAGCAATGGATGTGGAACACTGGGTAGAAAGGCCATAGGATGACATACAGGAACAGAAAGTGCTCAAAATAAATAAATAAATATATACATACATAAAAAAACAAGAGGAAGCACATTATAAAACAGACTATGTACACCCATTTAGTTCAGATAATTGTGCATTACTATACAACGTTAAGACCGCAAAAAGACTCTGGCATACAATCTGCAACTCTGGAACTTCTAAGAGCACACGGAATATTACAATAACATGGTAATACTCCATATTTAGGTATACACTTTTAATTTTGAATTTATTAAAAGTCATGACTTCTTCTGCTGTACAAATATTCCAGAATCCAGCAGAAGATTTAAGATGGATTACTCGCATTTTAATAATGCTGTTTAAAGCAAGCTTTACCTACTCAAGTCAGATTTGCAGAGTGAGTTAACCAGCACAAAACCTCCTCCCACCAACAGAGTTCAAACCTGAAGAGACAGTACATGCTTTTTACACAAATACAAATATAAAACACAGCATGCCTGAGACATATGTTCGCTAACAGCTGAAGAAAGAAGGAAGCTGGGCTTCATTTTTTGTGGGGACAATGTCCCCTACTCCCCTATGTATGCTGTTTTGCCCCTGCACGTTCTTTACTTCAGCTTCAGCTAACTGCACATACCCAAGAGCTGCTCAACAAATAAACTACCTGCTACTGAACATGGCTTATGGGCTTCAGAGAAAAGTTAACATTTAACCATATACTGACACTACAGAATATGAAGAGGAAAGACTATATGCACCAAAAAAGCAACAGTGCAGGAAGTAAGACTTCTGAAAACAATAAAAAATACTATTCACCCGTAATTATCTGTTTTTAATAAGACACACAAGATACAGAACAGCTAACAGTGTGTTAGCAAAATAATTTTCAAAAAACAAAATCTTCTTCTCCTTTCGGCTTTTCCCGGTTAGGGGTCGCCACAGCAGAACTCTGGTCCGCTAATGACTGGCAGTAGATTTTTTACAGGTGTCGAGGAGCCAGCTCGACTCCCAACCTTCAACGAAGGCACGCCCATTCTACACGTCTTTCAAACGCCAAACAAAATTAGCCAGTCTTCTTCAGCCTAAGAATACAGCCTTTAGTACACCTTATAGCTGTTTTTTTTCAGGGATTCTGCTTCAATGTACCATCAACCCCTGCCCAGCGGTTAACAGGTTCCACTTCCAAATGAAGGCACGGTGAAGGTGCAATGTGGTGCAAACCCTACATAACAGAAGCAAAATGAGCATAGCAGGGTAATACTTCAGTGTGACAGCTATACGTCTTCCATCTCTATGAACTATAATTATGACACAAGAAGCCCAGGACACCAGCAGCATTAAACTTGGCACGCATATCCTGCAGTATAAATGTAAAGAATAGTGCAGAGTTACAATTAAATTATCAGATATAACCCTGGCAATCTCCAGCCTGATGTTCTGAGATGCGTGCTTACTTTTTTGCATCAGATTTACACCAAACCGGTCCACAAATATAAATGCACACTCAATAAAGTTACAACCTCATAAATAAGAAGCAAGGGGGACAAAGTTATATTCCTGAGTTAATCTTTGAGTAATATATCAATATCATACACCGAATACATCAAACAGACTAATCGATACAAAGGTTACGATGGAATGTATAAAACTGCACTAATCACGATGCTTCTGTTTGTTAATAGACTAATCTCTACAAGGGTTAGGATGGAATGTATAAAAAGTACAGTTGTGTACACTTACCATAAATGTAGATGTTAGAGTGCATCCACTGTTGCAGTCATTACATTTGGGTTATCTGCCTGCAGGTAGCCCTCAGCTAGCCTGAATATCAAAGTCTTGGATTCCTGCATCGGATGCTGTCTCTTCTTCCATGACGTCAGGTCGTCAGGGGTATAAAACATGCAGCAGATGCCATTACATCAGTATTTCTTGCCCCAGATGTCAGGTGCCCCCATAATGGGAAGCAATTACATGTTAGGTTACACCTCCAACAAAAAGCAAATACACCAAACAAGAAGGAAGGTAGAGCCAAGAGAAGTCAGGTGGCTGGTGGGAGGGTAACAAAGACTGCAACAGTGAATACACTCGAACATCTACATTTCAGGCAAGTGTACATAACTGTACTATGTTCTTCATGTTTCACTGTTGCAGTCATTACATTTGGGTTGATTCCCAAAGCTAAGGAAGGGAGGAGGAAATTAGAGAGCATTAGGACCAGCTATTAAGCCCTGCAAGACTGCAGTGACAAACCCAGCTCTGGATTTTGAAAAAATAGGCATGTGGTAATGCTGGGTGAAGGTATGTACAGAGCTCCAGGTAGCAGCTTCTAAGATGTCCCTGGTAGGGACGCCTCTGATAAAGGCTACAGAGGTTGATGTAGCCCTGGCGGAATATGATCTTATCCCCTGTGGGGTAGGTTTTCCATGGAGCTTATAGCAGAAATTAATGCAATGGGCTATTCACTTAGAAATGGTTTGCTTTGAAATGGCCTTCCCCTGCAGCAAAGCCAACAAGCAGCTGTTCAGATTTTCTGAGAGGCTTAGTCCTGTCCAAATAAAATCTAAGTTGTCTGTGCACGTCCAAAGAGTGCAGTATTCGTTCTCCTTTGTTCTGTGGATTAGGGAAAAAAGTTGGCAAATGAACGGACTGATTAAGGGCCACACTAGACACCACCTTGGGCATAAAGGAAAGACTGGTCCTGAGGGACACCCTGTCTGCATGGAAGATGATGAAGGGCTCCACTGCCATGAAGGCCTGTAATTTGGACACTCTTCTTGCTGAAGTGATGGCTAGAAGGAAGGTTGTTTTCCAAGAAAGGAATATCAACTTTGTAGTTGCTGCTGGCTCAAAAGGAGGGAGAGTGAGCTTTTCCAATACAAAGTTAAGGTCCCAGGCTGGAGTAGAGCTCTCCTGAAGAGGAGGGGTCTTACATTTTTGGCCCCTCTGAGGAATTGCTTTAGTAGGGGGGTGAGAGAAGAGGGGTGGTTCAGTATTATAATGTGCCGAAATGGCAGAGGCATGAATTTTAATAGACGAGAAGGAAAGGCTCTTCTGGAGCATTTCTGTTGAGTACTGAAGAATATGTGGTAAGCTGGGCACCTTTGTGCCCATCCTCTGAGTCTGGCTCCAGGAACAGTATCTTTTCCACTTTTCAGCATAGGATTTTCTAGTACTAGGCTTCCTTGCCTCCAGAATGACATCTAGCACCTGCTTACTGAGGGATGCTATTGGAGAGCTCAAGGAATTAGCCAGGCTGCAAGGTTCAGGGTTTGAAGCAGAGGTTGCAGAATCTGGCCCTCTTCCTGGGACAACAGGGAAGGGGTCTGAGACAGGTGCCAAGGTTCCAGCAGTGTCATATTGCGCAAGAGGGGGTACCAGTGCTGGCATGGCCAGTCTGGTGCAATCAGTATTGTCCTTGGTTTGTCCTGTTTGATCTTTAGCAGAACCTTTGAGGGGAGAGGCAGAGGGGGAAAGGCATAAACTGAGAGGCTTTCCCAGGTAAAGGACAGGGCATCCACTTTCCAAGCATGACTGTGGGAAGTCCTTGTGCAGAATTTGTCCAATTGGTAGTTCTGAGGGGAGGCAAACAGGTCTATCTCTGGATTCCCCCATTTGTTTCTCAAGAGGTTGAATATCTTTGGTTCCAGTATCCACTCGTGTGGGTCCATGAGATTTCTGCTTAGGTCGTCTGCCAGAGAATTTAGCTAGCTATCAGGAATTGAGCTTGTAGGTGCACTTGGTAGCTCAAGGCTGTATTCCACAGAGCCGTGGCTAGTCTGCAGAGAGGCTATGAGTGGGTTCCCCCCCTGCTTATGTACCACATAACTGTGGTGTTGTCTGTCTCCACCAATAATTGTCCTGGAAGAATGTGGTCCTTGAAGGCTGTCAGGGAATTCTGTACAGCTAACATTTCTTTTTGGTTGATATGCAGGTGCATCTGTCTCGGGTTCCATTTGTCCTGAATGCACTGCCCTGCCAAGTGAGCCCCCCATGCATAGTCTGATGCGTCTGTTGCTGGGGGTTGGGCAGCAGGGGGTAGAGTGAATGGGAGCCCCTTGCTGTGGTAGCAGGCCTCTGCCCACCAAAGGAACTCTGTCTTTATACAAGGAATAATTAGAATCATTGATTCCAGGTCCTGAGAATGTTGACACCATAGGCTTTTTAGATACCGTTGTAGTTTCCTCATATGCAGTCTTGCATATGAAATTAGTAGAATGCAAGAGGCCATGAACCCCAGGGCTTGCAAGATTTTCCTTGCAGATAGCTGGGGTCTGTGTGGCCAGTAGTTTGAAGTGGGTCTACATCAGATGAACAAAAAATCCATTCATCGAATACGTAATGATCGAAACATCACGAAAATCGAAATCGGTATTGTGGGGGGCTGCACCCCCCACCTCCGCTAAATATATATTCTAACTCCGAGATCACACTACAGTGAGGAAAGAGCAAATACCCTAATCCTCACTGTACTGAGACCCCAAAATACCTTTTTCAATTTCCATGAAGCTTCGATCTTTACGTATTCGATGAATGGATTTTTTGTCCATCTGATACAGACCCGTTTGAAGTAGGTTGTCAAATAAACTTGTTTCTCTGGAGTGAGGAAAGCCATCTGGGAAGTTGTATTCAAGCTTGCTCCAAGGAATACAATTTGTTGGCAGGGTACTAGGTGAGATTTCTTTTCATTTATGGTGTACCCCAGTGAGTTTAGAAGTTTCTTTACGAACGCCAGATGTTTTAACAGCAATTCCTGGCTTTCTGCCTGAATCAGACAATTGTCCAAGTATGGGTATACTTGAATATTTCTCTGCCTACAAAACGCAATGGCTGGAGCTAGATACTTTGTGAATACCCTGGGCGCAGTAGATAAGTCAAAGGGAAGTGCAGTGAACTGATGCATGGAGCCTGCTCTGAAGCTTAGGTATTTCCTGCAAGATTCCCTTAATGGAATGTGCAAGTAAGCTTCCTTTAAGTCTAAGGTTGCCAACCAGGCATCTTTGCCTAGCATAGGAAGCAGCTGTTGAAGTGTTAGCATTTTGAATTTTGGGATTACCAAAAAGGTGTTTAGAATAGAGAGGTCCAGGATAGGATGCCAGGAGCTGTCTTTTCTGGGTACCAGGAAAAGTCTTGAGTAAAAACCTTGTCCCCTTTCTTCTGCTGGGACAGGCTGAATAGCCCTGATACTTAGAAGAGAGAGAACCTGCTGTTGAGCCTCTGCCCACTGATTTGGGGGTTGGTCTGGCCAAGCGTTTGGGGCTGGTAAGGTGTGGAAGTGGAATCTGTATCCTTGGAAAACTATATTTAAAACCCATTTGTCTTGGGTAATGAGTTCCCAGTTTTCTGCATGCAGTGCAAGCTTCCCCCTAAGGGAGCAGGGTTTGGAAGAGTTAAGATTAAGTCATTGTGACATTTGTCCATAGGGGGGTGTCTTACTACTTCTAGACTTCGAAGTGGGAGCTCCCCACTGCTTAGGGCTGTGTGTACCTTGAGACTGTGGCCTAGGTGGTCTGCTGTTTCTGGGTTTGGACTAAGAAAGCCTGAAAGAGACTAGAAAGGACCAATTCTTAGAAGGCCAATGCCTACTAAATCTGGGAGGCTGTACTTGCAGGAAATATTTAACAGTTTGCATAGCTTTAGCTTTTTCCTCCATCTTTTTACGAACTTCTCCTGCTTTATTGCCAAACAGGCGGTCTTGGTTTAAGGGAGCATCCAGTAATTTAGCTTTAACATGATCTGGCAAGTTTTGCTCCTTAAGCCAAGCATGCCTTCTAAGTACAGAACCAGTTACAGCAGCCCTGCAAGATGCTTCTAAAGAGTCAAAACCACATTGCAAAGTATGTTTACCAACTTGTTCAGCAGAATGCATTAAATCCTGTAATTCTTTATGTTCAGCACAGTCAGGAATCAACATCATTTTCTATTTAAGTAGCTCCATAATATGCTGCTGATACTTTAACATATGAAACTGGCAATTTAAGGCCCTAATGGCCAAGGTAGCAGAAGTGTATACCTTCTTACCCCATCTGTCCAACGCCCTGGAATCTCTATCAGAGGGGGGTCGGGGTTTTGGCAGCAGTAGCCTTAATGCCTTTTGGTCCTTGGGAAATGCACTCTGGATCCGTAGTAGGATTCTTGAAGAGGAACTTGTGAGAGTCAGGTACTCTGTAATACCTGTCAGGTTTTCTTGGAGCTGGAGGTAAAGTGTCTGGGGCCAGGCTAGATTCCAAGAAGGCATAATCTACAATGTCCAGAACACGAGGGATAGCTAAAGGCCTGTGTTGAGGGAGAAGTAAGAATTCCTTAAGCCTCTTTTTGGACTCAGAGTAATCCTGGCTTTCCCAGCGGAAATGCTCCCTAAGAGAGTGCAAGGTTTCACCAAAAGAAAAATCTTCTGGAGGGGTAGCAGAGGGAATGGAATCCTCAGCATCAGAATCCTCATACGTGGATAAGGGCAAATCCTGGTAATCAGAAGAAACAGAAATTTCAGAATCCTGATCAGAAGAATCGGAAGGGAAATCAGTTCTAGGTCTCTTAGAGGGAGAAGGCTGGCTTCCCCTAATTAAAGTAACAAGGTCTTCAGCCATTCTAAGCATTTGTTTTTTAGGCATATGGGCCTGATCATGCGGTTTGGACGTCAAGTTTTCTAGGCATGGGTTGAGTTTTACGTCTTGATGAAGAAGATGGCATTGGTTCGAAATGCAAATCTGTAGGCCTGAATACACCCTCAGAAGCTGGTGCCTGCATAGTGGCTCCAGAACCATCTGAGGTAGAGACATCCACAGGTTCCATAGTCGAAGAAGCATCTCGCGGCATACTGGACTCCGAATGGGTCTCAGTAGAGGCCTGCAAATCTGAATTAGCGGGTACCAGGGCCTGCGAAAGCACCTCACAGAGTACCGGCGAACTGGCGACTAGCTTAATGGAAGCGTCGTCGGCAGTTTTGGACCTATGCGGTCTGTCTCTGTCTTTATCTTTACGTTTTTTCGGAATGTCGGTAGTCGGCTGGCTTACCAAAGCCATTTCTGGACAGTTATACAGAGTACCAAAATAATTTGCTGCAAAAATAGACCGATAACGAATAGTTCGGGGGTTGAATAAGGCACAAAACCGACAGAGAGTGACGTCATGGTCTGGGACTAAGCAAGGAATGCAGTGCGAATGAAAATCTTTGAGGTATTTGCTTTCCACAGTTAATACAATTGTTAACTTTTACTGACATCGGTAGTAATGCATTTCTGGCTCTAACAGTGTTTTGCATAAAGAGCAAGAAAAAGGATCCCCAATGTTGTACTTAGCTTTTTTTGAATACTTTGGTGCTGAAACTCGAAATTGAAAATTTCAGGAGTCGGCCGACCGGCACTTGCAAACTGCTTTTGCTTCGGGCACCGCGTGGCAAGAAAGACTGATGTAATGGCGTCGGCTGCATGTTTTATACCCCTGACCTTAACAAGTGGATGGGAAAAAGAAAGTTTACCCCAGGGATCACTTCAATGGCTCTGCTGGACAGAGGCACAGGGAACATTTCTAAGGGGGCGGGGAAAGCCAACACATTCCGGCTAGGCTTATAAATGCCTTTCGGGCAGACAGCCTAGTACCTACTTATGGACCTAATAGAAGTACTGACAGTGAGAGTGATTCTGAATAGACAGATGTACTGACAGTGAGAGTGATTCTGAATAGACAGACGTACTGACAGTGGATATGATGAGCCTGATGTCATGCAAAGACTGGAAATGGGTGGCTGATGATGATGAGACAGTAGCTCTTCAGGACAGGAGAATGGCTTTTCAAGAGCAGATGACTATGAAAACCTTTGTACTAACCACCCCAAAGATCACTCCACCAATAAAAAACTGAGTAAAAATGACGACACTGAAACATACCCTGCTGCTTTTCAGAGATACTTCAACAATGAGAATTGTGCATAGTCAGAATGGGCTAAAATTTCATCTTCACAACTTACAGGGAAACATTCAATGCCTTTACAGATATGGAATTTGCTGGTTATATGGACTATCAAAAACTACAAAATACTTGCTAGCTGGGTCTGTTGTGTCTTCTGAAACACAAGCATTGAAATTTTGTATATGGACATTTACTTCAAGTTAAATGATAAAGCTGCCAGTGTCTAAACCATGATTTAAACTTGTAGGAAAAACAGTATAAATAAAATCATTTGTAAGAATAATCATTTTAGCAACTGGACAAAAACAAAAGGGCAATTCCAAGTAATTTAAATAAATTGGCTTATCAGAGTGAGACTAAACGCAATGCTAAACTGGCTGTACTGAAAGAAAGATTACTAGCTAATGAAGCACAATTTAAAACTGAAGAACCTATATCTGCAAATGAAGGTGAACACTCACAACACGTTAGTAAGTAATATAGTACACTTAGTTCTGTCGCTCGTTCTTCTCTAACACAAATGAAGGTGAACACTCACAACACGTTAGTAAGTAATATAGTACACTTAGAACACAAATGAAGGTGAACACTCACAACACGTTAGTAAGTAATATAGTACACATAGTCTTCTACTTTCGTTAGTCTAAGTCTTTAATGAAGGTGAACACTACAAACTTTAGTAAAAGTAGTATAGTACAGTAAGTTCTTCGTTCGTCTCTAACACATATAACAAGAAGCTTTGGGGGTTCACTCAGATGCTTTAATACACAGAAACACATCAGGATGGATAGCAGCATCTTTAAATATGAACATACTAATTAACAGACAGACCTTACATACATACATGCTAACTACAAAATGGCAGTCATGCTCGCATGTGCTCCGTATTTATACATTTGTGCAAGCCCTTGGATGACTTCTTAAAGGTATATACACACATATTGATCTACATCATCCCTCTTAAAAGACTGCCCTTTATGCAAAACAATGTTAGAGCTAGAAATGCATTACTATATACATTAGAAACAAAACACAATGTTCATGTCCAAGTTGCTTCAAATCTGCTGCAAAGTTTAGAGATTCGACCGTACCTCATAACATAACAATCTGGATCAAGTTTAGCAACAGGGACAGTGTGCGGTGCACAGCCCATATCAGGAACTTCTGGATTCATCACAGGAACAAGAATGTCCTCTGGAACTGGAACACTGGACAACTCACTCTGAGATAAAGAGTCTTTCTCACAGGCTATGTGCTGTGGTATAGGCTCAGACACCGGTCTCAAATGCTTCCAATTCTGCCTAAAAACTGTTCCTTCTGATTCCACAATGTACAATCTCTGCTCTGGACCAATATTCTTCACAACACCAATCCGATCATAACCTTTGGACGTTTGCATCCCTATCACTTCTCTCTCTCGCAATGGATTGAGTGGTTTACTGGTCTTATCATGATAGGACTTCTGGGATAAGACGTTTCTTCAACAGAATGGCTTGCACTGATTGGCTGTTCTTGACACATGGAACCAACAATTAACTATGGATTGGTAATGTGGTTCTGGTTTGTCTCGATAGAAGTCTCTGAGTAGGTGAACCAAGATGTTGGTCCTAAGGAACATTTCTGAGATTCAAGAGTTTCAGGAAGACATCACTATTGGCTCGTTTTGACTTCTCAAGAAACTGTTTTGCACTTTGCACTGCACGTTCTGCCAAACCATTTGAGTGTGGGTACTCTGGACTACTTGTGACATGAGCAAAGTCCCATTCTTCAGTAAATCTTTTACACTGTTGGCTTGTAAACTGCGTGCCATTGCCAGAAATAATTTTATGTGGACTTCAATGAACAGCAAAATGACGCTTCATCTTAGTAATAACAGTACTGGATGCAAGATTGGAAAGTAGGTCAGTCTCGAACCAGTCAGAGTAAGAGTTTAACACCAAATAATGTTGACCATTCCACTCGAAGATATCAATGGCTACTGTCAGCCAAGGTAGTTCTGGGATCTGGTTAAGCTAAAGTGGTTCCTTCTGTTGATATGGCTTTGTACCATTACACACTGAACAAGATAAAAGTGCTCTCTCAATGTCTTGTGACATGGAAGGCCAAAATACTAGTGCTGTCTCCCTTCTTATGGTAGATTCGGTTCCTGGGTAACCACAATGCAAGACAGTAATGTACCCTGGTTGCAAGGACTTTGGAACAATTACTTTCAGACCTTCCATAATGATACCTCTGTCAGACAAAATCTCATCTCTGTATGGAAAATAAGGTTACACTTCTTGAGGTAAACTAGATTGCTTTGACGACCATCCATGACTGATAAAGTGGTTTTGCCTTTGTAAAACTGGATCTGTGGTTCTGTGATCTCGTAGCTTATCGAGAGTGGTGGAAGAAAAATCTCTCACTTCCATGACTTTAAAATCAAGGTTCTCATTCTCGTTTTATTCTGTGGTATTTCTGCGCGATCTGGATAATGTATCAGCAAGATAAAGTAGTTTGCCTTTCTTGTAGACAAGACTGAAATTGCACTTTTGCAATCTCAGCATCATATGCTGCCGTTTGGATGGAGCTGAATGCATTGGCTTTCTCAGGATAGTGACTAGAGATTGGTGGTCTGTTTCGATCTGGAACTTTGAACATGCAAATACAATTGCCAAAAGCTCTTTCTCGATCTGGGCATACTGCATCTCAGTTTGGGTAAGACTTCGCGCTGCATAGGCAAAACCAAATTTTGAAGCATCACAGAAAGTGCAACTGGTTTGTGAACATTATAGTATCTGAGAGTTGGTGGACTAGCAATTCTGTGTTTCAGGATTTCAAATGCTCTTTGGTGTTGCTCTAATCAACACCAGGATACATCTTTACATGTCCGCTCTCTGAGGGGTGCTGATATTTGGCTCAAGTCTCGAATGAATTTGCTTAGGTAGTTGACCATGCCAAAAAAATGTTGCAGGGCTTGAACATTGTCTGGAGCTGACATCTCGAGAATGGCTGTTTGCCCAGCATAGGTAGAAAAAATGTTGTTTGTCTTTCGGCTTTTTCCTGGTAAGGGGTCGCCACAGCGGAACTCCGGTCTGCTAATGATTAGCAGTAGATTTTTACGAAACGCCGAGGTGCCAGCTCGACGCCCAACCTTCAACGAAGGCACGCCCATTTACGCACGCATGTCTTTCAAACGTTACCCAATCGCAGGGAAGTCATACAGACTCCACACAGAAGGCACTCCCCAAGCCACACCGAGAATCGAATGGGAGAACCTCTTGCTGTGAGGTAACAACGCTACCGCTGTACCAACGCGGCATTACTTATAAGTAGAAAAAAATGTGCTGGGTGAAATTAAAATAGTGGTCTGTTAAGCTAACATGGTGGACTTCCTTATTAAATGAAAGCAGCTCCATTTTCAAACTGTCTCTAAGCCCTAATAATGACTGGACATGTCTCTTGACCACATCAGTAGCTTCTTCCAGCAGAGTAACATGAAAGCACTACTAAGCCTTCGATTTGAACTTTACACACTCTAAAAGTACAGTTTTGTACCTACCATAAATGTAGATGTCCGATAGACATGCAACTGCAGTCATAACATGTGGGTTGTCCTGCCTCAGGCAGCCCTCGGTCGGCCGGATTCCAAAGTCTGGGTCCGGCGTCGTCTGAAGTCGCATTTCTCTCCGACGTCAGAGCGGCAGGAGTACATAAGCATCAGCCGACGCCATTTTCTTCAGTGTTTCTTGCCCCAGATGCCAGGTGCCCTCCAAGGAAGGCTGTAATCAAATTGGAAGACAAAAACAGGATTCCAGACAAATAAATCAGCAATAAAACAAATACACCATAACAGATATCCCCAGCTAAGAGTAACAGGGATAGGAGTGGACCCTAGGCATAGAGGGGAAGGAGGGAGGGAAAATCCGACTGCAGTTGCATGTCTATCAGACATCTACATTTATGGTAGGTACAAAACTGTACTATGTCCTTCAAGAATGCAACTGCAGTCATAACATGTGGGTAGAATACCATAGCTTAGCTGGGGGAGGAGGTATGCTCTAGGAAAAAGATGGTGTGGCAATCAAACCCTGCAGGACTGACGAAGCAAAGCCTGCTCTGGATCTGGAGTATAGAGGGAGATTGTAGTGTTTGGAGAATGTATGCACTGAGCTCCATGTAGCAGCTTCTGGAATGTCCTTAGTAGGCACCCCTCTTAAGAATGCTGTAGAGGTGGCTGTAGCTCTGGTGGAATGTGGTCTGACATTGGCTGGAACAGTCTTTCCATGAAAGGAGTAACAGAATCTGATGCAATGTCCAATCCATTTTGAAATTGTCTGTTTTGAAATTGCTTTTCCTTGGACTGCAGGGTAAGCTACAAAAAGTTGTTCAGACTTCCTACTGGCCTTGGTTCTGTCCAGGTAGTACTGAAGTTGTCTGTGAATGTCCAAGGTATGCAACAGTCTTTCCCCCTTATTCTCAGGATTGGGGAAGAAGGCAGGCAGATGAATGGCTTGATTTAAAGAAACCCTAGATACCACCTTTGGCATAAAAGTAGGGTTGGTCCTTAATGAAACCCTGTCTCTGTGAAAAATTATGAACGGTGGTATTGCCATTAGGGCCTGCAATTCCGAAACCCTTCTTGCTGAGGTAATTGCCAACAGGAAAGCTGTCTTCCATGAGAGAAATTGTAAGTCAACTGAAGCTGATGGTTCAAATGGGGGTAGAGTCAGTTTTTCTAGGACAAAATTGAGGTCCCAGGCAGGCACTGGGGCCTTTCTTGGTGGCTTAATGTTCTTGATTCCCCTGAGGAATTGCCGTAGCAAAGGGTGTGAAAAAACTGGAGGATCAGTGTTGTATCTAGCTGAAATAGCTGATGCATGTATCTTTATGGAAGAATATGAGAGACCGTTCTGTAGCATATCTGCCAAGTATTCCAAGATGAGTGGGATGTTCAACAATGATGCATCATGTCCCTTGTTGGTATTCCAATTGCTGAATCTTTTCCACTTTGCTAAGTAAAACTTTCTGGTGGATGGTCTTCGAGCCTCTGTTAGTATCCGCTGGACTTCCTTGGAAAGAGATAGGTTGAGGTTATTTATGGGATCTCCCAGGCTGTTAGCTGCAGTGTCTGAAGGTTTGGATGCACTGTTTCGAGATTGTGTTGAGTCAAAAGTAGAGGCCATTGTGGAAGGGCCCACCTCCTGGTGTGACATATGCTCTGTAGTAGTGGGTACCAGTGTTGTCTTGGCCAGTCCGGAGCTATTATGATTCCCTTGGGTCTCTCTGCTTTGATCTTTAGTAATACTGAGGTCATCAGTGGCAGAGGTGGGAATGCATATATTGTTAGGAAGTTCCAGTTGAATGAGAGAGCATCTATTTTCCAAGCTTTTGGATGGTATGTCCTTGTGCAGAATTTTGGTAGTAGATGGTTGAGGTGAGAGGCAAATAAGTCCACTTCTGGCCTGCCCCATGTCTTGGTGAGTTGTGTGAAGACCTTCGGATGTAACCTCCACTCGTGTGGATCTGTGAATTTCCTGCTTAGGCTGTCCGCCAACACATTGTCTTTGCCTGGAACAAACTGGGATTGTAACTGGATGTTTAGGCTCAGTGATTTTTCCCAAAGATGCATTGTCAGTCTGCAAAGGGGGTAAGAGTGGGTGCCCCCTTGCTTGTTTATGTACCACATCACAGTGGTGTTGTCTGTCCGTATCAGTAAATGACCTTGCTGAAGTTGGTGCTGAAAGGCCTCGATGGCATGCATTACTGCCAGCATTTCCTTTTTATTTATATGCAGATGTGTTTCCTTTGGAGACCATTGTCCTTGTATACACCTGCCTTCCATGTGCGCCCCCCATCCAAGGTCTGAGGCGTCTGTGGTCATGGTCTGTGTTATCTGTGGTTTTTTGAATGACATACCTGTGTTTGCCTGGCTCACCGAGGCCCACCATAGGAATTCCTTTTGTAGGCATGGAATGAGCGGTATGGTTGTCTCTAGGTTGTTGTTGTGTTGAGACCAAATGCTTTTTAGGTACCATTGAAACTTTCTCATGTGTAGTCTTGCTAATGGAACCAGGAGAATGCAGGATGCCATGTAACCCAGGGCCTGTAGGAATCTCCTTGCAGTCATCTGGGTGAGTTTTGCTAAGCCTTTGAAATAATGAGTTAACTTCTCTTGCTTTTCTTCTGTCAGGTAAGCCATTTGAGAGGCTGTGTCTAGATTATTTGCTGGGATGGCTGCAGTCTTGACTTTTGGAAGTTGACTGTGTATCCCAGAGCTTGTAGTAATCGTATGACATAGTCCAAGTTTTTTGTCAACATCAATTTGTCGTCCGCTTGTATGAAGCAGTCGTCCAGGTACGGGTAAATTTGTATCCCCTGGAGCCTGCAATGAGCAATTACTGAAGCCAGGCATTTTGTGAATACTCTGGGCGCAGTAGATAAGCCAAATGGCAATGCTGAGAATTGATAATGCTCTGGCCCTGCAAGAAATCTGAGGTATCTTCTGCAGCTGTGTCTGATAGGGACATGCAGGTATGCCTCCTTGAGGTCCAGAGTAATCAGCCAAGACCCCTTGCCCAGCATGGGAAGGAGTTGCTGTAGGGTCAGCATTTTGAACTTTGGTACTATGAGAAAGGTGTTTAATGCGGACAAGTCCAGTATTGGTCTCCATTGAGATTCTTTTCTTGGAACAAGAAACAGTCTTGAGTAGAACCCCTGGTCTTGTTCTTGTTGTGGTACTTTTTCTATTGCTTTCATCCGAGTCAGCAGAGTGATTTGCTTGATAGCCTCTGCCCTCTGGTTTTGTGGTAGGTTTGGCATGCCTTGTTTTCTTGGCAAGGTATGAAAATGGAACCTGTACCCACGGTCTATAATGTCCAAAATCCATTTGTCCTTTGTCAGTCTGTGCCAATTTTCTGCAAATAGAGATAATTTCCCGCCCAAGGGAGCTTTTATTTGTTCCCTGGTAGGCGGAAGTAGAGGAAAGTCATTGAGATTGTGGCTGTGGGGCAGGTGAAACCCCTGCATCACTTCTTTGGTTTCCTGGCTGCCATGGTCTTCCCCTGTAAGGGCCTCTGTACTGGCCTCTTCCTCGGCCACGTCTGTTTTTACCCCTTTGAAACTTTTCTGGATTAGGAAAGGACCAGTTTTTTGAAGGCCAATTCCTACTGAATCTGGGGGGGTTGAACCTGGAGGAAATCTTTCACCGTTTGAACTGATTTTGCTTTTTCTTCAATGGTCTTTAACACATCCTTGGCATTAGCACCAAAAAGCTTATTCTTTTCCAAAGGTGCATCCAGAAGTTTTGCCTTTACATGATCTGGTAGAGGCTGATCTTTTAACCATGCATGCCTACGAATGACTGCCCCTGTCATAGCTGCCCTACATGAAGCTTCCAGTGCATCATATCCACACTGTAGGAAGTGATTGCTTACTTGCTGAGTGTTATGTACAGCTTCCTGCAAAGCCTTCCTGTCTAAGGGATCAGGAGTGGCTAAAGTTTTTTGTAAGTCTTCTAACAGGAAATCCTGATATTGTAACATATGAAAAAGACAATTCAAAGCTCTCATAGATAAGGTAGTGGATGTGTAAACTTTTTGCCCCATCGCTCTAATGACCTAGCTTCCCTGTTGGAGGGCAATGGATTCTTAGAGGTGGAAGCTGAAACTCCTTTAGGCCCCTGCGAAATAGTTTCCAAATCAGCAGAATGGGCCCTGAATAAATGGGAATGAGTCTCTGGGACCCTGTAGTACCTGTCTGGCTTGGCTGGAGCAGGAGGAAGAGAATCAGGGGTAGCACTAGAATCAGAATATAAATCATCCAAAACATCAAGTACAGGAGGAATAGCTAAGGGCCTGTGCTGTGGCTTCTTAAGGAAAGTCCTAAGGCGTTTCCTGGAATCAGAATATTCCTGTCCTTGCCACTTGAAATGTTCCCTCATGGTATGCAGAACTTCCCCAAAAGAAATATCCTCAGGAAGGGAGGCCGAGGGGATGGAATCCTCTGCATCCGAGTCCTCATAGGTCTGGAAGAGCTCTTCCTGGTTATCAGAGTGGACAGAGCCATCAGAATCTTCATCTGAAGGAGTAGGTTCAGAGGGTTCAAACTGGATCCTTTTATCAGCAGGCGGCTGGGATCCTCTCTCAGGATGGGCCTGTGACCCTCTAATCATAGAAATCAAATCAGCAGCCATGGACATAATTTGTGTCTCTGGAGTAGGCTGAGGTATGGTTTTAGTAGTAAGATGCTTTGTTTTGCTGGCTGCCTTAGCCCTAGTGTAGGCCTTGATAGACATGGCCATAGGAGGCCTGGCAGCTCCACGTGCAGGAATGACCTTGTCTACAGCAATGGTCTCGGGCATTTTCTCGGTTTCGGTATCCGGAGGAAAATCGATAACTGGCATCAGAGTGATGTCCGGTATCGGAGTCGTTGGTAATGCGGTGTCTTCGGTTCGGAGCGGTGGAGAGACCGTCTCAGAGGGAACCGGAGCACTCGCGCTGGGTTTTGGCATGGAGTCGGAGATAGACGCGGGCCAAGTATGTCGGTCCCGGTCTTTTCGCTTCTTGGGAGTTTGCGATGTTGGTAGATCCGACGGCATGGTGTAAGCAAATTTATCGCCGAAAAAATCTTCAGCGAACTCCGCCCGTCGCCTGAGAGTGCGCTTGTTGAAGCGAGCACAGGCTACACAGGCCAAGACGTCGTGGTCTGGGCCAAGGCAAGGAAGACAGTAAGAGTGGAAATCCGTATGAGGTATTTGTTTACCACAAGAAAGACAATTGTTAACTTTTTCAGTAATTTCTGACATCGGCTGAGGCAAGAAAAGGTCCCCAATGGGGTACTTAGCTTTTTGATGACTTCGGTATCGAAGAATACAGGGAGCTGACCGACCGGCACTTGCGAACTGCTTCTGCTTCGGGCACCGCGCGGCAAGAAAGACTGAAGAAGATGGCGTCGGCTGATGCTTATGTACTCCTGCCGCTCTGACGTCGGAGAGAAATGCGACTTCAGCCGACGCCGGACCCAGACTTTGGAATCCGGCCGACCAAGGGCTGCCTGAGGCAGGACAACCCACATGTTATGACTGCAGTTGCATTCTTGAAGGACATCTGCACAATCTTTCTCACATAAGCATCTTTTATACTACACAAAAGTCTGTCCTTTATCAACTCATCCCTTAAATCACCAAAATCTTCATGTTTTAGCCTTATTTCTCAGGTCAGTTAAATATGCTGCAGAAGTTTCACCAGGCTTTTGATCCCTTGTTTAAAATAAGTGCCCTTCCATTGTAACATTTTTCTGAGGGCTACACACTTCTTTAAATTTACATTTTAAGCACTCTAGGTCCTCCCTCGACTCAGCCGTTACTACTATATGACCGTTTCACCCCTCTCCTGTATAGACAGCAGGTGCATACACAAACGAGTGCTCCCCTTCAATGGCTTCTGACGCAGCTAAATTAAGCAGAATAAATGCCTTTGTACAGTCATCTTTATCAGAATATGCAGCCTGTATGAAAATGCCATACTCTTGCTCAAATACTCTCCAGTTCTCAGCAATATTATTGTCAAACATAAGTGCACTAGGTTTCCGAAATTAGTTTGCCATGCCCACAAAGTACACACAAACACAATGACAATACTGTCCTTGTAATTATGTATAGACAAACAGTGCTCTGAGCTTGTAATAACATTTAAATGCACAATAAACTCTCTGAAATACTGTACTTTGCAAAATATGCTCTGTAATGGCTATACTCTGCAAAATATGCCTTGTAATGGCTACACTTTGCAAAATAGCTTTACTGTAACACTGCACCAACATCTGAACATGTCATACACTTCTGATAACTTGGATAACTTTGCTTGCACATGTTTTGCGAAAATGCAGTTGTTTCCCTTTATTTTACTCGTTTCATGCGAGTCAGACTTTATTTCAAACATTTTCCATAGTAATTTGAATATTTTTATCAATATCCTACAAATTTGTTTATACAAAAATAATTTATAGTGTTCTGTATGCCTCATTTCATATTATGTGAAAAAGAAATAGTGCTGAGCAAGTTTTAATACCTGAAATTTGTTTCTGACCTGTTTTGCGAAGTTTGCATATTTTAGGAATGATCCACACCTGTACATTCCACCAGAATCTAAACAACTGATTTAAGTCATTTTAGCCAAGTTGTTTCTGATTCCATGCCCTTCGGCATGCTTCTTCTGACACCATGTCGCTCATTTTTCTCTAAAACTTACAAGAAGAAGACTTGGGGTTTCGTTCAGATGCTTTAATACATGCAAACACATCAGGATGGATAGCAGCATCTTTAAATACGAACAAACTAATTAACAGACAGATCTTACATACATAGATGCGTACATCTCAACAGCTAAAGTACAGTTTTGTACCTACCATAAATGTAGATGTTAGAGTGCTAATACAGCTGCAGTCCTTACAGATGGGTTCTCCTGCCGTCAGGCGGGCCCTCGGTCGGCCGAATTCCAAAGTCTAGGTCCAGCGTCGGTTGTTGTCGCTTCTTCCCTGACGTCAGTGCGACAGGGGTATAAAGGAACCAGCCGACGCCATTTTCTTCAGTTTTTCTTGCCCCAGATGTCAGGTGCCCCCAGAAGGAATGCAAAACATAATTATAAGTAATAATGCAATGCAATAATATCAAAAACCAGTAGTGCAAGCAAATACATCATATAAGAATACCCCAATCATGTTGTATGAGGAGGTGTTAGCCATTAGGATAGTCCCAAGAGGGGAAGGCGAGAGGGAAACCTGGACTGCAGCTGTATTAGCACTCGAACATCTACATTTATGGTAGGTATGAAACTGTACTATGTTCATCGTGCATACAACTGCAGTCCTTACAGATGGGTAGAATCCCAAAGCTAACAAAAGGGTGGTAGGCACTAGGTGGTACTAGGAGGAGCCAGGATGCCTTGCAAGACTGCAGTGGCAAAGCCTGCCCTAGTTTTGGAGTATAATGGTAGGTGGTAGTGCTTGGAGAAGGTATGTACAGAACTCCAAGTGGCTGCTTCCAAAATATCTTCGGTAGGGACTCCTCTGAGGAAGGCTGCAGAGGTGGCAGTGGCCCTTGTGGAGTGATATCTGATGCCTGTAGGCACAGCCTTGCCGTGCAGGGAATAGCAAAAGCGTATGCAGTGGGCTATCCATTTTGAGATTGTCTGTTTTGAAATTGGCTTTCCTTGAGCTCCTACAGCATAGGACACAAAGAGCTGTTCTGATTTTCTGAAAGGCTTTGTTCGGTCCAGATAATAACGTAGCTGTCTGTGGATGTCCAGGGAGTGTAGTAATCTCTCCCCTTTGTTTTGGGGATTAGGATAAAAGGTAGGCAAGTGTATGGCCTGATTCAAAGCTACCCTGGATACCACTTTAGGCATAAAGGACGGGTTGGTTCATAAGGAAACTCTGTCCTGATGGAAGATGGTAAAAGGCTGCACAGCCATGAGAGCTTGTAGTTCTGAAACTCTACGAGCTGAGGTAATGGCCAGAAGGAAAGCTGTTTTCCAGGACAAGTATTGTAAATCTGATGAGGAAGCTGGTTCAAAGGGAGGCAAGGTCAGTTTTTCCAGAATGAAATTGAGATCTCAAGCAGGTATTGGCTGTTTTCTTGGTGGTCTTAGATTCTTAGCCCCTCTGAGGAACTACCTTAAGAGAGGATGTGAGAATAAGGGTGGGTCAGTGTTGTATTCTACAGAAATGGCTGAGGCATGGATTTTGATGGAGGAGAATGAAAGTCCACTGCTTAACAGCTCGGTTAAATACTGCAGTATTTGAGGTAAATTCAGTTTCCCAGGATCCTGACCCCTTTTCTCGTTCCAGGCGCAAAACCGCTTCCATTTTGCGGAGTAAGCTTTTCTAGTTGATGGCCTTCTGGCCTCCAAAATGACATCCTGAACCTCCTTGGAAAGTAATGTTTGTTGTGATGCTAAGGGATCTTCCATGCAGCTAGATTGAGCATCTTTAGCTGGCTGTGAAGAGTTTGGAAGCTGTGCTGAGTCAAGAGAAGTGGCATTAGAGGCAGTGTCCATGGTGGTGAATGCGTCAGGCTCCTCAGGAGTGGGTACCAGTGTTGTCTTGGCCAGTCCGGAGCAATGAGGATCATCTTTGGCCTGTCTGTTCTGGTTTTCAGTAGAACTGTGGGCAGCAGAGGAAGAGGTGGAAAGGCATAAACTGTCATTGATGTCCAACAAAAAGAGAGCATCCACTCTCCAGGCCTTTGGGTGGAAAATACTTGAGCAAAATTTTTTCAATTGGTGATTTTTGTGGGAGGCAAATAGATCTATGTCTGGCCTTCCCCATGCTTGGATTATCTCTGTAAAGACTTTTGGATGCAACTTCCATTCGTGTGGATCTGTCATATTTCTACTTAGGTTGTCTGCCAGCGTGATTTCCTTGCCTGGCAAGTACTGTGTTTGTAGTTCGAGTTGTAAGTCCATGGCCATGTTCCAAAGTGACATGGTCAGTCTGCATAGGGGGTAGGAATGAGTTCCCCCCTGCTTGTTTATGTACCACATAACTGTGGTGTTGTCTGTTCTTATTAGCAGTTGCCCTGGTTGCAGAAGGTCCTTGAAGGCTATAATAGCATTTATTACTGCTAGCATTTCCTTTTGATTGATATGAAGGTGCTTTTCTTTTTGGGACCATTTGCCCTGAATGCACCGATCTACCATGTGCGCCCCCCAGGCGTAGTCTGAGGTGTCCCGTTGTGATGACTTGATTTGCTTGAGGCTTGCTGAATGGAAGGCCCGTGTTTGTTTGGCAAGCTTGAGCCCACCACCAAAATTCCTTTTGCAGACATGGAATTAATGGTATTATTGTTTCCAAACTGTGGCTGTGTTGAGACCGTATGTTTTTTAGGTACCGTTGAAGTTTCCTCATATGCAGCTTTGCATATGGGATTAGTAAGATGCAAGATGCCATGAATCCCAGAGCCTGCAGGATTTTCCTTGCAGTTAGCCTGGTGCAATTTGCTAGTGCTGTGAAATATTGAGGTAACTGCCCCTGCTTCTCTGGCGTGAGGTAGGCCATCTGGGTGTTTGTATCCAAGTTGGCACCCAGGAAAATTATCTTCTGAGAAGGTATTAGTCTTGATTTCTTTTTGTTAGCTGTGTATCCCAGAGAGCTCAACAACATTATTACATAAGCCAGATGTTTCAGAAGTATGTGCTTGCTGTCCGCTTGGATCAGGCAGTCGTCCAAATAAGGATATATTTGAATCCCTTGAAGTCTGCAGAAGGCAATTACTGATGCCAGGCATTTCGTGAATACTCTGGGCGCAGTAGATAAGCCAAAGGGCAGTGCAGAGAATTGATAATGAATTTAACCTGCAAGAAATCTGAGGTATCTTCTGCAATTTTGTCTGATTGGGACATGCAGGTATGCCTCCTTGAGATCCAATGTTACCAGTCAAGACCCCTTGCCCAGCATGGGAAGAAGTTGCTGTAGAGTGAGCATCTTGAATTTTGGTATGAGTAGAAATGTGTTTAGGATGGACAGGTCCAAAATAGGTCTCCAATCTTTTCCCTTCCTTGGTACCAGGAATAGCCTGGAATAAAAACCTTGGCCTTGTTCGTGCGTAGGTACCTCCTGAATAGCTTTCATGTTTATGAGCTTTGTAATTTGCCTTTGTGACTCTGCCCTTTGATTGTGTGGCAGGTTTGGCATGCCTCTCATTTTTAGAAGGGTGTGAAAATGAAATCTGTAGCCTCTGTTTATAATATCCAGTATCCATTTGTCTTTTGTGACAATATGCCAATTTTTGGAAAATAATGACAGCTTTCCTCCTAAGGGAGCTACCATTTGAGACCTGGTTGGTCTGCAAAGGGGAAAGTCATTGGGTTTGCTTTCTGAAAGATTGCGAGTTGTCCTCACCACCTCTTTGTGAAGGAGCTTGCCATTGTCTGCCTCTATACGATCCTTGAGCTTGCCCTCTGCCCCTCGGGTGCCTGTATCTGCCTCTTTGGGGTCTGTCTGTGGCAGGAAAGGACCAGTTTTTGGAAGGCCAATTTCTACTAAAATGTGGGGGTTGAACCTGTAGAAATTCTTTCACTGTTTGCATTGATTTAGCCTTTTCCTGCATTTTCCTTAATACCTCCTCAGCATTAGCACCAAATAGTACATCCTTTTGAAGAGGGGCGTCTAGTAATTTAGCTTTGACATGATCAGGCAGGGCTTGTTCCTTGAGCCATGCATGCCTATGTATAACTGATCATGTAACAGCAGCTTTACATGAGGCCTCTAGGGCATCAAAACCACATTGTAAGGTATGCTTACCCACTTGTTCTGCACTATGCATCAAATCCTGCATCTCTTTGGGCTGTGACATTTTACTTTTCAATTCTGATAACAAAAACTGTTGAAATTTTAGCATATGAAACTGACAGTTTAAGGCCCTCATGGATAAGGTAGCCGAGGTATATACCTTTTTCCCCACCTTTCTAAGGATCTGGAATCTCTCTCGGAAGGCAATGGATTTTTAGCAATGGAGGCCTTAACTCCCTTGGGGCCCTGTGAGATGGTTTCTGGGTCAGCAGCATGGCTTTTGTATAGAAATTGGTGTGAGTCAGGAACCCTGTAGTACCCGTCAGGCTTAACAGGAGCTGGAGGTAGAGAGTCTGGGTTAAGGCAGGCCTCCAAGTAAACATCATCTAGTATATCCAAGACAGGAGGTATAGCCAGAGGCCTGTGCTGGGGAAGCAAGAGAAATTCCCTGAGCCTTTTCTTGGAATCAGAATATTCCTGGCCTTCCCAGTGGAAGTGTTCCCTTAATGTATGTAAAGTTTCCCCAAATGAGTAATCCTCAGGGGGGGATACAGAAGGGATGGACTCCTCCGCATCAGAGATTTCAAAAGGGGAGTAAGAAGGTTCTTGGTCATCAGAGAGCTCTGAAATAATGGAGCCCTGATCAGAGGAGGGGGAGTCTACCTCCTCTCTATGCCTTTTGTCCGGAGGGGGCGGAGATCCTCTGATAAGAGTAATTAAATCCTCAGCCATTTTGAGCATCAGTTTCTTAGGCATGGGGCCTGGAGATGGGCCCTGAGTGGCTGATCTCTTAGAGTGCATGGATGCTTTAGCCTTTGTGAAAGCCTTGATGGAGAAAGAAGAGGAAGGTCTGAAGACACCTTGAGTGGAAGTGGATCTGTCCACATTCTGAGTTTCAGTGCCAAGAGTGGCTTCGGTATCAGTAGTCGGGGTGTGGGTCGAGGAGCCTGCGACCTCGGGTACAGGAGACACCGTCAAAGACAGGTCGTCGGTAGGCAGGGGCTGCGTAGGCGCCTCACTGAGAACCGGACCACGTGTAGTCGGCTTTGGCGTGGTGTCGGTAGAGGCCGCGGACCTCGAGTGTCGGTCCTTGTTTTTGCGTTTTTTAGACAAAACCGGAGTCGGAGTATCCGACAACATGGTATAGTTAAATGCTTTTCCAAAATAATGCCGGGCGAACTCCGCCCGACGCTTAATAGTGCGTTTGTAGAATGTAGCACAAAAGCGACAGGCCGAGACCTCGTGGTCTGGGCCTAAACAAGGTATACAGAGGGAATGGAAATCCTTATGCGGTATTTGCTTCCCACAAGAAATACAATTATTGACTTTGTCTGACATCGGTCTGAGGCAAGAAAAGGTTCTAACGGGTACTTAGCTTTTAGAAGACTTCGGTTTCCAAAATTTTCGTAATCTCAGGAGCTGGCCGACCGGCACTTGCGAACTGCTTCTGCTTCGGGCACCGCGCGGCAAGAAAGACTGAAGAAAATGGCGTCGGCTGGTTCCTTTATACCCCTGTCACACTGACGTGAGGGAAGAAGCGACAACAACCGACTCCGGACCTAGACTTTGGAATTCGGCCGACCGAGAGCCCGCCTGACGGCAGGAGAACCCATCTGTAAGGACTGCAGCTGTATGGACGATGAACATCTACAAAATGTAAGTCCAGCTCACATGTGCTCAATATTTATACACTTATGCAACCCCTTGGATAGCTTCTTAAAGGTATATACACATATATTGATCTACAGTTCTGGGAAGAGATGGTACATGCGAATCACTGCTTATCTACTAACAGGAATGCAGTTAGTAAGAAAATATGATATCTAACTATGTAATGAAACAGCATCAACGGAAAGTGGTATAATAATAGAACAGAAAATCAGTATACTGCCTCTGTGCCACTACAAACTGCACAAATGTACAGTACTGGTGGACAGGAAAGAATTCAAAGGCTTCTACATTCTGGGATAAGTCAGCTACATGTATGGTATTAAGTGAATGGGAAGGAATTCAAGGGGTTACTGGATTCTGGGAGCATGTCCCATTTCTTAAGCAGACATAGGTCTATAAACTTAAAACAAATGACAAGAGCTAGGTAGAAGTAACTACAGTCTACGGAGACAAGGAGTATCTTATAACACCTGCAGGAATTTAAGTTCTGGGGGAAATACTGCATCCTGTAGCTTTAGAACCTAATTTACCACAAAGGCCAAAGACCTCTCTCTGTAGCCTAGACATCATGGGGTGTGGGAGCACAGTAAAATACACTGGCCATAATATGCCCCTAATAAATGTGTGCGAGGGTAGGGAGCAACAGCCTGTCACAAAGGTAAAAATACACAAAACAGGACAGCTGTAGACTCTTCAGAAAGAACTTGAAAAATAACTTTGGTTGCAAGTGACAAGAAGAATCTGTGTGTTAAAGGTATAGACACTTAAAAAGGTACTAAAACCTGGCTTTGGCTGGAAGGGACCGAAGAACACCTAGGTTATCAGAAGCCTGTTAAGAGAGTCGTACCAGAAAACCACAGTGGTTAAAATATGACACCCAACACAGAAAATGAAACGGAAAACACATAATGCATTACATGGAACCTTGCCAGAAAATTCAAGCCATTAAAAGAAATGGTGGATGCCTGCCTAGAGACAGACAGGGAGAGACCCACACCAATAAACTCACTAAGAGGTGACAAAAATGAGACTGAGCAAAAGCCTTACGTTGCCCTCTGTAATATCAAATCAGAGGGTTAGTAAGAAACAGGAGTTCTCAGCAAAGGTACTTAAAGACTCAGAAGTTACTGAGGTAAAAGCAAAGGAAATATCAAAAACCAAAAGCTGAAGAAGTCACAGATAAGAGCTGCCTTTTGTAAAAGAAGAAATAAAAGCAGAAGAAAGACGTGTGTGTGTGTGTGTGTGTGTGTGTGTGTGTGTGTGTGTGTGTGTGTGTGTGTGTGTGTGTGTGTGTGTGTGTGTGTGTGTGTATATATATATAGAGTTTATACCCTTTACTTCAAACCTTAAGAAAGCACACTGGGAGGGTGAAACATTAAGCAGGGCAAACAAAATATAACCAGAAAAGAAAGAGAAAGATGAGCAGATTGGCCCCACCCTATACCCACTCACTCCAGTGCAACTATTTTGAGTATGTACCTTTAACTCCTAGTGGATGTGGCCTGAGCCTTTAAAAATTAAATTATCACCTTACAATTCTAACAAATACTCATTGACAGAGGTCAAATATCAATACAATTGTGTTTGCCATCATGTATGCTTCAAGATAAAAGGCCTGAGCCTTTAAAAATTAAATTATCACCTTACAATTCTAACAAATACTCATTGACAGAGGTCAAATATCAATACAATTGTGTTTGCCATCATGTATGCTTCAAGATAAAATCTTTTTAAACCTTGTATGTAGCATGGTTTTGGAATTATTAAAGCAAATATGCATAAGTAATATTTGACGCCTAGAGGAGCAGTAGGAGTTAACTGCAGATGCACCTGGAGGCGTCACTCGGATGTAATGAGTTGACTTTCTGCCCAAGGTAAACAAATACAAAAAGGAAAAATTGTACTATTAGTTTCAAAACCTTTGCGAACACTTCTGATGAAAGTGACACACAGATATATTTTGGTATGACACTTAATAGTAGACAAAACGAAAGCTACAACTTTAGACTATATTGTCCTGGTATAAAAGAAGGCAAAGAGCTTCTGCATAGCTTGCCTGGAATGTCAAAAGACAGCACCACATCCTGGGTTCAGAAATTCGCTGATAACTAAGCCTATTAATAAAGTCCTATTCAATCATATGCTCATGTATTTTGAAGCTCTATTATTAAAGTCTGTTAATGGCTACCAATTCATTTTACTGATTACAGACTACATCACTACACTTCCTGGAGCAGTATCCCTGCACAAAGCCAATGCTAATGCAAGAGCTAGAGAGCTAATGCTCCAGGACATGGATTTCCAAAGAAATATTTACTGTCCAGAGATGCCATTCGTCTACAGGTTAATGTACCACTTTTGTTGGTATGTTAAAGCAAAACAGTTAAGAGCTTTGGTGCATCACCCTCATGGCTTAGTGAAGTACTTTAATAAACTCTGAGAACTATGCTAAAGAAGGCCAAAGGAGAACAAGATGTTTTAAGAACTAGGATTAGTTTCTTGCCTATCTCCTTTTTAGAGGTACAACAAGACTTAAAGTGTCCTCTGATCCCACACTGTGGACCTGTTGCATATCTGCAAAACAAACAGCATCAGATTTACCCAATCTGTAACACAAGTAGGACATGCTGGAGGGACAGGTGTGGGTCTCAGAAAATACCCCTTCTTTGGAACAGGCTCCCATCTGTGTGAAGTTGATTTCTTTCCCAACCAAATTCAAGGGTAACTTGGACCAGTGGATGGGGAATCGGAAATTTACACTTGGCTACCTGTACTAGAAACATAGGTGCCGAACCTAGAAATGCCTGACCACCTATGCCCAAACCTACATATACCTCTTAAAATATCAAAACTTGTCAGATAAATGTGGGAAGCATGGCTAGGCTTAAAAGGAGCCTGGCACTGTCAATCTAGTAATCACCTATGAACAGGATTCACCCTATATTAGTTATGCAGACATCTCAAAGTCTTATCGGACTAAATTTAACCAAGGATACTGGCAGGTTCCACTCATCTATGAAGCCCAACAAAAGATAACATTCTCCAGCCTTTAAGGTCTTTTTCTTTATATTGCATCAGCCATTAGACTTCGCAAGGCACCAGGCACTTTTCAAAAGGCTTATGGATACAGATCTGACACTACATGCCAGGTACTCACATGCATACCTTTATGACATTGTAATTTAGAGGAAGCCTGGCAATTTGCTGACAGGTACAATCCTTTAATGAAGCGCTTTTCGTTCAATACAAATCTTTGAACTTCATAAGACAATTGTGAAAACATACAAAATCATTTAAATAACAATGATGTCAAGTCAGCTGATCTCAGCTTACTACGGTTTAAAGGGCTATACAATCTTATTTGGTAAAAACACTAAAAGCATCGCACCACCTGTTTAATAAAACAGTTTATATATTAATACGTGGGACAGAGTCTGGGAGAGGGATAATTATACCCAAAAAAGAGAAATCAGAAGCTGCCCAAATCTGGCCTATACATAGTACGAAACCAAACTGGTACCTACCTGTGCACCAATAACTCTTCTTCCACAGATCTAACTAAAAGTAAGGCATCCATCCAGATTAAGAGAACCACTGCAACATAGGGTACTTTTAATTCACTAAAACTGTATGTTCAAAGACTACCTTGGTGGTCTGTGAGTTCACTAAACCTACATTAGGTTCAAAGACTGTCTTGGTTCTCCTCAAGTTCACCAATGCCTGTATTGTGCACAGATGCATATGAAATAGGAATTGGGAGTGGTGTTCTTTCAGGAAGTAGGTAGAGTACAGCACTGCTACCTATGTACAAAAGATAAGGCAGAGTCCAGAAACTCTACCTTACAGCAATAACTTCTCAATATTAACTGGCCACTAACTTCTTTAAAGTATTATTTATAGGGAAAGAGTAACTTTAGCAACTGACCATGCAGTCGAGCATTGGTTGTACAACCAAAAGGATGTAATCACAAAGTTGTTTAATTGAGCTTTGTTATTGCAGATGTTTCACTTGAACATTGCACATAGGCCTGGCAACAACCACAGGAATGAGGATAGGTTATCCTGGTCTTACAACTCATCCCATTCAGAACAGAACCAGTTCTGTGCAGGAAGTGGGGGGGGGATCACTGTAGTACTGTCTACCTGATATACCTGAAATGTTGTTTTGATGCGTTACATATACACTATATATCAGCGTAAGAACTCAGTCATGGTATGTACAGAGACTACAGACAACATATCATAAATATTTAAAAAATGGAATAACATGGGCTAATGGAAATCAAAGTGTGGACAACTGTTAAATAACACATCTAGTATGCAGGATAATGTGCCACCCTCCTTAAGAGCCTTACAAATCTACCATGACGTAAATAAGCTGTTTTTTGTACCAAACCAAACTGCACAACTGGTCTGATAAAACATGGGAATTTCTCCTCTAGCTAACACACAGCAGTTCCTGACTAAAAAAAAAATCTACTTCTCCATTACATTATTAATTATTGAAATCCAGAACACTTAAAAATGTCTTATTTTTGATAATAACAGCATTTCTTCAAAGTACTTGCATCACACACACCAAATGATATCACAAAATGCTAAATGACCTCAGTCCCAGCTCAAAACCCAGGGTTTTGAACCTCATTAGAGGGAGTTGTAAAACCTTAACAACCCATTCATGTACAGAAAGGGATTGCTGGCAACTTTTCAGTTAGCAAAATGTCAGTGTGGAATGTAGACCAAAAAGCCACCAACGCAGTATTACCAACTCTGCACTGACAGTGTAGTATGGTGCCAATGTGTCCTGAAAAAAGGTTTCTTATCTAATTTACTATTTTAGAGCTGACTACATCTGTCAACACAAATCCTGGCACTGCAATACCTTGAGAGTTAAAGGGATTAGAATAGGCTTTATGGCAATTATACAGGTGACATTCAGTTTGTCCTTAAACTCTGTACCAAGTATGCCTAACGTTGGGCAGCACAATGCCAGGGCACTTCTATGGGCTAGGCTTGTAAAGGCTCCAGGGCCATTAGCCTAGTACACACCTATGAACCCTGTCTGCCTTAACACTTGTTCTATAAACATATCCTTCCATTAATAGCATGTTCTAGCTCCGTCATTCTCATTTCTTTCCATCATGCCACAAGCAGGATCAAACTTGCAACTTCTGTTTCTCCATTCTCAGCTTGTTCCTTACCTGATAGCCAGGTCATGTAACTGCCTACTTTGTTCAGTTAATAATTCTTCACCATTCTAGCGAAAGGCAGAACCAACTTCATTGTTAGACTGGTTTTCCCTAGTTCATTTGCATTTATTTCACTGCGAGTGTTTTTTCGTTCACTAATAGCGCTCTCAGCTCTATCGTTTTCATTTTGGCTTCACATTCAACAGTTCCCTCGGCCTCTTGTTTGAACCACTTGACACGTTCCTTCTGAAAGCCTGCCGTTAATATGCTGCTGTACTAATGTAAAGCCTGCCGTTAATATGCTGCTGTACTAATGTAAAGCCTGCCGTTAATATGCTGCTGTACTAATGTAAAGCCTGCCGTTAATATGCTGCTGTACTAATGTAAAGCCTGCCGTTAATATGCTGCTGTACTAATGTAAAGCCTGCCGTTAATATGCTGCTGTACTAATGTAAAGCCTGCCGTTAATATGCTGCTGTACTAATGTAAAGCCTGCCGTTAATATGCTGCTGTACTAATGTAAAGCCTGCCGTTAATATGCTGCTGTACTAATGTAAAGCCTGCCGTTAATATGCTGCTGTACTAATGTAAAGCCTGCCGTTAATATGCTGCTGTACTAATGTCCTCTGCAGGGGACTGAACACCTCTTCAATCCTACAGATTATTTCCATACTATGCTCTCCCAGGTCTGTCCTCCTACGAACATCTGAAAACACTTCCCTATTCCTAGTAGATAAAGGGACCTTGCCACTTGGGTAAAAACAACTTTCTGCTGATGTCACGAGTACCAAGACGTTGCCTCCTGCCTTGAATTCTCTCCTTTTAGCATTCCTGTTACGTACTATTCTCTGCACTTCCATGGCTTTTAACGTGGTCCATTTCACTGCACGTATCACCACTGTTATTGTAAGATAATGTAATGCTCGGTTACACCGTCTCTGCTTTTAAAATGGCCCATTTCACTGCAGTTATCACCACTATTATTGTAAGATAATGTAATGCTCAATTACACCTTCTCGAATTTTAACGTGGTCCATTTCACTACAGGTATCACCACTATTACTGTAAGATAATGTAATGCTCGGTTACACCTTCTCTGCTTTTAACATGGTCTGTTTCACTGCACGTATCACCACTGTTATTGTAAGATAATGTAATGCTCGGTTACACCTTCTCTGCTTTTAACATGGTCCGTTTCACTGCAGGTATCACCACTGTTATTGTAAGATAATGTAATGCTCGGTTACACCTCTGCTTTTAACATGGTCTGTTTCACTGCAGTTATCACCACTATTATTGTAAGATAATGTAATGCTCGGTTACACCTTCTCTGCTTTTAACATGGTCTGTTTCACTGCAGGTATCACCACTGTTATTGTAAGATAATGTAATGCTCGGTTACACCTTCTCTGCTTTTAACATGGTCCGTTTCACTGCAGGTATCACCACTGTTATTGTAAGATAATGTAATGCTCGGTTACACCTTCTCTGCTTTTAACATGGTCTGTTTCACTGCAGGTATCACCACTGTTATTGTAAGATAATGTAATGCTCGGTTACACCTTCTCTGCTTTTAACATGGTCCATTTCACTGCAGGTATCACCACTGTTATTGTAAGATAATGTAATGCTCGGTTACACCTCTGCTTTAAACAAGGTCTGTTTCACTGCAGTTATCACCACTGTGATTGTAAGATAATGTAATGTTCAGTTACACCTTCTCTGCTTTTAATATGGTCTGTTTCACTGCAGGTATCACCACTATTATTGTAAGATAATGTAATGTTTGGTTACACCTCTGCTTTTAACATGGTCTGTTTCACTGCAGTTATCACCACTATTATTGTAACATAATGTAATGCTCAGTTACACCTTCTCTGCTTTTAACATGGTCTGTTTCACTGCAGGTATCACCACTGTGATTGTAAGATAATGTAATGTTCAGTTACACCTTCTCTGCTTTTAATATGGTCTGTTTCACTGCAGGTATCACCACTATTATTGTAAGATAATGTAATGTTTGGTTACACCTCTGCTTTTAACATGGTCTGTTTCACTGCAGTTATCACCACTATTATTGTAACATAATGTAATGCTCGGTTACACCTTCTCTGCTTTTAACATGGTCTGTTTCACTGCAGGTATCACCACTATTATTGTAAGACAGTGTAATGCTCAGTTACACCTTCTCGGATTTTAACATGGTCCGTTTCACTGCAGGTATCACCACTGTTATTGTAAGATAATGTAATGCTCGGTTACACCTCTGCTTTTAACATGGTCCGTTTCACTGCAGGTATCACCACTATTATTGTAAGATAATGTAATGCTCGGTTACACCTTTTCTGCTTTTAACATGGTCTGTTTCACTGCAGGTATCACCACTATTATTGTAAGATAATGTAATGCTCGGTTACACCTTCTCTGCTTTAAACATGGTCTGTTTCACTGTAGGTATTACCACTATTATTGTAAGATAATGTAATGCTCGGTTACACCTTCTCTGCTTTTAACATGGTTTGTTTCACTGCAGTTCGGTTACACCTTCTCTGCTTTTAACATGGTCCGTTTCACTGTATTATCACCACTATTATTGCAAGATAATGTAATGTTCGGTTACACCTCTGCTTTTAACATGGTCTGTTTCACTGCAGGTATCACCACTATTACTGTAAGATAACGTAATGCTCGGTTACACCTTCTCTGCTTTTAACATGGTCCGTTTCACTGCAGGTATCACCACTGTTATTGTAAGATAATGTAATGCTCGGTTACACCTTTTCTGTTTTTAACATTGACCGTTTCACTGCAGGTATCACCACTGTTATTGTAAGATAATGTAATGCTCGGTTACACCGTCTCTGCTTTTAACATGGTCTGTTTCACTGCAGGTATCACCACTATTATTGTAAGATAATGTAATGCTCGGTTACACCTTCCCTACTTTTAACATGGTCTGTTTCACTGCAGGTATCAACACTGTTACTGTAAGATAATGTAATGCTCGGTTACACCTTCCCTGCTTTTAACATGGTCAGTTTCACTGCAGTTATCACCACTATTATTGTAAGATAATGTAATGTTCGGTTACACCTCTGCTTTTAACATGGTCTGTTTCACTGCAGGTATCACCACTATTATTGTAAGATAACGTAATGCTCGGTTACACCTCTGCTTTTAACATGGTCCGTTTCACTGCAGGTATCACCACTGTTATTGTAAGATAATGTAATGCTCGGTTACACCCTCTCTGCTTTTAACATGGTCTGTTTCATTGCAGGTATCACCACTATTATTGTAAGATAATGTAATGCTCGGTTACACCTTCTCTGCTTTTAACATGGTCTGTTTCACTGCAGGTATCACCACTATTATTGTAAGATAATGTAATGCTCGGTTACACCTTCTCTGCTTTAAACATGGTCTGTTTCACTGTAGGTATTACCACTATTATTGTAAGATAATGTAATGCTCGGTTACACCCTCTCTGCTTTTAACATGGTCTGTTTCATTGCAGGTATCACCACTATTATTGTAAGATAATGTAATGCTCGGTTACACCTTCTCTGCTTTTAACATGGTCTGTTTCACTGCAGGTATCACCACTATTACTGTAAGATAACGTAATGCTCGGTTACACCTCTGCTTTTAACGTGGTCTGTTTCACTGCAGTTATCACCACTTTTATTTTAAGACAGTGTAATGCTCAGTTACACCTTTTCGGATTTTAACATGGTCTGTTTCAATGCAGGTATCACCACTGTTATTGTAAGAAAATGTAATGCTCGGTTACACCTCTGCTTTTAACATGGTCCGTTTCACTGCAGGTATCACCACTGTTATTGTAAGATAATGTAATGCTCGGTTACACCTTCTCTGCTTTTAACATGGTCCGTTTCACTGCAGGTATCACCACTGTTATTGTAAGATAATGTAATGCTCGGTTACACCTTCCCTACTTTTAACATGGTCTGTTTCACTGCAGGTATCACCAATGTTACTGTAAGATAATGTAATGCTCGGTTACACCTTCCCTGCTTTTAACATGGTCAGTTTCACTGCAGTTATCACCACTATTATTGTAAGATAATGTAATGCTCGGTTACACCTTCCCTGCTTTTAACATGGTCTGTTTCACTGCAGGTATCACCACTAGTATTGTAAGATAATGTAATGCTCGGTTACACCTTCTCTGCTTTTAACATGGTCTGTTTCACTGCAGTTATCAACACTGTTATTGTAAGATAATGTAATGCTCGGTTACACCTTCCCTGCTTTTAACATGGTCCGTTTCACTGCAAGTATCACCACTATTATTGTAAGATAATGTAATGTTCGGTTACACCTCTGCTTTTAACATGGTCTGTTTCACTGCAGGTATCACCACTATTATTGTAAGATAACGTAATGCTCGGTTACACCTCTGCTTTTAACATGGTCCGTTTCACTGCAGGTATCACCACTGTTATTGTAAGATAATGTAATGCTCGGTTACACCCTCTCTGCTTTTAACATGGTCTGTTTCATTGCAGGTATCACCACTATTATTGTAAGATAATGTAATGCTCGGTTACACCTTCTCTGCTTTTAACATGGTTTGTTTCACTGCAGTTATCACCACTGTTATTGTAAGATAATGTAATGCTCGGTTACACCTTCTCTGCTTTTAACATGGTTTGTTTCACTGCAGTTCGGTTACACCTTCTCTGCTTCTAACATGGTCCGTTTCACTGTATTATCACCACTATTATTGTAAGATAATGTAATGTTCGGTTACACCTCTGCTTTTACCATGGTCTGTTTCATTGCAGTTATCACCACTATTATTGTAAGACCGTGTAATGCTCAGTTACACCTTCTCGGCTTTTAACATGGTCTGTTTCACTGCAGGTATCACCACTGATATTGTAAGAAAAGGTAATGCTCAGTTACACCTCTGCCTTTAACATCGTCCATTTCACTGCAGGTATCACCACTATTACTGTAAGATAATGTAATGCTCGGTTACCCCTTCTCTGCTTTTAACATGGTTTGTTTCACTGCAGTTCGGTTACACCTTCTCTGCTTTTAACATGGTCCGTTTCACTGCAGGTATCACCACTGTTGTTGCAAGATAATGTAATGCTTGGTTACACCTCTGCTTTTAACATGGTCTGTTTCACTGCAGGTATCACCACTGTTATTGTAAGATAATGTAATACTCGGTTACACCTTCTCTGCTTTTAACATGGTCTGTTTCTCTGCAGTTATCACCACTATTACTGTAAGATAATGTAATGCTTGGTTACACCTTCTCTGCTTTTAACATGGCCTGTTTCACTGCAGGTATCACCACTGTTATTGTAAGATAATGTAATGCTCAGTTACACCTTCCCTGATTTTAACATGGTCTGTTTCACTGCATATATCACCACTGTTATTGCAAGATAATGTAAAGCTTGGTTACACCTCTGCTTTTAACATGGTCTGTTTCACTGCAGTTATCACCACTATTATTGTATCATAATGTAATGCTCGGTTACACCTTCTCTGCTTTTAACATGGTCTGCTTCACTGAAGGTATCACCACTGTTATTGTAAGATAATGTAATGCTCGGTTACACCTTCTCTGCTTTTAACATGGTCTGTTTCACTGCAGGTATCACCACTATTATTGTAAGACAGTGTAATGCTCAGTTACACCTTCTCGGATTTTAACATGGTCTGCTTCACTGCAGGTATCACCACTGTTATTGTAAGAAAATGTAATGCTCGGTTACACCTCTGCTTTTAACATGGTCCGTTTCACTGCAGGTATCACCACTATTACTGTAAGATAATGCAATGCTCGGTTACACCTTCTCTGCTTTTAACATGGTTTGTTTCACTGCAGTTCGGTTACACCTTCTCTGCTTCTAACATGGTCCGTTTCACTGTATTATCACCACTATTATTGTAAGATAATGTAATGTTCGGTTACACCTCTGCTTTTACCATGGTCTGTTTCACTGCAGTTATCACCACTATTATTGTAAGACCGTGTAATGCTCAGTTACACCTTCTTGGCTTTTAACATGGTCTGTTTCACTGCAGGTATCACCACTGATATTGTAAGAAAAGGTAATGCTCAGTTACACCTCTGCCTTTAACATGGTCCATTTCACTGCAGGTATCACCACTATTACTGTAAGATAATGTAATGCTCTGTTACCCCTTCTCTGCTTTTAACATGGTTTGTTTCACTGCAGTTCGGTTACACCTTCTCTGCTTTTAACATGGTCCGTTTCACTGCAGGTATCACCACTGTTGTTGCAAGATAATGTAATGCTTGGTTACACCTTCTCTGCTTTTAACATTGCCTGTTTCACTGCAGGTATCACCACTATTATTGTAAGATAATGTAATGCTCGGTTACACCTTCTCTGCTTTTAACATGGTCCGTTTCACTGCAAGTATCACCACTATTATTGTAAGATAATGTAATGTTCGGTTACACCCTCTCTGCTTTTAACATGGTCTGTTTCACTGCAGTTATCACCACTATTTTTGTATCATAATGTAATGCTCGGTTACACCTTCTCTGCTTTTAACATGGTCTGCTTCACTGAAGGTATCACCACTGTTATTGTAAGATAATGTAATGCTCGGTTACACCTTCTCTGCTTTTAACATGGTCTGTTTCACTGCAGGTATCACCACTATTATTGTAAGACAATGTAATGCTCAGTTACACCTTCTCGGCTTTTAACATGGTCTGTTTCACTGCAGGTATCACCACTGTTATTGTAAGAAAATGTAATGCTCGGTTACACCTCTGCTTTTAACATGGTCCGTTTCACTGCATGTATCACCACTATTACTGTAAGATAATGTAATGCTCGGTTACACCTTCTCTGCTTTTAACATGGTCTGTTTCACTGCAGGTATCACCACTATTATTGTAAGATAATGTAATGCTCGGTTACACCTTCTCTGCTTTTAACATGGTCTGTTTCACTGCAGGTATCACCACTGTTATTGTAAGATAATGTAATGCTCGGTTACACCTTCTCTGCTTTTAACATGGTCTGTTTCACTGCAGGTATCACCACTATTATTGTAAGATAATGTAATGCTCAGTTACACCTCTGCTTTTAACATGGCCTGTTTCACTGCAGTTATCACCACTTATTGTAAGACCGTGTAATGCTCAGTTACACCTTCTCGGCTTTTAACATGGTCTGTTTCACTGCAGGTATCACCACTGATATTGTAAGAAAATGTAATGCTCAGTTACACCTCTGCTTTTAACATGGTCCATTTCACTGCAGGTATCACCACTATTACTGTAAGATAATGTAATGCTCGGTTACCCCTTCTCTGCTTTTAACATGGTTTGTTTCACTGCAGTTCGATTACACCTTATCTGCTTTTAACATGGTCCGTTTCACTGCAGGTATCACCATTGTTGTTGTAAGATAATGTAATGCTCGGTTACACCTTCTCTGCTTTTAACATGGTCTGTTTCACTGCAGTTATCACCACTATTATTGTAAGATAATGTAATGCTCGGTTACACCTTCTCTGCATTCAACATGGTCTGTTTCACTGCAGGTATCACCACTATTATTGTAAGATAATGTAATGCTCGGTTACACCTTCTCTGCTTTTAACATGGTCTGTTTCACTGCAGGTATCACCACTATTATTGTAAGATAATGTAATGCTCGGTTACACCTTCTCTGCTTTTAACATGGTCTGTTTCATTGCAGTTATCACCACTATTATTGTAAGATAATGTAATGCTTGGTTACACCCCTGCTTTTAACATGGTCTGTTTCACTGCAAGTATTACCACTGTTATTGTAAGATAATGTAATGCTCGGTTACACCTTTTCTGTTTTTAACATGGTCCGTTTCACTGCAGGTATCACCACTGTTATTGTAAGATAATGTAATGCTCAGTTACACCTTCTCTGCTTTTAACATGGTCCGTTTCACTGCAGGTATCACCACTATTATTGTAAGATAATGTAATGCTCGGTTACACCTTCTCTGCTTTTAACATGGTCTGTTTCACTGCAGGTATCACCACTGTTACTGTAAGATAATGTAATGCTCGGTTACACCTTCTCTGCTTTTAACATGGTCTGTTTCACTGCAGGTATCACCACTATTATTGTAAGATAATGCAATGCTCGGTTACACCTTCCCTGCTTTTAACATGGTTTGTTTCACTGCAGGTATCACCACCATTATTGTAAGATAATGTAATGCTCGGTTACACCTTCCCTGCTTTTAACATGGTTGGTTTCACTGCAGTTATCACCACTGTTATTGTAAGATAATGTAATGCTCGGTTACACCTTCTCTGCTTTTAACATGGTCCGTTTCACTGCAGTTATCACCACTATTATTGTAAGATAATTTAATGCTCGGTTACACCTTCTCTGCTCTTAACATGGTCTGTTTCACGGCAGATATCACCACTGTCTCAGAGGACTAATCAAATTAACAAATATCAAATAAAAAAATACATTTGTGTCACCTTTTTACACCCCCAAAAAAAGGTGATCCCAGTTTTTACCATCTGCTTAATTTACTTTTTTAACATGAATTGAAAGGTTTTGTTGAAGCTTAATAATCAGTCATGGATCTATATTATCCGAACAAAATCTTCAAACTCCGAATACCATATGGTCAAAGTTTGAAGATTTTGAATCCGAATAAAAATAAAACTAAGACAGGTAAAAAAGAAGTTAAATGAAGTATCTACTCAGATGGAACATTACGGTGAGTACATAACTTCTTTATCTGAAGTAGTTACTTCATTTGATCTGCAACCTGTGGGACAGAGTCCCTAGCTTACCTAAGACCCTGGGTGGTCCCTACGGAAGAATATTCCGAAGCACCGCGGAGCCAAAGGAAGCCCTACTTCTGGAAATCATGTCCAGTTTGTAATGAGAAATGAACGTGTGGGAAGAGGACCAGGTAGCTGCTGAACAAATATCGTCTACCGGAACTCTAGACCAAAAAGCCGTCGAAGTAGCCACAGACCTAGTAGAATGCGCACGCACACCAACCGGAGCTGGCTTCCCAGATGAAGTGTATCCCTGTCTAATACACTGAGAGATCCAATTTGCCACTGTCACCTTAGAAATTGGTTTGCCCATGGCTGACTTAGCATAAGAAACAAACAAATGGTCTGACTTGCGAAAATCTATAGTCCTATGCAAGTAAAAACGTAGTTGTCTGTGTACATCCAATTTGTGCAATGTGTATTCACCCTTGTTTTGGAAATTCGGGAAGAAAACAGGAAGATTAATAGACTGATTAATGTTAGAGTCTGTGGCTACCTTAGGCAGAAAGGAAGGAGTAGTCCTGAGGGCCACTCTATCTTTGTGAAAAATAAGGTATGGATGCTTAATGCACAGAGCTTGTAATTCTGAGACTCGTTTGGCTGAAGTAATAGTGACCAAAAAGGCCGTTTTCCAAGATAAGAATTTCAGTGGCACTGAAGCCGCCGGCTCGAAAGGTGGTCTTGTTAATGCCTGTAAGATTAAGGTAAGATCCTATTGAGGAACTGCTGGCTTAACAGGGGGCTTTAAGAGAAACACGCCTTTTAAGAAGGTCTTGCATATTTTTGCTGACGCCAAGGAAGCTACGCCATCCCCCACGTGATAGAGAGATGGCTGCTAGCTGGACCTTAACGGTGGATGCACTAGCTCCTTGCCTACAAAGAAGGGACAGGAAGTCCAGGATAGTGGGAATAGGAACCGTAAAGGGATCCAATTCCTTCTCCTTTGCCCAGATGGAAAAGCGTTTCCATTTACTGTTGTAGAGCTTTCTGGTGGATGGTTTATGAGCTGCCACCAGAATAGCCTTAACGGGGGACGAGATACTGGGAGTCCTAGCCATTAATGGAACTGGATCAACCACGCCGTAAGCCGGAGATTGACCAGGTTCGGAGTGTGGCATCTCGTTGGATGCGAGATTAGGTCTGGTCTGGGGTCCAGAATCCATGGGGGAGCCACACTGTGAGACTGCAGAAAGGGGAACCAGATTTGTCGAGGCCAGAATGGGGCTATGAGAATTACTCTGCTCCTTAACTGACAGGCTTTCTGGATGAATTTCATCATCAGAGGAAGAGGAGGATACGCATAAAGGAGACCGGGCGGCCAAGCATGAACCAGAACGTCCCTGGGGGGTTCCCCTCTGGGGGGAAGTATCGCGAAGTAAAAGCTGCATTTTGTGTTTAGGGGAGAAACGAAAAGGTCGCAGCGAGGTTGACCCCACTTGAGGAATATCTGCTTCGCGACAGAAGGATTCAGAGACCACTCGTAAGGGTTGAGGAATACCCGAATTAGCTTGTCCGCTAATATGTTGGACCGTCCCAGAATGTGCGTTGCTATCAGAAAGCGGTTGGTGGAAATCGCCCATTCCCACACTCTCATTGCTTCTCGACACAGGTGGTAAGATCTGGTCCCTCCCTGTTTGTTTATATACCAGACAACGGACATGTTGTCCATCTGGATTGCAATAGTCCCCAGAGGAAGAAGGTGATAAAGAGCTTGCAACGCCAAAAGCACTGCCCTCATCTCCAGGACACTGATATGCAAAGCAGTCTCTAGAGGGGTCCACGTGCCTTGGACGGAATTGCCTGCATAATGCCCGCCCCACCCAAGGCAAGAAGCGTCCGTGGTCAACGTGGCTTTGACTGGGGGAATCACAAAGGGTCTCCCTTCTTTGAGTTCCTGAGCCTGTAACCACCAAAGAAGGGAGTGTCTGCACACCCTGCTCAGGGGAATCGGCATGTCTAAGGGATGGACCGATAGTGACCATTGGACCTGGAGAGTCCACTGTAACACTCGCATTCGCAGACGGGCATGAAGAGAAAGGCCGATCGCTGCTGACATAGACCCTAGTGCCCTCAGGACTAATTCTGCTGGAGGAGCGGGGCTCCGAAGAATGTTTGAGATTTGGAGAGACAAACTGTTCAGCCTGACAGGTGTAAGAAACACTTTGGAGATCCGAGTATCCAGCCTGGCCCCCACGAAATCTAGGGCTTGAGTGGGGCACAGGCAGGATTTCTTTAGATTCACTGAAATGCCCAAAGAACGGGCCAGAGAGAGGGCATAATCTCTCGCCACAACCAGTAGATACCTGTTGGGGGCGGTGAGGAGCCAGTCGTCTAGGTAAGGGAACACCTGAATGCCCTGGAGACTCAGGTGGGCTGCAACCACTGCCATAACTTTGGTAAACACTCTGGGGCTGAGGTTAGGCCAAATGGAAGAACCCTGAACTGATAATGACTGGCTCCTAGCCGGAAGCGGAGGAACTTCCTGGATCGTCTGTCCATTAGTATATGGTAGTACGTATCTCTGAGGTCTAACGAGCACATCCAGTCGTTCTCCCGCAGAAGGGGGAGAATAGATTGGAGGGTGACCATCCGGAACTTTTCCTTGGGTATGAACAGTTTCAGAGACGAGAGGTCTAGGACGGGTCTGAGGTCCCCCATTTTCTTTGGCACCAAGAAGAACCTGGAGTAATAACCCAATCCGGACTGATCTGGGGGGACGGGCTGGATGGCTCTTTTTCTTAGCAACTCTGAAATTTCTAGAGCTGCGGACTCCCTCTGATGTGGTGGAACATCGGGGAGACGTTTGGGTTTGGGGGGGGTGTGAACGGTATAGTGTAACCTCTGGATATAATCCGGAGCACCCATCGATCTTTTGTAATGGACTCCCAGTTTGACAGGTGCTCCGATAATCGCCCCCGACTGCCTCCAGAGAGGAACAGTCGGGCAAGCCCTCAGGGCTGTTGCGCCGGTCTGTCCGAGAAAGGTTCTCTAGACCCGAAGTTACGCGGTCCCCCTCTGCCTCTGGGCCGGCGTCCACCTTGTCCTCCTCTGCCTCTAGAGGACGAGTTGTCCGCTGCAGGACGGGATTAATGAGATTTACGGAACCACAGATTCTTTTGCCCCCTCTGATTCCTGGAGAAGGATCTTTGGGGACTAGAGAAGCGGACTCAGACGGCCGACAGCGTCTTCCCATCCTTTTCGCTTTGGACTAGCGTGTCGCGAACTGTTGAGCCAAATAAGGCCGAACCGTCATAAGGGGCGTTTGCGAAGGACGCCTTAAAGGGATCCGTGAAATCGCAAAGACGGAGCCAGGAGTGACGTCGCAAGACCACTCCAGCTCAGCTAGCTCTAGCAGCTCCTTTTGTGGCATGGGAAAGGAGCTGCACAGATGTATTTGATATGGACTTTAGAGTGGCCATTCGAGTGTCAAAAACCTTTTTGTCTGGGACCGACATGGACTCCGGAGGGGATGCAGCGTATTCCTTAATTAAGTCACGCTGTAGCCTAATGGTGTGTGCCATGTAGTTCAGCGACCTTATGGCAAAGGTCGCTGAAGCAAACATCCGCTTCCCAATACGGTCCAATGCCCGGGACTCCTTGTCTGGCGGATGGACCGAAGAACTTTCTTGGGCAAGTTCTTTCTTAGTGGCCGCCGCCACCAACATAGCATCAACCGGCGCGCCTTTGGACCACGAAGGTCTATCAGAGGGAGGGCTGAGGACCTTGTCTGGGCGTCTAGGGATAGGCTCCACAGTGTCAGGCTCCTTCCAAGCCCTGGTGGTAATTAAATCCACCAAGGGGTCGGCTGGGGGGGGGGGACACCCAGGAGGTAGATGGGCCTGCCTCAAAGGCCTCCAGAAAAATGGACTCGTCCAGGGAGGGCTTTTGGGCAGACCACCCCCCCTCTTATACGCAACATTTCCATGATGTCTCCGAAGGAGACATCTTCAGGGGGTGACCTTGGGGAGCCCTCCGTATCATCCAAATCCATATCCGTGGTAATGGACTCAGGGGAGTCCAGGTGCCTCCTTTTGCACTTATGCTTCCAAGGCGCCTCTTCGGCAGGACTGTCCGAAGAGGGCTCGTCCGCGGGGTGATGTTCCTCCATAGGAACCAACTGGAGGCTTTGGGCAAGCTGTCCAGATGGACGGATGATCGAAGACAGACCCTGATACAGTGGGGGTATGGGTGGATCCGAAGGCCCGGTCGGGGACCTGGATGACCTCGACAGTACCCTCTCCACTACCTCAAAAGCCGAGGGAGATTCACTGTCTCCAGCTTGAGAAAGTAACCTCCTCGGCTCTGAGGATAGGATTGGGGTCGGAGCTGAAGCAATCGGACCCGAGGTAGTGGTGTGCTCCGACCCAATCGGCGCCGAAGACACAACCACCCCCTCGGATCCGATGCTCAACCCTCGCCCCCGAGAGCTAGGATCCGACAAGCTCGAAGGTATAGTCGGCGTCGACGTATCCCCGGATCCGAAAGGGCCTGGATCCGATAACTCTGAGACCCGAAAACGGGTCGGAGAAGGAGCAATCGGGGCAAAAATGGGGGCTGCATTCCCTCCCAAAGGGGGGGGGGGGAGGCAAGAGCATCCCCATCTGCATCTGGGTCTGTAAAAATCTTCGCATCATCCGATCCATGTCTGCTTCAGAGATGCTTCTTGTAGACCACGAACAGGCAGTCGAGGCAGGCCGGGAGGGCCGCCTCGAAGACCTCGAGGGAGACCTATCCTCGTCCTCCGTCTCCGGAGAAAAGGAAGGTGAACGGAGCCGAGAGGATGAAGATCCGGAGACCTTCACTGGGGACTTCAGAATTTTTTCAGGCGGAGCCGAGGGATGAGACTCGGCCCACCTTTTAGAACTGTGACCCTCTCTGTCTTTGTGCTTCTTCTTCTCCCTGTGGGAAGAAGCACTAGACTCCACCGAGCTGGTACCCGATAAGGGAGGTTGAGTCCCGGGTACCGCTAAGGGAGTCGCCGGCGCAGAAGCTACAGGAGTAGCTTGAACCCGGCTGGGAGAGGAAGAAGAAACCGATTCCTGGGGGAGTTTTCCTGCCAGGATCAGCTTGTTCTTCCTGTCCCCGAGTGCCCGAGGGTTGAAGGCCGCACATATCCGGCAGGCCTCCGACAGATGAGCTGCCCCCAGGCACAAAACGCACTGAGTGTGGCCATCAGCTGGGGAAAGCTTGTGGCCACACTCAGTACATTTTGAAAATATGGCCTTAGCTTCAGCCATAAAAATCTCTCACACACACACACACACCCAAACACTAGGGGGGGGAGGGGGAGAGATAAGGTTAAACTAAGGAAAGATTAGTTAGTTTAGTTTTTTTTTTTTTTTTTTTTTAAAGGGTTTTAAAGGGTTTCTTTTTAAACACACACACACAATTTTACAAGAAAAAAACCTATAAAAAAAGAACAATTTCACCAGGCCAGGAGCTCTTCACTTTGAAGCAACTGTCTTTAGCCGCGGCAAAAAACGATCTGAGGTAATGTGGTTGGTAGCAAGGGATTATGGGTAGGGGGAGGAGCTAGGAGCTCGGATCTTGGAGCTTGGAAAGCTGCCGGTTCGGATCCGAGGTTGGATCCGACTACCCACAGGTTGCAGATCAAATGAAGTAACTACTTCAGATCTGTCATTAAGTGTTTTATGCAGGGGGGCAAGCCCCCCTGCACCCCCACACCCCCTCTACTTAAATATACCAACTCCGAGATCGAACTACATTGAAGTAAAGGGAAGAATTCCCTACGGCGATCTCCGTTCACTCTTGCGATATTTGCGGTTTTCGCACATTTGGTGTTGCTCATCTGGGATTCACTCAGTACAGTTTTCGCTCTGCTAATATAGACCCATCAGTCTGTGGATTTCTAACAGTTTAACCTGAAATCATTTAGCACAACTGATAAATAACCCTTCACATAAGGTTATATATTAGCATGTGAGCATCTCCTAAGGAATAACCAGTCAACAGAATAACAGCACCAATTATCAGGCAATAGAATTAGCAATAACCTTTCTATAATGGTACAGCTTCTGGAAATTATGCAGCATGGTCTACTATGGGGTGTATATTACATTGTCGAAGTTCCGCAACTCAGAACACCTAATGACCGAACCATTATGTTCGAAGTTACAAAACTTCGACTACATAAAAAAAAAAAAAAAACATACAACAAAATAAACTGCTGTAAGCAGGGAGGGCAAGCCCCTCTGCACCCCCCCACACCCCTCGCTACTTAAATATACCAACTCCGAGATCGCACCACATTGAACATAATGGAAATCTCCGTTTTAAGGAGATTTCCATTCAAATGCACAAACTTTTACCAATTCGAACTTATGGTCTCGACCATATGTGGTTCGAAACTTGTTAAAGTTTGACTACGTGATAGGAACCCTCTACTATGACCTAGCTGTACTGATACCCATGCTACAGCTTATCAGTGGAACAACAATGTCCCAAGCAATGCATTCAAATGGCAAATCCATAACAGGCATGAAATTTAGAAGTTATGTACCTACCATAACGTTCCATGTTAGTTGTCTTCTTCTCGCCTTCTTTCTTGCTGGATGGGTTCGGAGCCGAACCTCAGCTCCGACTCGGCCACTCTAAAAGCTCGAGAGCTAGTTCCACCGGCTCGAGGCTCCCCTATATCCCACAATGCTAGGCGGTAACTCCTCAGATCTTGTTTGTAAGCTAGGCCCAGCTAGGAAAATTCCATAATATGGAAAAAAAGGATAACCCACCTCTATAGGCTGACTGAAAGGTGTCCTAAACCTGACTGAGGAAATATAGATATATATATATATATATATATATATATATATATATATATATATATACGTATATAAAGGTGGTAGAAAGGTTAAAGGTCACAAAACAAACTCCTCACTAGGAATGTCCAGGCTAGGGGGAAGGAGGGTGGGACGCAAGAAAGAAGGCGAGAAGAAGACAACTAATATGGAACGTTATGGTAGGTACATAACTTCTAAATGTTAAGTTGTATATCTCGCCTTCATTCTTGCTGGATGGGACCGCGTCCCTAACACCTTGTCCCGGGTGGCCTATCGGAACAGACTCTTGAGTACAGTGGAACCAAAGTTGGCTCGGTCTCTAGAGGCTAAGTCCAACTTATAATGAGAAATGAAGGTATGGGGAGAAGCCCAAGTAGCTGCAGCACAAATCGAATCAATAGGCAGTCTGTCTTGGAAAGCTATAGATGTAGCTAAAGCTCTAGTTGAATGAGCCCTGGGTTTGGTTGGTAACTGTTGATGTCTGATCTCATACACAAAGGTAATCAATGAAGTAAGCCATCTAGAAAGAGATACCTTAGAAACTGGAAGGCCCATTCTGCCTTCTGCATAGGAAACAAACAGTTGATCAGACTTCCTAAATTGTTTGGTCCTGTCTAAATAGTACCTAAGTTGGCGATGAACGTCTAACCAATGTAATTTTTGTTCCGATCTGTTCAAATAGTTAGGAAAGAACACAGGAAGATCAATGGTTTGATTCAAATTTGCCAGTGAAGCTACCTTAGGCAAAAAGGATGGGTTGGTACGTAAGGACACCCTATCCTTATGAAACAAAAGATAAGGGGATCAACTACACAGAGCATGGAGTTCAGAGACTCTTCTGGCTGGAGTAATAGCTACCAAAAAGAGTGTTTTCCAAGATAGCAATTTCATTGAGCATGAAGCCGCAGGTTCAAAGGGGGGAAGAATTAAGGACGTCAGAACCAAGTTGAGATCCCATAGAGGAGGAGGATCCCTGATAGGTGGTTTGAGGAGAAAAACTCCCTTTAAAAAGGCTTTGCAGAGTTTGTGAGACATAATGGAGGACTCTGAGACTCCAACATGAAAGTTAGATATAGCTGCCAATTGAACCTTGATGGTAGAAGGAGACGAACCTGAGTGGAAAAGTTCGGCTAGAAAATCTAGAACTGATTGAATGGAAGCAGTGAAAGGATCTATATCCTTTGAATGCGCCCAATAGGAAAAACATTTCTACTTACTATGATAAATCTTCCGAGTGGAAGATTTATGAGAGGCTATTAAAATATCTCGAACTGAGTGAGATATTAGAGGAAGCCTGGCTAGAGTTGGAATTGGAGAAACCACGCTGTGAGGTTCAGAGAAGGGAGGGAGCGGTGCAACTGACCCGACTGATGGGTCAAGAGGTCTGGAACTAGGTCCAGATGCCAGGGTTGCTCCAACAGATAACGGTGAAGAAATGGGAACCAAACCTGTCGAGGCCAGTAAGGGGCAATGAGGATCATGGAAGCTTTCTGAGCGATGGCTTTCTGTATTAGTTGAGATATCAGTGGAAAGGGAGGAAAAGCATACAGAAGTCCCCGGGGCCAATCGTGGACTACAGCGTCTCTGCTGGGATGGCCTGGTTGGGGAAAGAGGGTGAAATAATCATCGCACTTGCTGTTTTGGGGAGTAGCGAAAAGGTCGCAGCAAGGTCGGCCCCACTTTCGAAAGACTTTGTCCAACACTGAATTCTTCAGAGACCACTCGTGAGGCATGAGAATAGCTCTGCTCAATTTGTCCGCAATCACATTGGACTTCCGGAATGTGTTGCTAACAGAAACCGCTGAGAAGAAATCGCCCATTGCCACAGTCTGAGTGCCTCTCGACATAGGGGGTAGGATCTGGTTCCGCCTTGTTTGTTGATGTACCACACTGCAGACATATTGTCTGTCTGAATTGCTATAGTTCCTTTGGGAAGAGAGTCTTGTAGGGCTTGCAACGCAAGAAGCACTGCTCTCATCTCTAGGACATTTATGTGCAAGTGGCGTTCAAAAGGTTGCCATATACCCTGGACCGTCCTGCCCTGGTAATGCCCCCCCCCACCTGATCAGGGAGGCGTCCGTTGTCAGTGTAGCAACCGGAGGGGGGGAACAAAGGGTCTTCCTAGGAAGAGCTGGGGGGAAGTGATCCACCAAGAAAGATGATTCCTGCAGGATTGTGTTATCGCAATGGAATGGGACATTGGAAGTAGTTGGTACGACCATTGTGTGAAGAGCATCCATTGTAAGATTCTCATGTGGAATCTGGCTAAAGGAAGGAGAGGGATAGCAGCCGCCATTATCCCTAAGACCTTCAGGACTAGTCTGACTTTGATTTTGTTGCTCTGCAAGACAAGAGAGACTTGTCTGTGTATGTCTGCTATTCTCTGCTCTGTGAGTCTGGCTGACATGCTGACTGTGTCTAGATTTGCGCCTATGAAGGTAATAACACGACAAGGCGACAAGACAGACTTTTTGTAATTTATTGAAATGCCTAATGTTTGACATGTGTGAAAGGTATAGTCTCTGGCACGAAGCAGAAGATGCTTGGTGGGGGCTGTAAGGAGCCAGTCGTCTAAATACGGAAACACTTGGAGTCCTTGACGTCTCAGATGAGAGGCGACCACTGCCATGCATTTGTAAACACTCGGGGGGGCCGTAGTGAGTCCAAAGGGCAGGGCCCTGAATTGGAAATGACTGGTTCCCAGCCTGAAGCGGAGGAATCTCCTGGAGCGTTGGCTCATTCTGATGTGATAGTACGCATCCTGGAGATCTATAGAGCACATCCAGTTGTCCCACCCCAAAAGGGGTAGAATGGACTGCAGCGTGACCATCCGAAATTTTGTTTTCTTGACAGACTTGTTCAAGTTGCTGAGATCCAAAATGGGTCTCCAGTCCCCTGTTTTCTTTGGAACCAAAAAGAATTTGGAGTAGATTCCGGACCCTTGTTGGTCTGCTGGAACTGGTTGAATGGCTCTTTTTGCAAGCAGCTTTGATATTTCTAGCGCTGCTTGCTCCCTTTGACTGGGTGGAACGTCTGGAAGGGATTTTTTTGATTGCTTTGGAATGCGAAAGAATGGGATTGTGTAGCCTTCGGAAATGATAGACTGTACCCACTTGTCTTGAGTTAGGGATAGCCAGGCTTCTGGGTACAGAGATAATCTTCCCCCGACTGCCTCCGAAGGTGGACAGTCAGGCAACACCTCAGGGATGCTGAAAGGGCTTGTCGGAGAAGGTTTCTCGACTGCCCTGATTCTGCGGGCCCCCTCTGCCTCTAGAACGGCGTCTACCATTATTGTTCCCCCCTCTGCCTCTAGAGGGGAACCGACTCTGTGCGTCAGGCAAAGCTCCTTGAGATTGTTTATGAACCACATCTTTCCCCCCTTCTGGCCTTTGGGGTAAGGCCTAGAAGGAGTAGAAAATGGACTCCACGGCAGAGAGTCTTGCCTTCAGTCTCGCACCTAGTCAGGGTTTCCTTCACTTGAGGACCAAAGAGGGATGATCCATCAAATGGGAAGTTAGTGAAGGATGCCTTGAAAGGGTCCGCAAAATTACATAGCCGCATCCAGGCGTGCCGACGTAAGGCCACACCTGTACCTGCCGCTCTACTCGCTCCATCCGCCACATACGAAAGGAGGCGCATGGAGGAGTTAACTATTGAGTTGAGGGTAGCCAGCTGAGAGTTCATCCTATCCTGAAAACCTGCAGCTGTTGGATCCTTTAACATTTCACTCGCTTCCTTGATCAAATCTCTCTGGAGATGAGTGAAATGACACAGGTAGTTCAGCGAGCGCATAGAAAAGGTCGCTGACGAGAACATCCGCTTCCCATACCTGTCCATAGTCCTAGACTCCTTGTTAGGAGGATGGACAGGCACTGAAGGATCAGCTAGCTCCTTCTTGGTGGCTGCAGCCACCACCATAGCATCCACAGAGGCCTTTGGTCAAGAATTCTTTGTCCTTGGGGCAGTGATAAACTTTGAAGGTCTCCTGGGGTGGGGTCCACAGAGTCAGGAGCCGTCCAGGCCTTCTTTGCCACCACCTGCATAAGGGGTCAAAGGAGGGACACCCAGGAGGCGGAAGGGCGAGAGCCAAATGCCTCAAGATACACCGATTCATCCTCTGAAGGGTTGAGGGCTGGCCAATTCCCCTCTGTTTTAAGATCTCGAGGATGTCTGCAAAGAGACATCTTCAGAGGGGAACGAGGGAACCTTCAGAATCAACTAAATCGGTGTCAGAGGTGACACACTGAGGGAGTCGATGTGCTTCCCTTACACTGCCTCTTCCTAGGGGCTCTCCTACGGGTCAGGAGAGGCCTCGGAAGGAGGAGATCCCACAGGGGATACTTGAGGAGCTGGCTCTCTCGATCCGGGATGAGGGAGTGAGCAAAAATCACCGGAGGCACCGTGGAGGGAGGGGCAGATGGAGCCGACTGTGGGGTTGAACCAGGTTCCACCACGCTCCTCATGACCTCGAAAGCACCCCTGTCAGGCAGAAGCAGAGGTCTCCGCTCCGAAAAGCTGGAAACCCCCCCCCCGGCACCGACAGTGATGGCTCCGAGGCCGATGTCGGAGCTGAACTCACCAGCGCCGAAGCACCGAGAGGGAGAGCGGGGTCGGACAAGGGTCCGATGCCACTCGCCCCCTCGGAGCCGATGAGGGAAGTCCGGCGCCGAGATTCTTCCAAGGAAGATATCGGAGCAGACGACGGTACCGAAGACAACGGTATCGGTTCCGATGCAGCCACAGTCTCGGGTCCGAGCCGCTCCGGCTCCAAACTCAAAGGAGTCGGAGGAGGAACATTCTGAGTGATGGGATTAACCATCGACTGTTGAGTCGGGCTTTGAAGCATCTGGGCCAGTGCCTCGGACTTAAGAAGTCGACTCACTACCCTGTGAAGGTCATGATCTGATAGTCTCGACGACCTAGAGGAGTGAGATCTATGGCTCCGTTCAGACAGCAATGGAGATGCTGGAGCTGAATGAACGGAGCCGATAGATGGTGACCGGGACCTTTTTCTGGAGGTTGGTTCCGACAATCTGATTGGAGCCGACTCACCGGTGTCTGCCTTGGCTCCGGCCGGAGCCGAGGAAATAGCAGGGACATGATTTTGAGAATCATCGGCTCCAGCCAGAGCCGATGTTCGAACAGCCTTCGAAGCCCCAGAAGATGACTCTGATACCGGAGCCGATGGTCTGGTAGGCTTCGAGGGTTTCCCCGAAGATTGAGTCGGGGGACCCTCAGGCTTCAATAAGCCCCTTAGAATGAGCTTATTTTTACGCTCCTGCAGGACTCTAGGCTGAAGCCATGGCAAACAGCACATGAGTCCTGCAGGTGCAAAGGTCCCAGGCAGTATACACAAGAAGTGTGACCGTCTGTCAGAGACATCTTCTGACAGCACGAGTCACACTTCTTAAAGCCTGAGACCTTTGATTCTTTAGACATGTCTAAAGAAGAAAAAAGTGTAACCACACAATCACACACACACACCGATTACACTTATTAAAAAAAATTAAATTAGTAAGTAATTAGAAAAATTAAATCCCTACAAAAACACAGTCACTCCAACTACTAGGAAGGGAGGGACTGGGCCTAAAGCCCAAGGGAATAACTCTAGTAAGTTTAGGAAAAAAAGGGGAAAATTTGGACTAGGAATGGAAGGAAACTACATAATTTATAAATTTACGAAGAAAAGCTAACTTAAAAGGGGGTCTATCTAAGATAACAACTAGTTTTTAAAACTAACCGGACGAGCCGGTTGAAAAGCACCTCGATCGCTGTAGCGGCAAACAAGATCTGAGGAGTTACCGCCTAGCATTGTGGGATATAGGGGAGCCTCGAGCCGGTGGAACTAGCTCTCGAGCTTTTAGAGTGGCCGAGTCGGAGCCAAGGTTCGGCTCCGAACCCATCCAGCAAGAATGAAGGCGAGATAGACAACTTAACATTAAACAGTTTGTGAATCCATGCAGTGAAGCGGTTTCTGACATTCTGAAAAGGATGAACAGAATTCTAATTTCTTTAATAATCCCTAGCCAATAAAAATCTGGCTAATAGTAGAACCCTCCAAGTGCATCACTGTGCACATTTTATAACTAACACCCTGCAAAGCTTTGTTACCAATAACTAATTTATTCTTTTTTCTACCTCACCCAATACAGAAAATCACGGATTAGTTTTAAGGGTAAAAAGTAGGTTTGACTTGTTCACTATCATCTCCCGCCATCACTTCTACAGCCTCATGGAGTCTCACTGTAGTATAATCACCCCATTGATTTCTTTCAAGTTATCACGGCTTACCTCTATGCCTGATAAACTTGAATCATTCTCCTTATTTGTGTGTTCTTTCTCTCCAACATACACTACTGCAGCTTCTTCCATATCCAAATCTTATGCAAATGGTAGCTCTAGGCAGAAATAGTCTTCAAACATATTTTTTTTTACTCACAAATCTGTTGCCTATACTCCCCCCTTTACTTCTGGTTTCTGTATTTAAATAAGAGAAATGGGTTTAGGACTCTGAGCAGCTTGTGTTTTATCCTCTTTTACTACAGTTAACATTTCTTTTTATTGGCTAAATTCTCCTTTTCAGTACACAACCACCGCTTAAATTCCCCAACTTTACAGCTGTCCATTTCAGTTTGAGAGAAAGTTTAGAATTCTGCTGAGGTTGTGCATTTTTCAAACATCCTAACTGTATTTCTTTGAGTTGCACACCATTTGTAAGAAGTTCCCTCTCATTACTTGCTCTGGGCATCTCTAGTTTTTGCCTTGTAAGACTTTCAGTCTGTGTAATTTCACAGTTTAACTCTCTTCCTTCTAATGACTGTTTCTCCACGCTAATGATAGTGACATATAGAATGACATACATCATTGACATTCTCACTTAGACGAGTTTCTTCTTTCAGGTCTGTAACTGCATTGGTCATAAATGTGTTGGTAACTGTTTTTGTGCTAAGCACAAGTCCTTTCATTGTGTTCCCTTCAGTACTAAACAATGACATTTCTGTCTATCTTAACACATGAAGTATTCTGATATCTTTTTTCATAACTCTGATCACGAGGAGTTATTTTTATCATTTAACCATTCCCATATGACAGTTCCCCAAGCAGCTTCTAAATTAGGTCCCTTCCCTTTGTTCTAAACTATTTCCCTCACTCAGCTTCATTTCCCACCTCTCCGTTTACATTCTGAGTTTACTTAGCTAGTTAGTTAGTTAGCTAGCTAGCTAGTAAGTTAACTTGTTTATCAGGGTAGTACAGTGATCACAACAGACCGTTTGTAGACATATCCCAGGTGAAGAAATTTACAGAAAAATAAAACAGAACAAATACGCAAACAGATTAATCACAGAAGGCAGACAGTCCTACAAAATACTGAAACCATGAGCAAATATTAACACCGTCAAAAAACAAATGTGGATTAATTTTAATGATACATGTGGGGTTGTAGCAGGTGAGAACAATGAGTTGAAGTAGAAATGATGCAGATGAGTAAGGAGTCAGGTGATGTGCCCAGTGGAAAACATTTGCAATCAGATTTTTGAAAGAGGTGTCTTTTGAATTCTGCTCTGAAGGTGGGGAAAGAGGAGACTTCTTTTAGATGGGGGGGTTGCTACAGTTGGGTTCAAAAACAGGGAAGGAATGACTGGTACAGTGCAGTTTGGTTTGGAGGTGTCTGGAGTGAGGGAGTTAATTTGGAGAGGATGCAAAGCTTGTAGGGGCTGGTTTTATTATGGCGTTTGGCAACAACAGGCAGGAAGGCACCTGGCTAAAGTAGCTTGGAAAAAGGACACCCTGGGAGTAGCTCAACTCTGTAGAAGACTGGTAACCATTTAACTTCGGAGAGGGTGGAGGAATTAGAAATAAATAAGCAGATTTTGTTTTCAATGGACTGTGGAGGAGATGAGTTTTTGGAGGCCATGGCTAAGATAGAAAGCACATACTCCAGCTGAGCAAGGAGGACTCCCTTGCCTGTTGCAGCTTTACCTGATCTAGACAGAAACTGGAATATTTTAGTTGGTTTATTCTATTTAAAGGTTACCTTTATACTACTACAAATCAGTGAAGTCTTTCCCTTTTTCTTTTAAATTCCTCACGGCTTTATGTTTGCAAAATCTTTCCCAATAACTTTATGGGTTAGGTCAGGTACTACTACTACTACAGAGGATGCACCATTTTTCCTTGGGGAAGGGTTGAACTTGTAAAGACATAATAGCAAAGTCTTTTGTCTCTGTGAACACAAATTACCGCTACCTTCTATTTATCACGCTTATGCTGGTGCATACAGGAACTCAACTAAATTAATCACGCTGCCTGAAACCAGTAAGCTTTACAGTTGCGTGTCTTCTGAAACTACTCTGCATTTCAGTAACAGAGTGATTCCACAATGACAAAGTGCAGTTCATATAAATTTTGCATCTTCATCAGCACATTCCTTGGGGATTTCTTTCTCAGCAGACCTTTCAGGCACCAGCACATAAAACTGCTCCCTTTACCGATAGTCTGTAACTGCATGGTCTTTCTTCTCAGTATACTTGTAACAAGTTTTCTCAGTAGATTCTGCTGCAATGCTTACTTGTTAATTACTAGATTAGATTTAGATACACATGCATTTGAAACAACACATTCAATTGCAGCAATTAATTTATCTGACCATTTGGAGTTTCTCTGACATATTCACTTCCTTATATTTATGGGCAATCCTCTTAAAGCTATCAACAATAAGGAATGTGATAAGTATTACTATCACATTCTAGTCACAATTTAACATTACATTTTAAGATCATGTGCTTGAGCTCTTACTCTTATAATCTTAATGAACTGTGCATTTTAACAGCTTACATTTCAGAGTTAACACTTGCTCTAGACAAAAGCCAATTTTCAGTTTATCATAGTCCAAGAGATCTGCACCAAAGATTTACATGTCTACTTTCAGACCATTTCCAGTCAAAAACTTCCAAGGATGGCTGCACACTTATCACCAAGTTGATTTGATCTCTCTCAGTGTAAAAACTGGAAATGTGAAAAAAGGACTATGAAACTGGAAGTTTGGTGAACATTCGGACTCTTGCTTTTAATTACACTGCTTGGATACAAACAAAGAAGAAATTTAGAGAAAATGAGAGAAAAGCAACCAGAAATGTAGAACAGAAAACAATGGCTAAGAAGAACCCTGCAGTTGTTCACCAAAAAGCAGTTCAGGCTTTGGCTTTGGTAAAAGAGATAGCTTCTAGCAGTTTAGATGAAACGTAAATCAAATGCTCTCAGGGATGTTTAAAATAAATGAAATAGTGAAGGAATATATCAACTCAAACAAGAAAAGGTTATAAAAATAGAAGATTTAGCTATTCAGATGAACTGATAAAACCGCAAAAATAGAGGTTAAAATGAAGAAAATTCTAACTATGTATGAGGCTTCTCAAGAAGAGCTATTTCAAAAAATAGAGTTAGAAGGAGCACACAGAAAATTTGAGATCTTCTGCAGTACCAGAAAAACGTAAAGAAAAAGACTATTTCAGAGCAGGATTTAACTGAGAGTGCACATCATGTGTATACTCCAAAGCTGGTTATGAGAAAGCAGCCAATACCTATATTAGCAAAGATTCAATCATACCAGCAGAAACAGGTGCTCCTGGCAAAACTGTGGCAAAAAGGAAAAGGTATTAAAATTTGGAGATATTTGCAGAAAGGCAGAACAGAACCAAGTTTGAAAGAGCAATCAAGGAATGCAGAGATTCAGGTGTGAGCTTCAAGCTGCTGTATCCATCAGTCTTCAGAATTTTTTTCCTGGCGGAGCAAATACATTTTTGATGCAGAACAGGCTAAACAGGAAATTTAAAAAAAAATCAGAAAATGGTGAGCCAGCAAAACGAAAGGGACTCTGCTTTTCATTCTTTTGACAACGTAGCCCACAGAAAGATTTTGCCCATGAAGTTTTTCCATTGTCCTAATGGAAAATGCTTGAGAGAGAGAAAAAAAGCATAGGCGTTAACTAGAAGAATCAGGAGTGTATTGGACTTGAGCCAGAGACAGGTGTTGAGAGATGGAGATGATTAGGAAGAAAATCAGCAACACTGAAATAAGGGAATAAATCGGGAACTGTTAAACTATCGATTCTATTGGATATAGGACTATAAAGCATGGGATTCCAATGGATATAGAACTATACATGTAAAATATGGCTTTGCAAGAAAGAGTGGCTAGGAAAGACAGGAATTGTGTTGACTCTGTTAAACTTGTACATACCACTTTATGCCATTAATGTTTAGAAGGACGCCGAAGGGAAAGAAAAAATAGCTGCAAGTAAAACAGTTTTTGTTCTTGTTAATATCTGTATAAAACATTATGCAAATTGCATATTATACTGTAAAGTCATTTTGTAGAGCGTGAATGCATGGGTATTTTAAATGTGTGGGGGGTCTTCAGTGATTGTACAGTAAAGATATTAAAGCTAGCCAGTACTTTCTTTTAGCTGAAATATAGCCAGACTTAACACTGTTGCAAGATAGGAAAGCTTAGATAAAAGCAAGTTACGGATAAGGTAATGTTATGATCTTTGGCTGTTGGGGGTGAGGTGCCAATGTGTGTAACAATTCCCTTTGTTTTACATGGGTGAATGTCTAGATTACTGCCCTGGCCTAAGCCACAGACAGGTTTTAAGCAAATGAACTTATAAATAAGAGAAAAAATAGCAAATGGTAACTCTCACTTGTCTGCAAAGTTACTAAAAGTTACTAGCTTATCTCTTCCAGTTAGAAAATGCTGTTAGTGGAACAGAAATAAGTCTGCAGGTGCAGACAGTTGCCCAAGAGAGTCTGTACATTGTGTTCTGAATGAAATTTACAACGATTACTGACTATTTTTAGTTGGAGACCAGTTGTCTGCAGGTACAAGCAATTATTCATGAAAGTTCTTACCATACTTTGCTGAGAAAAGTGTAATATTTGAAGGTGCGCTAGCAAGCAGTTCAATGAAATAGAAAATTTAACCATGGGAAGAGAATAAGAAGTAGAAGCCTCCTCAGCAGCCTTAAGTCTTTAATGCATGTAGTAGAACAGTGCAGAATTTACTTGATTTACTTAAAGACAGCCAGTGTAATTTTTCTTACAGCTAAAAGTTAATGCTTACTGACAACATACAAGTAATTTCCAACATCTGGAAGGGAACTAGACATAAGACAGGAAGTCATCAGTTTAAGTAGGAGCACAGGCATATAAAATATTGCATGTGAAGCATTAAGAATCAATCAGAGGAGGCTAGCTTGGGAACAGAGAATGGAAAGGCAATTTACAAAGGAGAAGTGGGAGGACATCTGTGAGACTATCAAGTATGCAACAAATTTCATAAGGTTTAGCATTTTTGCTTGGAAGTGTTTGCATACATATTTTATACCCAAGAAGACTTCAGAGAATTTTTTTGCAGGTAGAGAGCAAATACTGGTGGCATGATGGAAAGAGAGAGGCTGCTGGGAACATTTTTTGAGAGATTAACAAGTTGACTGATTTTAAAACTTCCCTACAGAATACTTTGTCTGAAAATGTTGGGGGAGGGGGAATAACTAACTAAGAAACTCAATTTTGCAGGATTGGGGTTAGCTGCAGGGTTGAGTTATAATGCATTACTAAGGATGGGCATGAGGGACTTCACCTCTGTACCCACCTTGCTAATGTATACAATGAACCAAAATGAGCAACCTCCTGCACTGTAACCAAGAAGATATGTATACAAAAAAACAAAAAAGGTGTTCCAGGAAGCCAAAAATCCCTGAATAAAACACTTTATTATTGGAAAACATATCATATTTGGTTAAGCGCTTTCATTTAATAACTAGACATCCTCTAAAGTATTATGAATAAACAACCCCATTTAAAAACTCAATAAACTACCACCATCAGTCACATCTCCATTCTCAACCAATCACAGTTAAAAACATAAAAATCATCATTCTACTCTTCCTATAAGATCAAACATTTTTAAGAACAAACCTTATTTGAAAAGTATTTGGAAAGACCAAGACTTTGTGAGGCCACGTTAAATGCAATACTGAGGTGTGGGCATTGTAAATATTGTCTTATATACATGTTGGACCACCCCACATACACTGTCCCAAATTATTAATCAATGTGAACAGGGGGAAATTTAATTGCCATTCAGCAAGGGTGATATAAGTTGCTATTTGTCAGACGTGTAGGGCTTATTATGTTGGAAAGACCAAAAATTCTCTTAACAAGAGAATTTATCAGCATTTGTACAGCATTCATAAATGGGGATTTAAAAAAAGCAATGGCCAAATATTCATTAGATTGTGTAGGTTTTAGTAAATTTTCTTTTTATATTTTGAAGCAGGTACAGCTACCTGCCTTTTCGGGAGATTGGCAAAAGCATTTGGTACAACAAAAGATGTTCTGGCAATTGAAGTTACATGTGGCCAATCCCATGGGTCTGAACAATTGTATTTCTATTTATAGTGAACTAAAAAGAAAATCTTTAGGTGTTTAATATCTACTTTCTACTTGCATATCATTATATTTTATGAAAAACATCTGAACTTGTATTTTACATAGGGTGTAAGTGATTAAAATGATAATTTTTATGTTTTTAACTGTGATTGGTTGAGAATGGAGATGTGACCAATGATGGTAGTTTCACTGAGTTTTTAAATGGGGATGTTTATTCATAATTCTTTGGTTCTGAGGATGCCTAGTTTATTAGACAAAAGCCCTTAACTGAAGTTATTTATTGACGTTTTGTTTTCTAATAATAAAGTGTTTTATTTTGGGATTTTTGGCTTCCTGGAACACGTTTTTTGTTTTCTGTACATTGCTACTGTATGCTAACCTAAGCCTGTCCCTGATCCTAACTCCAGCCTCAAACCTTACCTTACAAAAAACCTTTCTGTAAAACTAATGATACACAACATGAGTACACACTGCATACAGCAACAGACATGTACAAAAGTAAATATATCCCTTTTCTTAGCCCTAGCTGTAACCCCAACCATCAAAAATACAAAGAAACATTACACTAAATATATCCCCTACCCCAAACCTTACTCTAACCCAAACATGCAACCACACACACACACACACACTAAACCTAACAACATAACCATACCAAACCAAATTATCGCACACTACACAAAACATACACATCAAAATTGTTCCTTTTACTAACAAACATTACATTCGATATGCAACCATTCAACAACATTACCACACTACAAACGGAGGCCTACCCAAACATTGCATGTGGTGCGTGTTTATGTCTGTATGTTTATCTATATATGTTTGTGCGTATATAAAGATATACATGAATTACAAAATAACAAGTGTGTACAACTGATTACACTGCATGTATGTATTTGTTTCTGAAGAAGTCTTATCCATCAATAAAAGATGAAAGCGCTAAAACACTAGTTCATCCTACGTGTTTTTTTTTTGTTTTATAGTTCGAGGTTCGTTTCTCGTGGTCAGGGTGTTTTAAGTTATTTTATTATAGCTTATCTTCTTAGTCTCGCAAGTTGTCAGTTATTTAATGAATAGTTTATTTTCAGAACCCTGAACATGGAGAATGACACGAGGTTTGAACATGGCTCAAGCAGCCTTAACTACAGAGATTATAGAGTCCACACGCAGCCGTTGAAGAGATAGAGATGCCAATTAGATAATTTAATGAAGCCAACAATATAGCAAGAGGAATGTTAGACCACTACAATATTGACTCGCAGCAACAGGTAAATCAACTCTTGAACAATGATTTTCTTCTTAATCACAACAGTGAATTCTCACAGACTGCCCAACCAACGCAGCCTAACTATGGACAAATGACACAACCAGTGCTTGAGGGAAACACTAGTAATGATCTATTTAGTACAGAATCTGTTTTAAAATTTGTCCGAACGGATGCTAATAATCCGTTCTTAAATGAAGAAAGATTTAGAACCAATACAGCTACAGAACATAACCTCAACGGAATACAACACTGCACTCTGAATGCAAGAACTTGATTTACACACTTGAAAGGACATTAATAAAGTTTAAAAATGTTGAGTATGATAATTTTACCTCAACATATGCATCCAAATGGATTTAGTTCCTCAGGGACTCAGGTTTTACAAGTTCCCAAATGGTACTACTACTTACTCCCCACTGTATGAAGAACTAGTACAACTATATAATGAAGCCGGAATTAACTCACTCAGGATACTCACCAAACAAAATGAAGAAAAACTAATAAACTTAAAAACAGATATTGAAAACCTACATGTTAAAATCATAGAGCATAGCGATTTTGACTTATACCGACATCTATTTGAAGGACTAAGTCACAAAATTTCCCGCCACACAGCTATACTAGTGAACCGCAAAAGAAATAAACTGCAAAGGGATCAGTGGCAATACGTTAATGATCTCTTTTACCCTTTAGGCAATAATAATAAGGGCAGAGGTTTTAAACAAACACCAAGTAATCCTAGACAGCGCCACGACGAGTACAGACATAGACCGACTCCACAAGTCTCAACAACGGCTAACCCGTATGCAAGTTCTCCCTGACAGAGTAACAACCAACCATATGCCACCAACGCAGCAGTTACTAGAGGAACATAGAAACACACTAGCGGGAACATCAGATTCAGTTTCACCACTTCCACTTCACTCTAACCAAAATTCTCCAGCATAGAATTTAACTACTGCTGCAGAAAATAGCAACAGGAATTATTTTTTTAGAGCAGGGTCAAAGGGATCTAACCAACACTCCCAGGAATTCATAGGTTCATACTACGCTATCTGCCCAAGGGCATTTATAAGCCTAGCCCAGAGTTTTGTGGCTTTCGCCACCCCTTTAGTTTGAAGGATACTATGCCCATTATTTTGCTGTGCCTCTGTCAAGCAGTGACATTGAGATAATCCCTGGGGTATATCTGCGATCTCCCATCCATTGGTCAAGATTTCTCTTGAACAAAGCCAGCGAGGTGCTCTGCCTCACATGTACCGGGATTTTGTTCCACAGCATAGGGAGTCTTTGGGTGATGAATCTGTCCCTCCAACACGTCCTATTAATAACCGTGTCAAGGTTTAAGTCTCCTGCCCTTGTAGTTCTGAGGGATCTAGATTTTTTGAGGTGAAGTATGTTCATCAATTCCGGGTTGGACATGGCCTTGTATGTCAGGCACAGGTCACCTCTGAGCAGACGGTAAGCGACTGAATAGAGCTGGAGTTCCTTCAGCCGGGCAGCATAAGACATGTTTTTGAGACCCTTTATCCTTTTGGTGAGGAACATTTGGGGCCTTTCCAGTTGCTGCAGGTGTCGTGTCAGATACATTCCGAATGGGGCATTGTACTCAATCATTGGTCTGATGAGTGATGAATACAGGGGGACGATGACCTCCCTTGATCTAGATGCGAATCCCTTCATGATCAGGTGGGCAATGTAGAAGGTCTTTCTAACTACTTTGGCAACGTGAGTGTCACACGAAAGGTTACTGTCAACCTGGGTCCCCAGATCCCTGATAACCTCTTCTGTGCTTAGTGGATTGCCGCCTATATGGTAGCTAGGGGTAACCTTGTTTTTCCCGAAGGGTATGACTATGCATTTTTTGGCGTTTAACTTCAGGCCATGGCTCTGGCACCAGTTATCCATTTCTATAAGACCCTTCTGAAGGATATCTGTGTCAGATGTGTTCTCAACTATGGCGCCCAGTTTGCAGTCATCTGCAAATTTTGACAGCCATAACCCTCCTGTGTTTGCTTGTACTTCCGAAAAGTAGATGCCGAACAAGAGTGGGCCCAGGACTGAGCCCTGTGGGACACCAGGGGATCCAGTGTCTGTCTGCCTGGGATGACATGCTTGACAAGCCACGCTGCTTCGCAAGGGACGGCTTGCACCTGTCACCCCTGGGATTCCGGATATTGGCTAAGGCTCTTGCCACCCCCATAGTGCCTTTTTTAGGCAAGGCTCAAATTCTAAACCTACCACCCTAGAAAACAAAAATGGGAAGAAACTGAGGGTAATGTTGCTCAATGCCAGAAGTCTAAATCTCAAAATGCACGCACTCGAGGCCCTTTTCAGTATGGAGAACATCGATGTCTATGCTGTAACTGAAACCTGGTTCAAGGCTCCTGAGAGCACCCCGGCACTATTAGGTTTTACCTCATATCATGCGTTCTGGCCCCAAAACCCGGACCACACCACAAAAGGAGGGGGTGTATTCATATTCATAAAGGATACCCACACCTCCAGGTTGGTGGCAACGCATGAAGCTTCGGAAACCATCCAGGTGCAACTAACCATAGGCAAAACTGCTCTACAAATTGTAGCATGCTACAGGCCACCCTCTCAAACTCAGGAACCCCACACAGCCTTCCTGAAGACACTGGAGGGTATAAATTTATCTCCAAACACCATCATATTGGGTGACTTCAACTACCCGAATATAGACTGGGAACATTACTCAAGCCCTAACTTTCTAGCCCAACGGTTCCTGGAGTTCATAAATTCAAATGTCATGGAACAGCTAGTCACTGTTCCCATGAGAGGAGAAAATATACTAGATCTCATTATCACAAACATGGGGACAAAATGCTCCACACCAGAACTATATCCCTCATTGGTGAGATCTGATCATAAACTAATCTCACTGGAAATCCACATCCCGTCCCACCCCAAACAAAAAAGACCACAGTGAAGAACTTCTCTAAAGCAAACTTCACACTACTCAAGACTGGTGTGGTATCCTTCAAGGCCCCTGAGCCAGTGGAAACCACAACCCAAGCTGCGGAAGCCCTTACAAATGCCTTCTATGAACACCTCCAGGACTGCATGGATCAGGCAATCCCAAATAAAACCAAGACTCTTTCCACAAAGGGCAAACGTCCAGTCTGGTGGACCCCAGCCATTAACAAACTTTACAATAAGAGGAGAAAGCTATTACATGATAGAACAAAATCCATAAAAGGGAAGTCACCCTGATCATTATTAGTAAAAAATACGAGCACTCATAAAATCAACTAAGGCCAATTTTGAGAGAAAAATTGCCATGGATTCAAAGGACAATCATAAGGCCTTTTTCAGCTATGTTAGGAACCTGGGTGGAAACTCCCAGATATGCTCAGAATTAGTCCAAAATGATACAAAAATCACTGAACCCACAGACATTGCCAACATACTGGCAGACGGGTTCCGTGCAAACTTCACCCCCCTCTCCCCCTAAAGGAGAGAACTATCCCAGCGGAGTGTAGCCTCCCAGACATCTCAAATGCGCAGGTGAAAGCTGCTCTCTCTAAAGCTAAAAACACAGCATCAATGGGACCGGATGGTGTCCCCGGCTGTGTGCTACACGAGCTAAATGAGGAATTAAACCCGCACATAAGGCAGCTGTTTAATCTCAGCCTTACCACAGGATACGTGCCCAAGGAGTGGCGTACGGCAACTGTGGTCCCACTCCACAAAGGCGGTGCCTCTACGGACCCTGGTAATTACCGCCCCATAAGCTTAACAAGTCTAGTCTGCAAAGCTATGGAGAGGATCATAATGGAGCTCATAAACAAAGATATAGGGGACTTGCAGACATTGGACCCGACCCAGTTTGGCCGTCAAGGGCAGATCATGCCTTTTGAACTTGGTCGACTTCTTGAAACAGTCACCAAGGCCATTGATGAGGAAAGGCAGTCCATACAGCCTACCTTGACCTTGCAAAGGCTTTCGACACAATACCCCACTGGGGTATTGTAGAAAAACTTACCAGCTTAAATGTAAACCCATATGTCACAAGGTGGGTTGCAAACTGGCTTAAGGACAGAACCCACAGGGTTAGAGTTGCTGGCGCTATGTCAGACTCCAAGCCGGTCACAAGTGGTGTCCCACAGGGCTCGGTCCTTGGCCCCCTATTGTTCGGCATCTACTTCTCAGAAGTACAGGCCAACATGGGAGGACTTTGGCTGACAAAGTTTGCTGACGACTGCAAACTGGGCCATAGTGGAAAGTGCATCGGACACGGATATCCTTCAGAAGAGACTCACGGAAACAGATAGCTGGTGCCAGAGCCATGGCCTGAAGTTAAACGCCAAAAATGTATAGTCATACCCTTTGGGAAAAACAAGGTAACCCCAAGCTACCATATAGGTGGCAATCCACTAAGCACAGAAGAGGTTATCAGGGACCTGGGGACCCAGGTTGACAGTGGCCTTTCTTTTGACACTCACGTTGCTAAAGTGGTTAGAAAGACCTTCTACATTGCCCACCTGATCATGAAGGGATTCACATCCAGATCTAGTGAGGTCATTGTTCCCCTGTACTCTTCACTTATCAGACCAATGATCGAGTACAATGCCCCATTCGGGATGTATCTCACCCGACATCTGCAGCAATTGGTGAGACCCCAAAAGTTCCTAACCAAAAGGATAAAGGGACTCCAAAATCTGTCATATGCTGCCAGATTGAAGAAACTCCAGCTCTATTCAGTTGCATACCGTCTGCTCAGAGATGACGTGCCTGACATACAAGGCCATGTCCAACCCGGAATTAATGGACATGCTCCACCTCAAAAAATCCAAATCAACCAAAACCACTAGAGCAAGCAACTTAAACCTTAGCACAGATATAAATAGGACGTGCTGGAGGGATAGATTTATCACTCAGAGACTCCCTATGCTGTGGAATAAAATCCCGGTCCATGTGAGGCAGAGCACCTCGCTGGCTCTGTTAAAGAGAAATCTTGACCTGTGGATGGGAGATCGTAGGTTTATTCCGGGAATAATCTCTGTGTCACTGCTGGACAGAGGCACAACAAACTAATGGGCACAGTATTTTTTCATATAAGGGGTATCGTAAGCCACAAAAATTTGGGCTAGGCTTATAAATGCCTTAGGGCAGATAGCCTAGTATAAACCTATGAACCTATGAACCACTTGTGACAGGGTTTGAGTCTGACATGGCGCCAGCAACTCTGACCCTGTGGGTTCTGTCACTTAGCCAGTTTGCAACCCATCTTGTGACGTATGGGTTTACATTTAAGCTGATGAGTTTTTCAGTGATACCTGAGTGGGGTATTGTGTCGAAAGCCTTCGCCAGGTCTAGGTAGGCTGTGTGGACTGCCTTTCCCTCATCAATGGCCTTGGTAACTGTTTCGAAAAAGTCAACCAAGTTTAAAAGGCATGATCTGCCTTTGACAAAGCCAAACTGGGTTGGATCCAAAGTCTGCAAGTTCCCTATGTCTTTATTTATGAGTTCCATTATGATCCTCTCCATGGCTTTGCAGATAAGGCTCGTCAAGCTGATGGGACGGTAATTTCCAGGGTCGGTGGAGGCACCGCCTTTGTGAAGTGGGACCACAGCTGCCGTGCGCCACTCCTTGGGTAAGTATCCTGAGGTGAGGCTAAGATTAAACAGCTGCCCTAACTGCGGGTTTAATTCCTCATTGAGTTCGTGGAGCACACAACCGGGGACACCATCTGGTCCCATGGATGCTGTGTTTTTTGCCTTGGAGAGAGCAGTTCTCACCTGGGCGTTAGAGATGTTTGGGGGCTACAATCCTCTGGTATAGATATCTCACCTTTAGGGGGGGAGAAGTTTGCACTGAACCTGTCAGCCAGTATGTTGGCAATGTCTGTAGGTTCAGTAATTTTTACATCATTTTGAACTAATTCTGAGCATATCTGGGAGTTTCCTCCCAGATTTCTAACATAGCTAAAGAAGGCCTTATGATTGTCTTTCGAGTCCTTAGCGACTTTTCTCTCAAAATTTGCCTTGGATGATTTTATGAGAGATCTTAGTTTTTTTACTTATAATGATCAAAGGTGTCTTCCCCTTTAAGGATTTTGCTCTATCTTGTAGTAGCTTCCTCCTTTTGTTGTATAGCTTGTTTATGGCTGGGGTCCACCAGACTGGACGCTTGCCTTTGGTACAAAGAGTCTTTGTTTTGTTTGGGATTGCCTGATCCATGCAGTCCTGTAGGTGCTGGTAGAAGGCATTTGTAAGTGATTCAGCGGCTTGAGTAATGGTTTCCGCAGGCTTAGGGGCCTTAAGAGAAACCACACTAGTCTTTAGAAGTGTGAAGTCGGCTTTTGAGAAGTTCTTCACTGTAGTCTTTTTTATCTCAGGTGGGGGCGGGATGTGGACTTCCAGTGAGATTAGTTTATGGTCTGATCTCACCAGTGAGGGGTATACTTCCGGTGTTGAACATTGTGATCCCATGTTCATGATGATGAGATCTAGTATGTTATCTCCTCTTGTGGGGATGGTGACTAGTTGTTCCATAGCATTTGAGTTTATGAACTCAAATGCTATGGAACAACTAGAGTGTTGGGGCTTGAGTAATGATCCCAGTCTATATTCGGGTAGTTGAAGTCACCTAGTAGTATGGTGTTTGGAGATACATTTACCCCCTCCAGTGTCTTCAGGAAGGCTGTGTGAGGTTCCTGAGATTGAGAGGGTGGTCTGTAACATGCTACAAATTGCAGAGCAGTCTTGCCTATGGTTAATTGCACCTGGATGGTCTACGATGCATCATGCATTGCCACCAACCTTGAGGTGTGGGTGTCCTTGATGAATATAGACACCCCCCCTCCTTTCTTGGTGTTGTCCGGATTTTGGGGCCAGAAAGCATGATACGAGGTAAAACCTGATAATGCCGGGGTGCTGTCGGGAGCCTTGAACCAGGTTTCAGTCACAGCACAGACATCGATGTTCTCCATACTGAGAAGGGCCTCGAGTGCGTGCATCTTGAGGTTGAGACTTCTAGCATTGAGCAGCATTACCCTTAGTTTTTTTCCTTTTTTGTGTTCTAGGGTGGTAGGTTTAGAATTTGAGCCTTGCCTAAAAAAGGCACTATGGGGGTGGCAAGAACCTTTGCCAATATCCGGAAGCCCAGGGGTGACAGGTGCAAGCCGTCCCTTGCAAAGCAGCGTGGCTTGTCCAGCATGTCATCCCAGGCAGACAGACATTGGATCCCCTTTGAATGACACCAGAGTTTAAGCCAATTATTAAAGCTGATCATCTTGTCTCTGTATTGTGGCATCATTCTTGGTGCAGGTAGAATACTGCTCAAGGTCAGGGTCATACCTGCCTGGGCTACATAATCAGAGAGCTCCTCTATGTCTCTTTTCATGTAGTCCAAGGAGGTACATCTCAGGTCGTTCACACCAGCGTGGACAATGAAAGAGTCGTACTTGTACCTGCTGTTGAGAGACCTGAGTGCTTGCGTTATGTGGCGGATTCTAGCGCCCGACAGGCAGCTTACTGTGACCTTCTCCTTACTCAATCTAGTGAGTGGGACGTCAGTGTGTCTGACTATGGAGTCACCAATGACGAGTGTGTCTGGCATTGTGTTTGGCCTTAAGGGCTGTGACTGTTTGGCACACTGACTATGTGGTCTATGTGTTGCATGTGTTGTGTCCTGAGGTGGCAGTTGTTTGGGTGTCTGCTTTGGTGGCCTCTGCTGTTTTGGTAGATTTTTGATCAGAGCCTCCAAGTATGTCTTTGTGTATTTATGTGTATGATTTGAGGATGTGATAGTACTATGTGAGACTGGGTTTGTGGTGTGTGTGGTTACCTTCTCCTCCTGTCTGGTCTTGCTAGTCCTATGTTGAGAGAGCTCAGCCTCCAGTTTGGCTATATAGTTGCATCTCTCGCATGTATTTGTGTTTTGTGGGAGAAGGAGAGGGTTGTCTGTGTACATGAGACAATTGTAACATTGCCTCAATATTCCCAGATTCACCAGCTGAGCAGGAGAGGACACTAGCAACTGATCCCTCGACATGCTAGAAGGAATAGACAAAAACTTTAAAAAGACTCCAGTGGTTGTGGGTGATCGAAAAGGGGTTTTAGGCTGGTGGGGTACTATCTATAATAAAAGTGCTGTATCAAAGTAAAAAAATACTTTAAGAGCAAGTGCTAGGCTTTAGTCTACTTAAGAATCAAGTAGAACTGAACTTTTTTGATATAGAATACGCTGGTTTGATCAGCAGTACAGTTCAAGGAAGGCTGTTTTAAGGGAAAATTTGAAGAGTGGACTTTAGGTAGCCCGAATAGTTTAACCTTGATTAACCGCCGTTGCTACTGTGTGCTCCTGTGGCAACTCCATGCTAAAGCGTACTTTATAGCAGGGGGCTGGAAAAGACAGGAAATGACCCAAAATGGCCAATAAACTACAAGTTACTGCCTTAAACCACTCCTCTGAGGACAACAGGCAGCCCAGTACTCCCCACTCTCACTGGTGAGTAAAGAAACTTCCCCCTGACCAAACAAGGAAAATGGAGAAACACAGGAACCAAGACAAAGCTCAGGGATCAGCAAAATCTGATAACTGGAACAAACTATTAGGAAAGTATGGAAAACAAGAGTATTTTTTTTGTTTTTTTCAAGTTTTTTTTTTCAGATAGGCAGAAAATACAATAAATGCTGTGTTTTTCGACTAATTGCTATCAAAAGCTAGTACACTTGAGTGTAATAGCCTGCTGTTTAACTTTTAAGCAAAACTTAAAACAAGGAAGTGCAACAAACAATTCAAGCTATTAAAAACAGTAAAAACAGACAATAACTGAATAAAACAGGCAGAAATAGAATCTGGAAAGTTTGTCTTTTCTGGTCTCTGCTGCTCTAGGAACTCTGCTGGATACCACGAGGAGCTGTGCTGAGTTCTCTATAGCCAGAAAAGCCCGCCAAAGCGTGCTTTATAGCAGGGGGCTGGAAAAGACAGGAAATGACCCAAAATGGCCAATAAACTACAAGTTACTGCCTTAAACCACTCCTCTGAGGACAACAGGCAGCCCAGTACTCCCCACTCTCACTGGTGAGTAAAGAAACTTCCCCCTGACCAAACAAGGAAAATGGAGAAACACAGGAACCAAGACAAAGCCCAGGGATCAGCAAAATCTGATCACTGGAACAAACTATTAGGAAAGTATGGAAAACAAGGACAGGACAAGGGAGGGGGAAGACGAGAGTACACAGATTCCTTCCTCTAGACAGAACCATATGAACCAGGAGCCAAAGCAAGTGTTAGATACCAACTTTAACAACCAGAGACAGGCTTTCCTTGACTGCCCAGTCTTCAACCTGTCAAACAGAACATTCTCAGAAGCACACATCCAATTGCTAAGCAAGGGATTCACTTTCATCCCTGGGCAGAAAGCGAACATAACGGACTCATTACTGGAACTCAGGTTTTTTTCCAGGAAACTCAACTTAAAAATTTGGCATAACAATAACACTAGGTACAATGAGGAATCCTCGGATTGCGAAGAATACCTCAACCATAACACACTGATAAAAATGAAGAGCCTGTTTAACCCGACTCTGCACCATGTAGTGCAAACCTTCTTCAAGGTCTGTGAACACGACATGAGACTGCTATTAAAGCAACCTAGCAACTCTAACTGGTTTAATTTAAACAAACTTGAACAACTAGCCCTAAAGGAATTCAAACATGACAAGACACTCAGGATCATAAAAGCGGATAAAGGCACAGGCATAGTGCTCATGACACAGGATGATTACATCAAAAAAGTGAATAATGAATTGAAAGATGTCACTTTTTACACAGCCACTAACACTAATACAGTCAACAATTTTCTAGTATTGACAAGCTACTGAAAAAGTTAGAGCAAACAAAATATTTCACTGGAGGAGCACATGTATGCTTGTCACGAACCCTAGCATGGGTAAACTATTTGGCATCCCGAAAGTGCACCAGAATGAAAGTGATCCACCCTTCCGGCTGGTGATATCAAATAAACGCACTAAAACTGAAAAAATCTTGGAATATTTGGATACTGTGCTTAACCCCTTGGTACAAGCCACCAACTTTTATCTGAAGGACTCGTGACATTTCTTAGATCAATTGTACAGGGCTCAAATAGATCCATCTAACTGCTCTCTAGTTACATTGGATATAGTAGCCCTATACACAAACATCCCACACAAAGAAGGGTTGGAAGCTCTAAAATTGTCTCTCTCCAAATATGCAGGGTTCTCCTCTAACACTATTTGTGACCTAGCAGAGGTAGTTAGTTATCAAGAGCAACTTTTTTCATTTCAGTCAAAAACTATACCAACAAGTACAGGGAGTAGCTATAGGGTCGAAAATGGCTTTAGCGCTAGCCAACTTGGTCCTTAGTACCTGGGAGTTAGAAACGTTCTTCCACCTACCTGGCTACCAGTCTCTACAGATGTACAGACGTTATACTGATGATATTTTTTTCATCTGGGAAGGCACAGACACTGAACTGACTGACTTCATCAAGGAGATAACTAATTGCATAGGATACTTGGATTTTACCATCTCTGGATGAGATGCAACTATCCATTTCCTGGACACTACCATAAAGATCAACAAGTCTAACAATAGTTTGGAATCCATCATCCACCATTAAAACACTTATCGTGACAATTTTCTGGACTACAATAGTGAGCACCCACATTTCTCCAAAATGAATGTGGTACGAGGACAGTTCATCCACCTTTCCCACACCATCAGTGTAGATGAGAATTTTGTTTCTGAAGCCAATTTCCTCAAAAGTATGTTCTTAGCAAGAAGCTATCCTGACCACATTATAGAACAAGAGCTGGACAGGGTAATACAAGAGAGACCCATCAAGCACAAGCCTGTACTGATGTTTGACTACAACAGCTGCAGCAGAGGTACTAACCTGACTGATAAATTCTAAAGTTTTCCATTACCAATCAGTAGGAACATGCAGGCGATGCGGGAAATCATCATTAAGAATTGGAACATTTTTTTTCCAGCCAGGATGATCTAAAATCTATTTTAGGTTAACAGCCTACCTTCTCCTACAAAAAATCCTCTCCGTTAAGAGCAAGTTTCGAAAACAGGGACTTGCCTTTTCTAATAGGAAACCAGGATCTAACACAGAGAGACCATAAAGCCATGTTTACTTGTGGCCACTGTGTATTTTGCCAACACATTTTAAGCTGCAGCTCTTACACCTTCCCACATTGCAACTACAAAGTTATTTTACGCAGCATATATACTTCCACACGGAGTGGGTGGTATATGCAGCTATATGCAAAAGATGTAACTGGTTCTACATTGGTAAAACTATCAGAAAACCTTCTGACAGATCTAAGGAACACCTGGCAGCTATCTGCAAAAAGGATAGCACTAATGCACTAGGAAAGCAAAAAGGATAGCACTAATGCACTAGGAAAGCAAAAAGGATAGCACTAATGCACTAGGAAAGCAAAAAGGATAGCACTAATGCACTAGGAAAGCAAAAAGGATAGCACTAATGCACTAGGAAAGCAAAAAGGATAGCACTAATGCACTAGGAAAGCAAAAGGATAGCATTAATGCACTAGGTAAGCAGAAAGGATAGCAATAATGCACTAGGAAAGCAAAAAGGATAGCACTAATGCACTAGGAAAGCAAAAAGGATAGCACTAATGCACTAGGAAAGCAAAAAGGATAGCACTAATGCACTAGGAAAGCAAAAAGGATAGCACTAATGCACTAGGAAAGCAAAAAGGATAGCACTAATGCACTAGGAAAGCAAAAAGGATAGCACTAATGCACTAGGGAACCACAGCAGCAAATGCATGAATTTCTCTGGGTTTCAGTTCTTGGTATTGGAAAAGCTGGATTTATTTCTTGGTGACTGCAACACGCTGCTGGAAATGAAGGAACTTAAGTGGCAGCTACTGCTGGGAGCTGACTCAGCCCCTGGTCTCAATGAACATATTAATATTAAATGTGCACTGCACTGGCTATGTTAAAAACAGAGTGATATTGTTTTGTTTGGTTGCAACACTACTCTAGGGGAACAGGGGATTTGCTAGATGAATGACACACGGAGTTGTGGACTTCTAGAGATATCCTGGGTTGCTTTGGCAGTTTAAATATTGGATTTCAGCCCTAGTGCTTACTATGGTTTCAGTGATTCCGCTATACTGTTATTTCTGAATATCCTAAATTATTACTGTCCTTTATTTATTTATTTAATTTATTTTGATTAGTTAATTAAGTCACAATGATAATGTACCTTTTAATGCGGACATCTCTTGGTAATAATAGCATTTTTATGGGTTGGGTTATTTTATTGCAGAGTCTTATGATTGGCCCTTTCACATTCTATCTCTTTATGACAGGTTAGTATTTTTTTGAATTACAGAATATCAAGTGTGTACAACTGATTACACTGCATTTATGTATTTGTTTCTGAAGAAGTCTTATCCATCAATAAAAGATGAAAGCGTTAAAACACTAGTTCATCCTACGTGTTTTATTTTTTTTGTTTTATAGTTCGAGGTTAATTTCTCGTGGTCAGGGTGTTTTAACTTATTTCATTATAGCTTATCTTCTTAGTCTCGTAAGCCGTCGGTTATTTAATAAATATATATGTGTGCACATATATATATATATATATATATATATATATATGTGCACATATATATATATATATATATATATATATATATATATATATACACACACACATATACACATTTATATGCATATACATACATACATAGATATATATATATATATATATATATATAGTTCCACTTTATAATCTCGAAATACTGAAATCTCGAATTTCAGTATCCAGAGACCATAAAGTCAAACGTTCCAAAATCCCAACACCACGAAATACAAAATCACGAACATAAACACACCATACACCACACAACACATACATCATCCAACCCACACTACAAGCCAACAAGAACACACACAAACACAAACCTACAAATCTACACTACATATAAGCAGGGGGGGCAAGGACCCCCGCGACCCCACACCCCCACATATGTGTATGTATATATATATATATATATATATATATATATATATATATATATATATATATATATATTAACTGCAAGATCACACCAAAGAGAAAAAGACAGCAAACTCACCACTACACACTCTACAGTACCCCCCCACACACACACGTCACAAATATACGAACACCACTTTCAACACTTAAAACCCTCATACTTTTACCTACCTACCCTAATCCACACATAAAACTTCCAAACACACTCACATATACTCAAACACATACCTAAAACCCAACAAAACACACACTTACCTTACATCCAAGCTAAATCCACACACTACATGATACATCCTGCACACACTACATCCAGTGTCAAATACCGGAACACCATAACCGCAAATTCGACATCTCCGGATTCACGCTTACGGAGTTTCGGGATTTTGAAAATTCCACTTTATGGTCTCAAGATATTGAAATTAGAGATTTCAGCATTTCGAGATTATAAAGTAGAACCATTTTAGATATATATATATATATATATATATTATATATATATAGATATATATATATATTATATATATATAGATATATATATATATATATATATCTTCTTCTTTCAGTTTTTCCCGGTTAGGGGTCGCCACAGTGGATCACCTGTCTGCTCATGACTGGCAGTGGAGTTTTACGGTGTCGAGTTGCCAGCCTGGCGCCCAACCTTCCACAGAAGGCGCACATGTACACACTCACACCTAGGGCCAATTTTGGAGTGTCCAATCTACCTACAGCATGTCTTTGGGATGTGGGAGGAAACCGGAGCACCCAGAGGAAACCCACGCGACCACAGGGAGGACATGCAGACTCCGCACAGAAGGCACCCCAGCCGAGGATCAAACTGGAGAACCTCTTGCTGTGAGGCGACAATGCTAACCACTGCACTACAGTGGCCACCAATTTATATATATATATATATATATATATATATATATATATATATATATATATATATACATACATATATACACACACACACACACACACACACACACACACACACACGCACATATATATAAATATATATAGACACATAACCTACACCTGGTCATTACTAACATGGGCAACTGGTGTTCCACACCAGAGGTCAATTCCTCGTTGGTCAGATCCCACCACAAGCTGATCACCCTAGACATCCACATCCCACCCCCACCCCCATTAGGGAAACCACCGTAAAAAAACTTCTCCAAAGCCAACTTCACACTTCTTAAGACAGAAGTGGCAAACTTCATGACACCCATGCAGATGGACAATAGAGCTATGACTGCTGAATCCTACACAAATGCACTTTATAAGCACTTACACGAGTGCATGGATCATGCTATCCCTAATAGGACCAAGATGCTGTCCTCCAAAAAAAGGAAGCCAATCTGGTGGTCCTGTGCCATAAACAAACTCTACAACAGAAGTAAGAAACTGTTGCAAAAAAGAGTAAAATCCCACGACTGGAGGAACTCCCTGGTCAACCTCAGTAAGAAGCTGAGATCCCTCATAAAATCCTCCAAAGCTAGTTACGAAAACAAAATTGCCACTGACTCTAAAGACAACCACAAAGAATTCTATAGCTATGTCAAGAATCTCAATGGCAACACTCAGATCTGCTCTGAGTTACAGCACAATGGCACTAAATATACAGAACCAACTGATATTGCCAACATCCTGGCAGATAGGTTCAGTGCTAACTTTACCCCCCTCTCACCCCTAGAGGGCCCATCTCTATACTGGAAGAATCCAAAGTTCCTGTAGTCATGGCTGCACAGGTAAAAAACACATTCTCCAAAGCCAAGAACATAGCATCCATGGGACCTGACAATATCCCAGGCTGCGTTCTACACGAACTACAGAATGAACTGGCACCCTACCCAAGTACCATGTTCAATCATAGCCTCACCTCAGGATTTGTGCCCACTGAATGGCGCACTGTGACGGTTATCCCACTCCACAAAGGGGGAGTCACGACGGACCCCGGGAACTACCACCCTATTAGCCTGATGAGCCTGGTCTGCAAGGCCATGGAACGTATCATCATGGAACTCAAATACAAAGACATTAGTAATCTCCAAACTCTGGACACTACCCAGTTCAGTTTTGTAAAAGGCAGATCATGTCTCCTAAACCTGATTGACTTCTTTGAAGCAGTTACCAAAGCCATCTAGATCTCGCCAAGGCTTTTGACACCACTTCCCCCTCTGGAATTATAGATAAGCTCACTAAACTAGGTATAAATCCCTATGTCACAAGATGGGTTGCCAACTGGCTCATGGACAGAACCCACACTGTGAAAGTAGCAGACTCCAAATTCGACTTCAGACCAATGACAAGTGGAGTACCACAGGGTTCAGTCCTGGGTCCTCTCCTGTTTGGTATCTACTTCTCTGAAGTACAGGCTAACACAGAAGGTCTTTGGCTAACAACATTTGCAGATGACTGCAAACTAGGAGCCATAATCGAAACTCCTAATGATGTGGACATACTACAGAAGGGCCTCACTGAGACAGATGCATGGTGTCAAAGCCATGGCCTGAAGCTCAATGCCAAAAAGTGTATTGTCATCCCCTTTGGTAAAAGCTCTGTACCCATGAACTACCACATAAATGGTAGTCTACTTAACGCAGCAAGTGTGATAAGAGACCTTGGGACACAGGTGGACAGTAATCTTTCCTTTGATAATCACATCGCCACAGTGGTCAGGAAATACTTCTAAGTGGCTCACCTCATCACAAAAGGTTTCTCATCCAGAAAAAAAAGAGGTCATTGTTCCCCTCTACTCATCACTCATTAGACACATTATAGAGTACAACGCTCCTTTTGGTATGTACCTCACAAGACATCTACAACAACTGGAAAGGCCACAGAAATACCTCACAAAGAGGATTACTGGCCTCAAAAAGATGTCCTACACAGACAGTCTCAAAAAACTCCAGCTTTACTCCATCGCATATCGCCTACTCAGAGGCAATCTCTGCCTAACATACAAAGCGATGTCAAACCCAGAGCTGTTGGACATGCTCCAGTTAAAGAAATCCCAATCCCTCCGAGCTACACGCTCTAGGGACCTAAACCTTGTCACCACAATAAACAGAACATGCTGGAGGGATAGATTCCTGTTCCAGAGACTTCCCATACTCTGGAACAGACTACCCATCTATCTATGTCAAACAGAACTCCTCATTAACACTCTTCAAGAAAAATCTTGATGATTGGATGGGAAATAGGAAATTCACCCCAGGGATCACTTCTGTGGCTCTGCTCAACAGGGGCACATGAAAATAATTTTCTTGGGTGGCGAAAGCCAGGGTACCTTTTTGGCTAGGCTTATATAGGCCCTCGGGCTAATAGCCTAGTACCTACCTATGAACTTACATGTGTATACACACATAAAATACACATACATGTATATACATGCACGCACGCGCACACTGTATAGTGTCTTTTCACCTGGGCTGTGCCTGCAAATGAACTACTGTGATGACTGTACCACGCTGGTAAACAAGTTAAACAAATATAGATAGATGGATATATGCATGTTTGTGTGTGTGTGTGTGTGTGTGTGTGTGTGTGTGTGTGTGTGTGGTGGCACTGTGGACATATAAAATGCTGTAAAAAACCTACTGCGTGTTCTCATTTTACAGCGAACATGCTGCATTACCATGACAACACTGTGCTGCTTGAGTTGCCATGCATACATGACATATTCCGTAAAGCAAGCGGCACACAGCATGCTGATTTGGGACACCTACACAACAGAATGCTAAAAGGGAGGGGCTTCAGCCCAGCACAGCAGAGATGTTTTCATCTTGATGGAGAGGAACTATTATCAGTAACAGATTTTGACCCTCCAGACAGTGTTCAGCCAAATGTTTGGATTCTTAAAGGCTGCCATCCAGAAACTCTACTGGAAGAGATATTTAACTTTAAGGTGAGGAGGCTAGTATTTGACCAAGAGGAGGAACCCTTGGAAGTTACCAAGTGAAGAATTCACTGGAAGAGATGGTGGAACAAGAAGATACCTCAGGATCTAACTGAAGGATTATATGGACTATGTCTGAGACTATTTAGACCACTTAGTGGAAAAGGAAACCAGAAGGGCAAGGCTTAGTTTCTTCTGAATGATTTTTCCTACTACAAAGTGAACAGTGTATTTATTTTACCTTAATACTTCACTGAAAAGAAAAGTGCCCCAAGGTAAACAATCTTGTCTCATTTTATACCACACTGGTGAAAATGTGGACAGAATTTGGCTTACATTTGTTGCTTAATTTCCCCATTCAAGAAGAGATTATTACTATTATTGTGTGTGTGTGTGTGTGTGTGTGTGTGTGTGTGTGTGTGTGTGTGTGTGTGTGTGTGTGTGTGTATACACACATATATATATATATATATATATATATATATATATATATATATATATACATACATATATGTATGTGTGTGTGTGTAAGCAGCAGGTAGGCCTGTGTGTGTGTGTGTGTGTGTGTGTGTGTGTGTGTGTGTGTGTGTGTGTGTGTGTGTGTGTGTGTGTGTGTGTGTGTGTGTGTCAAAAAACATTTTTTTGTCAAAATGAAAATGCTTTTGGAAGTTTTGCTGCATAACAATATCAATACAAATCAGTTCAGAATGGTCTTTTATGAAAAGTATAACCTGATGGAAAACGCTACCTTGAGAAACAGGTGACTGATATGACTACTATCTAATGAAGCCTTGCTTACAAGTGAGCAAACTAAGCCTGTAAGTAGAAATGTGCAGATACCTGCAAACACCCCAAAAGTGTCAATAAGTGAAGCAATGTTTTAAATGTGGAAAGAAGGGGCACATTGCTAAATACTGCTTGAGTAGTAATGCTACACCTAACAAAAATGTGATTTAACCAAGCTGCTGAAAATGAAAAAGTAAACGTTGTGCCTTTCAAAAATGTGATTTCTAACTAACATGTTGACAATGAAACTGTGACTGAATGTGATAAGGTGACTGCTAGAATAATAGCCTATTGTCTCTATGCTACTAAGTTATTTAAAGGGACAGTATCTCTGGACAAAAAAAAGGAAATTATGACATTATTAGATTCTAGAAGCCTAACCACACTTATTAAGGAACACTGTGTCTTAGAGCATGAAAAGAGAAAGGCAGAAGTGATGTGCTCTTGGTAATAAGTATCCTAGAACATGTGTAGAAATTCAGACTGCTGGCTGAAGTACTGCATCATGCAGCTTTAGTACCTAATCTAACATATGATGTTATGGTACATAAAGATTACCTTCAGTTCAAAGTACTGCGGAACATGAGGAAAGAGGGAGCACAGTCAGATACCCTGTGACCCCGAGTACACCTCAAGTAATGGGGGTCCAGAAGCAGAACACAGTCCTAAACATACTCGTAGTAAGAACAAGGGAGGGCAGCTGCCACAACTTGCCACACTACAGAGAGCACACAACCCCAAATACACGCCAAAAGAGAATCCAGGAGGTCAGCAGCTCTTGACACAACTGTTCTCAATCCAGTCCCATAGGAGAGGGATGAACCCTGACTGCACCTCTAATGTCACATGTTCAGCTAGCAGCATCGGCACTGGTGGAACTGGGCAGGGGAGGGTGGAACCATGTGGCCAACCACAGCTCACCAATCCTGAGGGACAGAAGTAACTCAGATTACTGTAGAGGTGACACCTGTAGGAGTGGAGGTGTATGGCCTGCAGCAAGGAAAGAAACTTAACTCAAAACGCTCATTAGTGTGCCTATTAGACAGAGGCTACACATCTGCTGTACCAAGCATGTGCCTCCAAACAACAGCAACAAAAGTCTTAGTAAAGCAGAATGGATGATGATACATTAAGTATGGCCAGAGAAGAAGAAACAGGGGAGTAAGTGGGTCCCATCTCAAATCTGCATTCAGAGTTGAAGAATGACTTGCTTCACAGGCAAATAAAGACAGTAAAGCAATACCACACCAACTAGTTTCAAACCCTTTTAGAATACTTGTAATGAAATGGACACAGTCATATTCTGGGAATACACACAGGAGAGGACAAAGGCAAAGACAGAATCTAAGTTAGATTTTGTTGGCATGGTGTCAAGAAAGGCACAGAATTACTCTGCAGCATGCTGTGAATGTGAAAGAAGGCACCACATTGTGGGTTCAGGAAATCTCCCGATACCATTGTCTTTTACTTTGGACATGCTCATGCAGATATCACAGATCTTGTAGGCCAATTTGTTATGTTTGCTGAAGCAGTGTCACTGTGGAATACCAGTGTTATGTGAGTAACCAAAACATTTAGCGATACTTTTATACAAGCTAGGGATACTCAAAGAAATATTCACAGCTGAAGGAGCTCCATTTGTGCCCAGGGCAATGCACCAGTTCTGCCAATGCCTTGTATTAAAACAGCTAAGAGATTCAGTGCACCACCCAGAGACAGATAATTTAGTGCAGCACTGTAATGAAGTCTGAAGTCCATGCCAAAAAGGGCGACCGAGCAAGATGGTAGGAAGTAAGATCAGTTACTTCCTTAAAACCTTATCACTGTAAAAGATGTACCCCAAGCCTCTTCAGGATTCACCTCATTTGAATTAGTACACGGGAGACATCTCTGAAGTTTGCTGGACAAAGGAGGAAGAAACCCATTTTGAAGTGTAATAATACATTTCAGAGTCTTGCAAGAAAGGCTAAAAATGGTTCTGCCAACAGTTAACAGCCATATGCAAGGCACACAAAAAGGAAAACAGACAAGTTTACAACAAGGGTAAAGTATTGCTGTTAGCCCCTTCTGTTATTTGGCCTTTCTGTTAAGAATACATTCCTAGCAAGGATCCTTTTAGATAGCATAGAAAATGAATGAATGGAGTTACAAACTAAGAAATTGAAAAGCAATGACCATAGAAGATATAATGCATAAATGTATTAAAACCATGAGCAGAAGCTTAAGCTTCAGTAGGCAGCCTAGGAGCTGAAACAGATGTTAAAGTATCAGGGAATTCTACCCTTGCTCTTCAAAAACAATAACATTTGTCTAATGCCCAAAGACAATACTCCTGTATTTAATTTAATGCTGGATCTTTTTCACCCAAGTCTGCCTAAAATGACAGCTGAGTAGCAAACTGCTCTTAGAAAACTAGCTAATGGAAGGATCGGATCTTATCTCCTGAAGCTTCTACAAACTTCTCCTATAATCCCATGCGAGTCACTCCTTCACACTAAGTTTACTGCCTAGAGGCTACATGTACCAGGAGAATAAGCAATGAAATTCAGACACAATAACAGAAACATGATGATCTGGACGGGGGATGGAGGGAGGACAGTCATATCAGACAGACTTGGATGCAAAGGATCCACCATTACGGGAAGTGCAGAACTTCAACAGCTTGTTTATCAGTCTATCTGATCTGACAGTTGGGATCGAATCCCAAACTACCCGAAATATTGGGTAGAATCATGAAAGGATACCTCCGAGAACTGATGCTTCGAATGCAGCTCTGGTTTTAGATTATAATATTTGGAAAAGCTATGTTGCATAGACAATGCGGACACTGCACATAGATTCATAAGTAAGTACTAGGCTAGTTGCCCTTGTAGGCCATTTTAAGCCTAGCCAGTTTCATTTTAGTGCTCAAAATAACCTAACCCATTTGGTGATAGAGTGGGCTTACCCATCCCACAGTTAATAATTATATGTATTACCCCAATGAGAATAAACTGAATCATACCATAGATGCTTTGAAGGGAACCACTGTATGGGATAAAGCATTTAGGAACTGCACCTGTCCATTAGTAATACAGGAGGCAGTCCTGGGGTAAATTAATTTTCTATTGCCCATCAACAGATTTAAGTTTTATATGAAAATGGACAGGGATGAACTTTGTTGTATGCAGATGAGTCTATTCCACAGCAATGGTATCCTCTGCGAGATGTACCTGTCCCTCCAAATCATTCTGTCGATAATGCAGAAGAGGTTTAGATCCCTAGACTGAGTAATTCTGATGCCATTTGACTTGCTGATGTGCAATAAATCCATCAATAATGGGTCAGACGCCTTGTATGCCAGACACAGGTCACCTCTTAACAGACTAGGCTACCAAATTGCACTTATATCATCAATACATGAGATTACATATGCAACATTACAATACATTCACGTATGTCCTCAATAAAGGAATTCCTGGAAACAGCTGTGAGTTGTCAAGATCCTGTGGAATTAGCCTTAGGCCTAGAGTTCAGAGTCTTGTTGCTAACAAAAACAAATGAGATACAATTTGCCAGTCAGCTGGACAGAATTTGTTTAGCAACTTTGAAGACCAATCTATTGGGAACAAAGGAAGCAAACAGCTGAGTATGTTTCTTATAAGATTTGTTCCTGTGAAAGCAGAATATGAGTTGCCTCTGAACAGTTTAAGTATGCAGAAGACACTCTCCTCTGTTGGACTTTGAGAAAAAAAAAAACACTGGAAGGTCAACAGTTCACTACAAATTATTCTCTGAAACCACATTAGAGATAAAATATGGACTAGTTCACAATGTGACTATATCCTTATGGAAAACTAAATATGGTGCAGTAACAGAGAAAACAGGGAGTGTTCTGAAATTCGTGTAGTTGACAAAAGCCACCAGAAAGAGTGCATTTCAACATAAAAACTTCAAGTCTTCGGTTGAAGCTTGCTCAAATTTATTTACTTATTTATTTATTTCCAGTTTGGTAACGGGGGAGGTCCACTGGGCTCTAGGAGCCTGTTTTCAGTGGAGGCCCAGGGAGAAAATCTCCATATTACATAAAAGTAATACAAAAAGTAGTATTATATCATGACATTTAGAAAAGTACAATTGCAACATAGAAAAACATGCATTACACACATTTACATAGTAGATTAGGGACACCATTAGTACAGCATTTAAGGTGGACAGAGGCAGAAGTTTTAAAAACTAACAATTGTAAATCATCTGTGAGTAGTCCTAAAAAGTAATATTTGAGGGATTGCAGTAAGTACAATTTGCAGTAGAGTAGAGGAGAAAAAGTTGTAAAGAACACCATTTGCTTTAAATACATTCATGATATTGGAGTTTTCAGAAAGGCAGATGTACAACAGAAAACGAGGAGTGCATGCATGGCAACGGTGATTATCTTTATTAGACAGCATCAACGTTTATATGTAGGCAGTAATGAGAATCAATCACAGAGAAGCATCAACATTTATATGTAGGCAGTAATGAGAATCAATCACAGAAGGGGAAGAGAGAAGAGAGAGAGAAAAGTAGGTACAATATTTACAATATCTACAGTCAAAGGTATTGGTCATATTACGTTAAATTCAGAGAGCGGGAGTTGTGTAGGAAAACAGCATGGAGTACAGGTGGATGTAAAAGTACATGTAGAAGAGTCTTTAGCAGGTTAGGTGGGCAGAGTGCAATTACATTTCCAGTTAAGGGAGAGGTAGGAATGGAGCTGGGTGTTAAAGTGTTCAGCTCCATTCCTACCTCTCCCTTAAGGCTACCTCTCCCAAATGAAGACTTTGTTAAGACTACCAAAATTATATTTAGGTTCCAGGGTGAAATACTGTCTTTAACAGACAGTCGATGAAGAAACACTTCTTTTAGGAAAATCTTATACAGATTATGAGAGGCTAAAGTTTTGTTCTAGTATCCAGGATGATCATTAGAACTGGCAGCCAAGTACACTTTGATAACTAAGTAGCTGGACCCTGCTTCAAACAGTATGGACAAAATCTGTAAGACATCTGCTATCAAAACAGAACTGGGGATACTTTTACATATTTTCTGAGCAGATTGTTTCTGAGAAGCAGACAAAATACGAACATGTTTTTTGAAAAGGAAGGATTAGCGGCCATTAGGGAAACCTGGAGAAACCATGTAGTTAGCTTGAGGTTGTGATGGTCCAGGTAAGACTGACAGGAGGGGAGAGAAAGAAGATCCAGTTTTGACCTAGAAGCCACAGAGGCTTCTTCAGATGATGCATAAACAGAGGATACCAGTTCTTTCTGGACCAACATGAAACAATGACAATTATCTGTAATTCACAAGTTGAAGCCTTATGAAGGAACTTGACCAGAAGGTCATAAGGGGCAGAGAAGGAAAGGAGTACAGTACATGGGGGCCACAGGCAGACTAGAGAGTCCCTGGGTAACTATCCCTCTGGGAGAACTATGGCAAAGTAGCTTCTGCACTTGGTGATGGATGGAGAGGCAAACTGCAGCAAAGAGGATGGAGAGGCGAACTGCAGCAAGGTCGGCTCCAGTGACTGACAATTACTTGAGCCACTAGCAGATTGAAGGACCACTCAGGATACATCAGAATAGACCTGCTTACTCTGTCTACTAGCTCACTGGACTTCCTGGAATGTGCAGTGCCACCAGTAGGTAACACGAATCTAAGGCCTCGGAATGTGCAGTACCACTAGTAGATGACCCAAATCCAAGGCCCAATGTCATACTCTCTGCAAAGTTGGTAAGATCTAGTTCCTCCTCGTTTGCTCATGTACCAGACCACCAACATAGCCTGTATAGTTATCACTCAAGACAAACAAACTCCTGACATTCCTGCATTGCTAATAGGACCACCCTCACCTCTATGATGTTTGTATTGATGTGAACGATGGCCTCAGACCAATTCCAGATTCTTTGGACTAACCTCCTTTCGAAGTGGTCCCACCATCCTAGAATGGAGGCATCCATAGTTACTACTGCCAATGGAAGGGGTAGAAAAATCTCTTACTTGTGCGAAGAAAAGGGGATGTCAGCCACCAGTTCAAATGATTCCTGCATGAATGAGTCAGATGAATGCTGTCTGAAAGAAAGCCTATTTGCTATGAATATTATCTGGACAACATCCACTGGAATATCACCATATGTAGCCTGGCATAGTGAACCAGGGAAACTGGTGCTATGAGGCCCTGAGTCTTCAGAACCAATGCTGCTGAGAGCTTCTGATGAAGATAAAGCATGCAAATTGAAAGTTGAAGGGAGGACTACCTTTCTGGTGCAAGAAACATTCGACATGTAGTTGTGTCAATAGCATCAGATAAAAATGATGGGTTTAAGCTGTGACTTTCTGAAGTTCACGGACATGCCAAAAGTTAAGCAGAACTGTAGAAAGTAATCTCTGGTTCTTAGTAAGGACTCTGACTGTTACGCCAAATAGCTAATCGTCTAGGTATGGGAACATGTGGATCACTTTTAGCTGCAGGTGAGCTGCAACTACAGCCATGCACTTGGTGAACACCAGGAGTACTATGGTGAAACAGAAGGCCAATGCTCTGAACAGGTAATTGTTTGCTCCTCTCCTATGTGGAAAAGCAGAAGCCTCATGGACTCCTGTGTGATCTTTATGTGCAGATGGGCTCCATAGACTACCAAGATGCCTATCAGTGACACAATAGCCATTCATTCTTTTTCACTAAGTAGTTTAAGCCACTGAGATCCAGAACTGGTCCAATATCCTTTCTCACCAAAGATAATCATGAATAAACTCCTGATGTTATCTGGTCTGATGGAACCTCCTGGATATCACTTTTCTGATATTATCTGGTCTGATGGAACCTCCTGGATGTCACTTTTCTGATAGAGGGTAGACAACTCCTGAAGCGCTGCTCACATTTAGCAGGGTGGGACATTTGGTAATGGCTGCTCTTTAGGTGGTAGCCATGGAAGAATGGTATTGTACAACATGTGGATAGGACATCTCGTACCCAGTTGTCCAGCTTGATGGTCGTTCATATGGTTAGATAATGGGACAATGTCTCCGTGACTGCATCCAGAGATGGGGAGTTGGGCAAGCCTTCAGGGGGTGCAGATTTGGCCTCCCACTGAAGGGTACTCTGTACCACCTGTTTTTGCAGACCCTTTGACCAAATGGTTGGGACCTAATAAAGGGGCCACCTCTGCCATGGCTGCCCCTATGCTAGGAGGAATCAAAGGGATGATGCTGGGATTTTCTAAACCATAAGGATTTGGAACCCTTCTGATTCCTAATGAATGATATTTGAGGGTTCTTATACCCAACTCCCATGGCAGACTGTGTCTTCCAGTCTTGATCAGACCTTGTCAACTCGTCTTTAGCTGTTGGCCCAAAAAGAGAGGATCCCTCAAAGAGGGCATTGCTAAAGGATGCCTTAAGTTCATCTGCTACGTCACACAGGCGAATGAAGGCATGACAGCTTAGAGTAATGCCAGTGTTCGCTACCCTCCATTGGCTGCATTGTGAAATAGACACATGGAGAAATTTGTGATGGTAAGAATGGTGTTCAGGGTGCTCCAAAGTTTAGTCAACTCCTGAGTCATGGTCTGACCCAAAGTATCCATAACCTGTCTCTGTCCAAAACCTAGGTCCCTTTGAAATCTATTCATGTGTCTCAAGAAATGTAATATGCTGAAGGTGAATATATCAGAGGCGTAGACCTACTTTCCTATTCTGTTGATTACTCCAGACTCTTTGTAATACCCTGAAGGTGAATATCCCAGAGGCGTAGACCTACTTTCCTATTCTGTTGATTACTCCCGACTCTTTGTAATACCCTGAAGGTGAATATCCCAGAGGCGTAGACCTACTTTCCTATTCTGTTGATTACTCCAGACTCTTTATTCAAGGGATGAACAGCAGAGCACTCAGTCTGTCTTTCCTATTCTGTTGATTACTCCAGACTCTTTGTAATACCCTGAAGGTGAATATCCCAGAGGCGTAGACCTACTTTCCTATTCTGTTGATTACTCCAGACTCTTTGTTCAATGGATGGACAACAGAGCACTCATCAGTCTGTTCTTTCTTCAACAATCATCGAGTCCACCACAGGAATTTAGAACTGAACTGCCTATCCTTAAGTGGACAAAGGACCCTATCTGGCTTCCAAGGGATGGCTTCCACAGTCTGTGGTTCATGCCATGCCCTCCTGGCAACAAAATCTATAACAGTCAGCAGGAAGGACCACACAAGAAGTAGACAGGGCAAAGGTGCATGCCTATAACAGCACCTCCTCATCCTGAAAGGTTGTATCAGACTGCCAGGATACCTTTGAATAAATTCTAGAACTGTGATGTCTTTGCGAAGGGATCCACAGAACACTCTCTTTCATTTACATCCATGTCAGAGATAATTAACTCTTAAGAGAAATCTACACATCCCCTTTACACATTACGTTATCGAGCATCTCAGACTGCAACTGGTCAGAATCCGCATAACACTCAGATCACAGCTGCTGTGAATCTTCAAAGTATATGGCTCTGCTATGTCCCTGGGAGCCTAGATAAACTGGCTAAAGTGTTTAAAGACAGACATTTCAGGGTGCAGCTAGTCCCACAGGGGATCCTGTCAATAGCATAGACAGAGAAGAGGCAATGACCCTCTCCATAACAACAAATACAGATCAGAGTGTTTCTGCATCAAGGGAACTCCACGAACAGACTCCTCTCCTGCCAAAGAAGAAGTGGTTGTTGCCAAGGGGGTGACCTCAACACAGGGTAATCGGAATGCCTTGAGACTGGTACCCCCAACCTGAACTCCAAAGATCCAGACACAGAGTATGGTTCTAAAAGTGCTGAAACCACAGACACTACTGAGAACTAAGCATCCAGGTCCAAGCCCCACTTGATACCAAAGGGTCCAGAATCAAGAAGGTCAGATGGGAAATTAACTCAGGAGGAGGAGTCACTGTCAGTGCCAATCCGACAGGATCCAGGTGAGTAACCGTCTCCAAAATAACAAATACAGAAACTACCACCAGGGAAGGAGCTAAGATAGGTGAGGGAAACCGACCTGATCGACCCTTGCAATAGAGGGGAATGAGATGATGCCCAGCTCTATCAGCATTTTCAGAAATGCCCTCATCACTGGCCCCAATCTGTTTCAGTTGCACTGCTGAAACAGCATGCAGATTTGAAGGAAGAAGCAGAAAAGGATCTAGAACCCAGGAAGGGGATAGTTGTATCAAGGCGCACTTGTAATATAAATAAACCATTGCAACCGTAACAGAAAATAACACATTTATAAGCTGCAATCTTAAGCATTCTGCAAGAAACAAACTAAAAATAGTATGTACAAGCAGTGCAAGGTGGTTTCACAATTTATGTGAATAAAGTCTGCAGCAAGTAGAAAATAAAAACCCATTTTTGGACAACAGGTCAAGGGCCACAGTAGAACACGGACAGCTGGCTGGATATATAGGTCTTCTGTCTCTACCTATGCTTCTGTGGATCTCTACTAAATGAAAGCTGCAACAGCTCACAATGGGCAGACAATTCAATGCAGACAATGCTGACGTAGTGGAGTAAGGGGTAACAAAATAAATACTGTGCCAGCTCTATTACATCTTCTCTCAATGCTCAGAAATTCAGGATGTCTGTCACCTAAGCTACACTGCATACCTGTTTCTAAATAATATAATCTTTTATTTTCTCACACTTAATAGTAATGATCCTAAACCAGAATCTACTACATTCATTCCTTCTTCATCCAATAATAGTATGACAGATGCCGTCTCCATCATCTGTAAGTGTTCATTTAAAACACACCTCAAGCAAATACACTCACTGGAAGCATGCAATGGAATATGGAGATAACATAGCTGTATGTACAGCACAGCACACACCTCAAGCAAATACACTCACTGGAAGCATGCAATGGAATATGGAGATTACATGGCCGTATGTACAGCACAGCACACACCTCAAGCAAATACACTCACTGGAAGCATGCAATGGAATATGGAGATAACATGGCCGTATGTACAGCACAGCACACACCTCAAGCAAATACACTCACTGGAAGCATGTAATGGAATATGGAGATAACATGGCCGTATGTACAGCACAGCACACACCTCAAGCAAATACACTCACTGGAAGCATGCAATGGAATATAGAGATAACATATGTACAGCACAGCACACACCTCAAGCAAATACACTCACTGGAAGCATGTAATGGAATATGGAGATAACATGGCCGTATGCACAGCACACACCTCAAGCAAATACACTCACTGGAAGCATGTCATGTAATATGGAGATAACATGGCCGTATGTACAGCACAGCACACACCTCAAGTAAATACACTCACTAGAAGCATGTAATGGAATATGGAGATAACATGGCCGTATGTACAGCACAGCAGGTCAGACATAATGTGGTAATAAATAAATGGCAAGGTATGAATAACTAATTTTACCCACTGTGAGTTTAAAACACTGCATGTTCACAAGGACAAAGGGCAAATGAACAAGCTACAGCCCTTCCACCATGGGTAAATGTATGAATTACCTACAACTGTATGACAATGCAATAGGATTACACTATGGCATTATTAAAAAAAGGTCTCACCTTTTTAGCATAACACCACTGTACAATCAGAACCAAATGATGTTTTTGTTTCTCTGTGTGCTGATGGTAATAGCGTTTGCATGCACTGTGCATGTACAAACCCAAAGGCATAAAGAAACATTATCAGTTCAAAGTGTGGGTGCTACAAACTGCTTAAAGGAAATGTATAAGAAACTGACAAAATGAGGGACTGTTAATGACTTGAAACAGGATTACATTTGCAATGGAGGTGATTTTAATGTTATATTTTTAGTTTAGCGTTGTTTCCTTCATTTAGCAGGATAAAAATGATCCTTGTTATTATAAGAATGCTGAGCAGTTGTAATGGTCTGTGCTTCTGAGTTCAGTGAAATATACCAGGTTTTACCATCTAAAAACAGTGCAATGACCGTCTATGGGAGGTTTAAAAAGCAAAAAATAAACTTTCCTCTTACATGTTATTATTTTACCCAAATGCCACCAAACTACAGCTACAAACAGCATAAGTACCCTATGTTAAGCTGGATGTAAAAACTACGTTAATCCATGTTTTACCCACCGAAAGACCACTTCTCATTCCAGTGTCGTTGCACTCTGTTGCGAATCAGCTGTGTTTCGTACTCCTTATCTAGGCGACCACCTGCAGCTTTTAGAATCTTTACACCAGTGGCAAGTTTTAGAAGATCGCCATAGTAAAAGCCCCAAGAAGCCAAGGAGAGCTGCAACTCACTGTCCAATGTAGCTAGTTCAGAGAGTGTAGTATACCCCAAAGATTTCAACCTGAACAATGGAAAAAAAGGATTTTGTTCTTAATTTTGTAAGAATGTTAAGAAAATCCACAAATGAAGTAAATGATGTGTGGGATACAAGAAAACAGCAAGCAAACAATTATTTATTTTTGTATCATAAACCTTCGGCTTGTCTGAACTACACAGAGTCATGAGGACCTCTCAAACTTTATTTACAAACACAAAAATAAATTGTATGGTAAAAAATAAAAAAGATATTTACAATCCAGTGGTTTTCCTGTCTGTTCAGAAGCAGCAATGAAGAAGTCGATATCCAAGGAGGATTCAAAATAGACAAATCCATATCACCTGACTCAACGAATCGACAATACATTCACAACGCTAAAAATTAAACCACAATCCCTTGTCAGCGGATATGGTGTGCCCTGCATCCACATGGTAAATGTTCTTCTATTTGGTCTTTTTTCCTCAAACATGTCAGTATATTCAATATTATTCTCACTTATTCAACAAATGTGATTAAGAAATTAAGTATTGATTGAATAAACTGTTTTGGTTATAAGACCACACTACAGCTAAAAGAAGATTTATTCAAGGAAAAAGTAAAAATTTTAACTCCCACAAAAATGAGAAGTTTAAAGGGAAGTTGATCATACTTGTGTTACGGCAACTGAATTGACAGTATTTTAACATATTTTTCATATGTAAAACTGATTTCTTTTCAGATGTAAAAAGTGAACCGTAAGGATTTCCATTTCCCTTACTTTTGGAGACAGAAATTGATTTTGCATACATTTTTTTTTTCAGATTAGGACAATATTACTTAGTGTCGACAATTATCAATTCATTTAAATTACTGAAAAGGAAACATAAATTTCTAAGACAATGGAGGGTGTCAATGCTGATTTAACTTTAGGAAATGAACTACAGAAAGGATATCCGAAAATATCAACTAAGTACTTTATTACCCCTCTATAACCTTTTTTGAAAAAAATTATTATTGGAATACTTGTGCGTGACAAGGAAAAATTAGTTCACAACCTACTTTTGCTTCCCCCTTTGCCTTGAAAGCTATCCTGTAGGAGTGGCTTTCCGCAGGGACAGTCGAGGAGTAAGATGCAACTTGTAAAAGAGTAAGTGAACCATTAAGTTAAGAGATTATTTCAGGAACAATTTCTATACTTAAAAAAGAAATAAATATTAACCTATCCAAAGACCATAAAGACTGCTCACATAACCTTGTTGCAATGGATTTATCAAACTCAAGGTAACGCCACAATGGGCATGTTACGGTTACAGATTTAGCCAAAATATTTCTACTGAGGTGCACAAGGACATATAAAGACCTTCACAGAATGTGGGGGTAGATGATGGTGCCCCTAAGTGAGTTAGTCCTTAAAGAAGTATTGCTAAAGTGAATTCTAAGTATTCTTCAGAAATCCGTCAGTACTAGAAAATCTTGTAAGGCTCAACAGTGGGACCTTTCACGCTTTGTGGAAGTAAAAATATAATTAAATATATTAATATATTAGATATCATGATTTCTGCTGATTATAAATTAAAATTATGTACTTACCATAACATTATATCTGAAGGAGCTCAACTTCTGAACCTTTCCTCAGATTACTGTTCCCATCCCTTTTAAACACAGCAGTTTGCTAACAAAGCTTCCAGACTAGATTTCCATTAAGTCACACTTAGGCACATCAGAAACAGAAAACTATCACACAAAATTTCTTTACATCACATCTGCTATGAGGCAGGAAGGAAAGGGATGGTATGTCGAAGAGGGTGTACCTGCTCATCCAGATCAAACAGTATGCATCTGACTGACCTCCTGGTAGTCCATATCACAACATACTTCTTGTGACTGTGGCCCCAAAGAAATACTTAGACCTGAAGACCAGAACATCCGATTTGTAGTGCCTTATCAAAGTGTTCGGTGAAATCCACAGCTCACTTACCTGCTTTTCAAATATCTAAAATTACATGGCTGAAAAAGGCTTGAGAGGTAACTTCTGCTCTGGCTGAGTACAGCAGCTAGGGTTGGGTGAAGGAGATAACTATCCCAAGCACAAAGTGTTAGGGATGCGACCAGCCATCCAATCCATCATACTGATTCCTTATCACTCTTTAGTACAATACTGGCTTTTAAAAGCTGGTATTCCACTTGCAGTTAAACCTGAGCACTGTAGAGCTCCATGCAGGGTCTAAACTGTAGCAACAGCTTGCTGCAGTGTAGCAAGCAGTCTGCTAGAGTTTTAAAGTAATGCTCCACGTGGGGTATAAACTCTAGCAACTTACAGTTTAAAAGAGAAAAAAATTGTTTCTTTTCTTTTAAAAATTAAAACCCGAGAACCATAGCGTTCCATGTTTGCGGGTATAAACTGTAGCAACTTTTAAAGTTTAAAAGAGAAAGGTACAGCTGTGCATGTCCTGCTTACCTGTAACAGCAGATGTTCATGGAGCACACTGCCTTATCAGTATTTCAGCAGTAGTGTCCTCGTACCTTCCCCTCTGGCCATCTACTAAAGCTTAGAGTCCATCCCACTGCCCATCTGTGGGTGTGATTGCCCTAAAAACCCTCAGACAAGACCCTTTCAATTTTCTAGGGTAGCAGAAAGAGAAGATGGAAACACAAGCTTTGCAAACATCTCCCACTCCAGTACCAAAAACCACACACACTCATACACTCGTGTGTGTGTGTGTGTGTGTGTGTGTGTGTGTGTGTGTGTGTGTGTGTGTATGTGTGTGTGTGTGTGTGTGATATATATATATATATATATATACACACACACTCACACACACACTGGTATATACATATATATATATATATATATATATATATATATATATGTATATATCTATATATCTATATATATATATATATGTATATATATATATATGTATATATCTATATATATGTATATATCTATATATATCTATATATATATATATATATCTTTATCTATATATATATATATATCTATATATATATATATCTATATATATATATATATATATATATATATCTATATATATCTATATGTATATATATATATATGTATATATCTATATATCTGTATATATGTATTTATCTATATATATCTATATATAGCTATATCTATATATATATATATATATATATATATATATCTTTATTTATATATATATATCTTTATTTATATATATACATTTTATATGTATATATATATATATATGTATATAATATATATATATATATCTATATATATATCTATCTATCTATAACTATCTATAACTATATATATCTATAACTATATATATATATAAAAAACTATATATATATATCTATATATCTAACTATATCTATATATCTAACTATATCTATATATATATATATATATCTATATATATCTATATATATATATATATCTATATATATATCTATATATATATATATATATCTATATATATATATATATATATATATATATATATATATATATATCATCATCTTCTTTCGGCTGTTCCTGTTAGGGGTCGCCACAGCGGATCACCTGTTTCCATTTCTTCCCGTCCTCTGCATCTTGCTCTGTCACACCAAACACCTGCATGTCCTCTCTCATCACATCCATAAACCTTATCTTAGGTCTTCCATTTTTCCTTTTACCTGGTAGCTTCATCCTTAACATCTTTTTCCCAATATACTCCGCATCCCTTCTCAGCACATGTCCAAACCAACGTAATCTTGCCTCTGGCTTTGTCTCCAAACCTTCCAACCTGGGCTGACCCTCTAATATACTTATTCCTAATCCTGTCCACCCTCGTCATACCCAGTGCAAATCTTAACATCATTAATTCTGCCACATCCAGCTCAAACTCCTGCCTTTTTGTCAATGCCACTGTCTCCAACCCATATAACATAGCTAGTCTCACTACCCTCTTGTAGACCTTCCCTTTCACTCTTACAGGTACTCGTCTGTCACAAATCACTCCTGACACTCTTCTCCACCCACTGAATCCTGCCTGTACTCTTCTTCACCTCTCTTCAACACTCACCATTACTCTGAACTATTGACCCCAAGTATTTAAACTCATCCACCTTCACCACCTCTACTCCTTGCATCCTCACCATTCCTCTATCCTCCCTCTCATTCACACACACATATTCTGTCTTAGTCCTGCTGACCTTCATTCCTCTTCTCTCTAGAGCATATCTCCATCTCTCCAGGGTCTCCTCCACCTGTTCCCTACTCTCACTACAGATCACAATGTCATCTGCAAACATCATAGTCCATGGGGACTCCTGTCTGATCTCGTCTGTCAACCTGTCCATCACCATTGCAAATAAGAAAGGGCTCAGAGCTGATCCTTGATGTAACCCCACCTCCACTTTAAACGCATCCGTCACTCCCACCGCAGACCTCACCGCTGTCACACTACCCTCGTACATATCCTGTACCACTCTTACATACTTCTCTGACACTCCTGACTTCCTCATACAATACCACAACTCCTCTCTAGGCACCCTGTCATATGCTTTCTCCAAGTCTACAAAAACACAATGCAACTCCTTCTGACATTCTCTGTACTTCTCCATCAACACTCTCAGAGCAAACATCGCATCTGTAGTGCTCTTTCCCGGCATGAAACCATACTGCTGTTCACTAATCATCACATCCCTTCTTAACCTAGCTTCCACTACTCTTTCCCATAACTTCATGCTGTGACTGATCAATTTAATCCCTCTGTAGTTACTACAGCTCTGCACATCACCCTTATTCTTAAAAATCGGTACCAAAACACTCTTTCTCCATTCCTCAGGCATCCTCTCACTTTCCAAGATTTCATTAAACAATCTGGTTAAAAACTCCACTGCCATTTCACCTAAACACCTCCATGCTTCCACAGGTATGTCATCTGGGCCAACAGCCTTTCCATTCTTCATTCTCTTCATAGCTATCCTTACTTCCTCCTTACTAATCCATTGTACTTCATGATTCACTATCCACACATCATCCAACCTTCTCTCCCTTTCATTCTCTTCATTCATCAGCCCCTCAAAGTACTCTTTCCATCTCCTCAACACACTCTCCTCGCTTGTGAGTACGTTTCCCTCATTATCCTTTATCATCTTTACCTGCTGCACATCTTTCCTAGCTCGGTCCCTCTGTCTAGCCAATCGGTACAGGTCCTTTTCTCCCTCCTTAGTGTCCAACCTTTCATACAACTCTTCATATGCCTTATCCTTAGCATTCGCCACCTCTCTCTTTGCCATGCACCTCATCTCCTTATACTCCTGTCTACTTTCTTCATCTCTCTGACAATCCCACTTCTTCTTTGCCAACCTCTTTCTCTGTATACTCTCCTGTACTTCCTCATTCCACCACCATGTCTCTTTGTCATCCTTCCAATGTCCGATGTGATATCAAGCACCTTTCTAGCCATCTCCCTTACTAGCTCTGCTGTAGTTACCCAGCTGTTTGGTAACTCTTCACTGCCACCCAGTGCCTGTCTTAACTCATCCCTGAACTCCACCTCACAATTACCCTTTTTCAATTTCCACCATTTGATCCTTGGTGCTGCCCTCACACTCCTCCTCCTCTTCTTGATCACAAACGTCATCCTACAAACCACCATCCTATGCTGCCTAACTACACTTACTCCGGCCACCACTTTACAGTCTCCAATCTCCTTCAAACTGGCCCTCCTACATAAGATATAATCCACCTGTGTGCATCTTCCTCCACTCTTGTACGTCACCCTATGCTCCTCCCTCTTGTTAAAATACGTATTCACTACAGCCAAATCCATCCTTTTCGCAAAATCCACTACCATCTGACCTTCTGCATTCATACCTACGCATCACTTACTCGTCCCCTCTGTTCCCTTCACCAACATGCCCATTTCAATCTGCTCCAACCACCATTCTCTCACACTTGGGTACAGTCACCACCACTTCAGCTCACTCCAAAAGTTTCTTTCTCATCCATTGCACACTCAACTTGTGGAGCATATGCACTAACAACATTAATCATTACACCATCAATTTCCAGCTTCATAAACATCACTCTATCCGACACCCTTTTCACCTCCAAAACACTCTTCGCATACTGTTCCTTCAGAATAACTCCTACACCATTTCTCCTCCCATCCACACCATGATAAAACAATTTGAACCCACCTCCGATACACCTAGCCTTACTCCCCTTCCATCTGGTCTCTTGCACACACAATATACCAACCTTCCTTCTGTCCATCATCACACACACACACACACACACACACACACACACACACACACACACACACACACACACACACACAGGTATATACATACACACACACACATATATATGTAATGGATGCATACAATAAGCTATCCTGAAGTAGCGCACATAAATATTTCACGACCAGAAGGATGTTAACCTCAAGGAACCCTCTGTTCCCACTTAGGCACCACTTAGAAAACCACATTAATTTATAAACATTATGTTTTCTGGCTTCCTTTAATACCTGCAGCACATCCTCATGAAACAAATACCTAAACAGATTCATGACAGAATTATCCAGGCAGTCAGTTGTAGTTTCTCCAAACTGGGGTGCACCAGTCACCCCTGAGAATGTGTGAGCAAATCTAGAGTATGAGAAAGTCTGTGGTAACTGCCCTTGGCCAAAACCATTATAAGGGAGAACCAAGACTTCCTGGGCCATTAGGGGGTCAGCACAATGACCTTTGACATTTCTCTCGGAATCTTCATACGTACCTTGTGCGTCAGTGAGAAATGCATACAGGAACACTCCCGTACAAGGGAATGAGAATGTGTCTGCCCTCCATGCATGGCTGCAAGGATGTCTAGAACAGAATGTCTCCAGTTATCCATTTTGAAAGGAGGTGAACAGATCTATTTGAGGCATTCTCCATATCGGTAATAAATCCTGTAGCACCACTGCCTTGAGCTACAACTGATGTGGGTCTGCCCAGGACATGCTCAGTCTGTCTGCCACAAAAGTTTGCTCTGATGGGATGTATGATGCCTGAAGAGTCAAAGAATGCCATAAAGCCTGTTCACAAGACATCACTGCCAACTGGCATAAAGGGTAAAACCTTGTACAACCTTGTTTGTTAAGGTACCACGTCACTGTGGAGTTGTCTGTAATCACAAGAAGAGGACACTGAGTCCATAGGTTGTGAAGAACTTTTAAGGAGTGGATCACTGCCAACATTTCTTTGATATTCATTTGCTTCCATGCATCCTTGGGACTCCAGGTGAGCTGCACTCCCACTAACACAGCTACTCAAGCAAAGTCGAACAAGTCTGTCTGAACAGATTACACCAGAACAGGTGGGAAGAAGGGAAGTCCTAGAGTGATACTCAGCTGTGCTCTTCACCACTGTAACTCCCGTATGATGAAAGGCAGCAGCAGTGACCGGCACTTCAGGGAGTGTAAGTGATGGGGTAAACAATTCTGTGCAGACCACTGAATTTAATTCATGTGGAGATGGGAAAGTGATATCTTGATAATCAAGGACACCGTTAGTTCTAGAATTTTTAGGAATTCTCTTGCAGAGTCTGCATTCCTACTGAAAAATTCCTGAAACATCATCTCATAGGACATAACCTAGTCTTTGCAAAAAAAGATCATTCTTTTGTTGATGTGAGGGTGTCAGGCATGACTTCCGAAGGTTCAGCTTGGGGTAGTAAGGTCAAGACATTCTCTAGCAATTCCCAGCACATGGATGCACTCTGCACAGATAAGCAAGTCATCCAAGCAAGAAAAAATGTGAATGTCAATAGGCCGGCGGCCAAGCCAACTGGCATCCTGAAATTTTACAGAAGTCCTTTTTTTCTGCCCTTCACTTGAGCTGAGGGGTTGGGGCACTGGTTCATGGTACTGGCACAGGGCGCTATATGAGCCAACTACAACTCTGGCAGAGTGCACCACAGGCACAGAAGGCAAGGGTTTATACACCTATTAAAACCAGTCAACCACATGGGCAAGTGGGCTTTAAAAACTATGGAGCCCAGTTTCTTATTTCAGAATGAAATGAACAACCCCCCTCCAATATATTTTCTTCTGTCTGGGCAGAATCAAAGATGCATTTGTATAGCCATACAAAGAAGCAAATATTCACCCCCATTAGAGTAATTTGGAAAGAAAACAACAGTCATGCTTATGTCCAGATTTGGGCTTGACTAAGCTAACTTTGGCATAAAAAACAAGTCAGTGTCTAAAGATACTCTGTCTTTAAGGAAGACTAAGCAGTGAGGACAGACAAAAGTGTAGAGATCATAAATTCTTCAGGCAGGGTGCTGGCTACAAGGAAGCTTTCCAACACATATACTTCAATTCTGTCTTAGCATACTACTAAAAGGGAGGAAGCCAGTTTTTCTAATCCCAAGTATAAATCCCAAAAATGCACAGGAGAAAAAATGAGAAAGGTACCTCTGAAAGGGGGCTTGCAAACCTTTAAGCAGGCCATAGATGCTCATATTATTGGAATGATGGGTAAAGCCCTGACTGCAACCAAGTTGACCAGAATTAGAGTAGTAGTTTTGGCAACTGCTGAAGATGGCATGGGGGGCGACAAGTGAGGCAACCTGGCTCGGTGCAGGACAAATGCCCAGGTATGTTCCCATGGATGAATCTACAGTGGAGACTGAAGTACAGGCTACAGGCAGGGGTGGGCAGGGCTGTCGTGAGGCATTATGTAAATGGAGAAGCAAGTGACGGAGCTTTGTTAACACCAAATGCATGCTGATCCCTGAACATGTTACCGGGCATGTACAGTAGAGGATGGGGCTGCAAAAGAAAAATCAAACCTCCCCTGATGGCTGCCTTACTGACAGCCCCTCTTAGTAGTCTCTTACCCCTGTGATGGGGACTGAAGGGGCCAGTACACCAAGAGTTGAGCTGATGGTCAGCAGACATCCAGTTTAACAACAGCAAAGAGTCCAGAAATACAGAGCTAGTAACCTCATAAAAATATGAAATCAGTGCAAGATGAAGCTTAGTGGAGGAATAACTTAAGCCAATGCCACAAATTTGTGAGAGGCCGTGTAATATGGCCAGCATTAAAGCAGAAAAAGATCTAAGCCATTCATATTAACTCATACAGACAAATGTGCCAAGTTCATTTTTTTATGTTTTTCTGGAGTAGGATCTTTGGGTAGAAGTAAAGATCTAGACCAACCTATCAAGCTCAGAAGGGTCTCTGGCATTAGTTGAAGTGGATGAACCTTACAGTTAGATAAAGGGAATGAAGGACCACATGACACTTACCAGATGAGTGGGTTAGCAGGGTTCTGAAGGGCCGCAGATGTACTTTGCAAGAAGTAATGTGGAAAAGCATAAAGTAGTCCTGGGGGCCACTTCTGGGCAACTACATCTTTAGAACAATCCTCTGGAGGCAGGAGGTAAAAAGTACTGCACTTAATCAGAACAAGTCACCACAAAGCTTACCCAGTGACAAAAGAGCTTCTGGATTACAGACCACTCATGTGGCAAAGTATTGCACTTAATCAGAGTACAAGTCACCACAAAAATAACCCAGGTGACAAAAGAGCTTCTGCATTAGAAACCATTCACATGGCATCAGCACACAGATAAGGCTGTCAGTTACAGAACTGCCTGATCTCAGGATGGAACTGGCCATCAGAAGCAGTTCTTCAGCACAGCCCATTCTCATGTCCTCACTGCTTCAAGACAGAACAGGAAGGAGCCAGTCCCCACCCACTTATTTATATGTCAAATCACAACAAAGCTGTTAGTGCAGATGGCACAGGAAGGAGCGAGTCCCCAACCACTTTATTTATATGTCAAATCACAACTAAGCTAGAGGAAGGAGCGAGTTCCCACCCACTTATTTATATGTCAAATCACAACAAAGCTGTTAATGCAGATGGCAGTAGCACCTTGAGAAAGGAAGTGCTAAATTAATGTCGGTTAAAAAGCATTGCTGTCATTTCTGAAATGCTGATCTACAGGCCGGTCTCCGACAGTAACCGTCCTCCCTGGATCATTGGTCTTTGGCAATTCCACCCAACCATAGGAAAGCAGTTTCTGTTAACTGCTATTACAGAGTGGGAACAAAAAGAGACTGCCTAGAGTTAGGCTTGGTATGCACATCTGCCACTGAACATTTAGGGTTAATTGCAATACCCTTGTGTAAAATCTAGTATTTGAAAGCATATGAGGAGTCACTGCCATGGGTCACAAGACAATGGAGCATAAAGAAGTGAGACTGAATGGGCCTGTACAAGCCAATTTCCAATAGCTATATGGGTTATACAAAGCACAGGAAATAACAGCCAGCCAGCTTCCAGAGCTTAGAGACCTTCCACACACCCAGATAGTTAACAGTTTGAGCAAAGCTGTAGAAAAAAAAAAAAAAAAAAGTCTGGGTGCCACAACCTGGCAACAAAAATATACCAAAATGGGGGTGGATGGAGAGAGCAGCTACTGCAGCAGTGATCACTCAAGCCTTTACTGTTATGGTGAATTTACTTACACAACTGTACTATATTTATCACTGTATCACCAATGCAGTAGCATTAACTATGTGGGTATATGACTATCACTTACAATGGCTAGGAGCAGCAAGGATGAAGGTCCAGGAGCTGCTGGGGAATGGTCCTAGCAAAGCCTGTCCTAGACCCAGAAAAGGAATCTAGTTTGTAGTGCTTTGTAAAAATATGGACAGAGGACCATGTTGTTGCTTCTAAAACATATCTAGAGTCAACCCATTTCCAAAAATCCACTAACAAAGATCATGCCCTGGTAGAGTGTGCCTTGATACTGCCTGGAAATTACTTGTTGTGGTGGATATAATGAAAGGAAACAGCACGTGACAGCCATCTGGAGGAAGGCTGCTTTGACACAGGTGGTCCTTATTTCTAACCTTTATAAGAAATTAATAATTTGATCAGAGTTTCTGAAGGTTATATATATGTCAAGATAATACAGAGTATGAATAATCCTTTTTCCTCTCATTATTAGGTTCTAGAAAGAAAGCAAGGAAATGGATAGCTTGCCTTAAAGTAAACCTGGATATCTGCGCAGAAAAACAAGGATTAGTTCTACAGGAAACCTGGATATCTGCGCAGAAAAACAAGGATTAGTTCTACAGTAAACCTGGATATCTGCGCAGAAAAACAAGGATTAGTTCTACAGGAAACCTGGATATCTGCGCAGAAAAACAAGGATTATTTCTACAGGAAACCTGGATATCTGCGCAAAAAACAAGGATTAGTTCTACAGGAAACCTGGATATCTGCGCAGAAAAACAAGGATTAGTTCTACAGGAAACCTGGATATCTGCGCAAAAAACAAGGATTAGTTCTACAAAAAACCTGGATATCTGCGCAAAAAACAAGGATTAGTTCTACAGGAAACCTGGATATCTGCGCAGAAAAACAAGGATTAGTTCTACAGGAAACCCTGTCTTTGCGGAAAATGAGATAAACACTATGAGAGTCTGCAACTCAGACACTTCTTGCAGAAGTCAGAGCACTCATTAAAACTGTTTTCCATGTTATGAATCTCAAATCAGCCTGACGATCTGGTTTAAACAGAGCAAATGTCAATTCTTCCGACACACAAACTTAAACAAGATTTGTTATGGGAATGCATTGAAAGAGGAGGATTCAAGGGCAGATGTGCTGAAAGGGCTAACAAATGAACCTTGACAGAGGAGTAAGAAAGGCAAGAGGATATTAACTCACAAATATTGCCGAATCAGGGAAATACCAGTCTTCAAAGGGTTCTGGTTCTTGCCTTGATGCCAACTAAAAATGGTTTCCATTTAGTAATATGCCATTTCCTAGTGGAATGTTTCTTTGTCTCCATAAATACTTGCCGCACGTCCTAAAAAACAGGCGCCTAAAGGGTGTTAAAACTTGGCATCCAGGCAGATAGCTGAAGTTGTTTCAACCATGGGTGTAAATAACCCGTCTTGTGTGAGTAGGTGCAGTCTCCCCCTCAGTTTATGTACCTCATTACTGTGGTGTATTCTGTAATCACTTATAAAGGATCAAGGGAACACAGATGACTCAAAGTTGAGAGCATTTATGACTGCCAACATTTACATTATGTTTACGTCTTGGTCTGTTCAATGACCCTGCATTTTTACTCCCACAGACACCTCTCCACCAGCAAAGCCTGAGGAGTCCAAAGTTACAAACTGTACTGGATCTGGAAGGGAGAATAGGAGACATGGATGCAGATAAAGCTAGTCTCTCCAAAACAGCTCCCTTTTAACAAATCTCAAAACTGGAATCTGGAAGGTCAAGGGATGTTGATGTTGGGACCATAAAGATTTTAAGTACCACTGAATATTAGATTTTAAGTACCACTGAATATTTGTCATGTGGAGTCTGGCTAAAGGAATCAAAAGAATCAGGAGTCCTAGTATCCTGATGAAATCTCGGTCTGAGTGGAAAAACTTGGAAAAAGATCTAGATACAGATCTAATTTTTCCTGTGGAAGTTATGCTCTTTGAACTGAGATATTTAGGAGACAACCTATGAAAACAACTCTGTGAGAAGGAGTCAAACAAGACTTTTGAATGTTTTCTTGAAACCCCAGTCTGTGAAGATCTCTTTATAGGTTTACAGATAAGTACTAGCTAGCTGCCTTTGTGGGCCATTTTAAGCCTAGGGAATTTTCCTTTCAAATGCGAGAATCAAACCTTGTAACTTGTGACTGTGAGGTAAACACTTTAACCATTACACCAACTCCCAATCCCAACCGACAGATTCCTGACACAATGAAAAAGACTCCAAGATAAGCAAGTTGTCTAAATAAAGAAAAATGTGCATACCTTGCAGTCTGCAATATGCTATCACTAGGAAACATCCTTGAAGAAGTGGATAACCTAAGGAGTAATGCAGAGAACTTAAAGCATAATCCAGTCAAAGAAAATCTTAAGAAATGTTTGAAATCTGAGGCTATAGGAATGTAATAAGCATCCTTTAAATCCAGAGTAACTATAAAACTGAGAGAGAATCAGTGGTAACAAGTAGTGAAGGGATAGCACTTTGAACTTTGGGACTTTTACAAACCGATTTAGAAAGGAAAGCTCTAAGACTGGTCTCGGAATAATGTCCTATGCTGCCCGACTGAAAGAACTCCAGCTCTATTCAGTCGCTTACCGCGGGCAGCATAGGACAGATGTTTGAGACCCTTTATCCTTTTGGTGAGGAACTTTTGTGGCCTCTCCAGCTGCTGCAAGTGTCGGGTCAGATACATTCCGAATGGGGCATTGTACTCAATCATTGGTCTGATGAGTGATGAGTATAGGGAGACTATGACCTCCCTTGATCTAGATGAGAATCCCTTCATGATAAGGTGGGCAATGTAGAAGGTCTTCCTAACTACTTTAGCTACATGGGTGTCGAATGACAGACTACTATCAACCTGGGTCCCCAGGTCCCTGATAACTTCTTCTATGCTCAGTGGATTGCCACCTATTTGGTAGCTAGGGGTAACCTTGTTTTTCGCAAAGGGTATGACTATACATTTTTGGCATTTAACTTTAGGCCATGGCTCTGGCACCAGTTATCCGTTTCTGTGAGACCCTTCTGAGGGATATCTGTGTCAGATGTGTTTTCTACTATGGCGCCCAGTTTGCAGTCATCTGCAAACTTTGTCAGCCATAACCCTCCTGTGTTTGCTTGTACTTCGGAAAAGTAGATGCCAAACAAGAGTGGGCCCAGGACTGAGCCCTGTGGTACACCACTTGTGACAGGGTGGGTGGGTGGCCTAGTGGTTAAGGTGTTTGCCTTACAAACACAAAGTGCAGGGTTTGAGTCTCACAAGGGATAATTGGCTAAGCTTAAAATGGCTCACAAGAGCAGTTAGCTTAGTATGAATCTATGCAATCTATGCAATCTAAATCTATGCTTGCTCAGAGGTGACCTTTGCCTAACATACAAGGCCATGTCAAACCCAGATTTGATGAATATGCTTCACCTCAAAAAATCTAGATCCGTCAGAGCCACAAGGGCGGGAGACTTAAACCTCGACACGGCTATTAATAGGACGTGATGGAGGGATAGATTCATCACCCAAAGACTCCCTATGCTGTGGAATAAAATCCCGGTATATGTGAGGCAGAGCACCTCGCTGGCCTTGTTCAAGAGAAATCTTGACCAATGGATGGGAGATCGCAGATATACCCCAGGGATTACCTCAGTGTCACTGCTCAACAGAGGCACAGCAAAATAATGGGTATAGTTCCCCATACTAAAGGGGTGGCGTAAGCCACAAAACTATGGGCTAGGCTTGTAAATGCCCTCGGGCAGATAGCCTAGTATGAACCTATGAACCTATGAACCTATGAATCTTTCCCCATGAAAGAAAGAGGAACAGCTTATATTACCCCCTGGGTCAGCAAATGCTGAATAAAGGAGGGAAAAAAGAAGTTTGATCTGGAGGAGGAGGAGTATGAATCCCTTGAAAAGGAGGAAGGATCTCCCACTGCCATCTGTATCCCTTAAATGTTAACCTTGTTACCCATTTGTCTGAAATTATCTGTTGCTGAAGAGAGAAAGAGAGAGCCAATATTTACCCTAGTGGGGAGGGGGTTACCATTTGCAGATGCTCATTCTTAATTGTTGGGCTGTCCTTGTTCACGGGAGGCTCTTCCTTTCTTTACTTGTTGGGCTGTCCTTGTTCACGGGAGGCTCTTCCTTTCTTTACTTGTTGGGCTGTCCTTGTTCACGGGAGGCTCTTCCTTTCTTTACTTGTTGGGCTGTCCTTGTTCACGGGAGGCTCTTCCTTTCTTTACTTGTTGGGCTGTCCTTGTTCACGGGAGGCTCTTCCTTTCTTTACTTGTTGGGCTGTCCTTGTTCACGGAGGCTCTTCCTTTCTTTACTTGTTGGGCTGTCCTTGTTCATGGGAGGCTCTTCCTTTCTTTACTTGTTGGGCTGTCCTTGTTCACGGGAGGCTCTTCCTTTCTTTACTTGTTGGGCTGTCCTTGTTCACGGGAGGCTCTTCCTTTCTTTACTTGTTGGGCTGTCCTTGTTCATGGGAGGCTCTTCCTTTCTTTACTTGTTGGGCTGTCCTTGTTCACGGGAGGCTCTTCCTTTCTTTTACAGCCTCCTCACCATTGCTTTTGGCTGCCTGCTTGCCGGATGTTTGCAGTGTCTATTTATTCTGTTTTTTTATAACAAAGTGCTGAGGTATGTGCAAAACCTTTAATAAACTTGGAGAAGGAAGGCTAAAAATTCCAAAACACCCCTGAATTAGTTACCCTCTCCTATCACACTTTTTCAGTATATCTGTAGCAGGTGGTCCAAAACAATGTCCCTATCTAAAGGAGAATTTAAAATTTCTGCTTCAATATCCTTATGTAAATTTTGAGCATGTAACCATGCAAACCTCAAAAGAGTTCCAGTAGCAGCTGTTCTGTAAGAGGAATTAGCTGGATCATGAAGCGCACTTCAAAGAGTGTTTATTTTATTTATTTATTTATTTCCAGTTTGATAACCGGGGAAGTCCACTGGGCCCGAAAGCCCGTTTTCAGTGGAGGCCCGGGGAGAAAAGCTCCATATTACAAACACATTGCACACTTAAAGCTCTGTATTCCTAAAACATTGCACACTTAATTTACAAACAAGTAAAAATAACATTTTTATACAATTGTATTGCTAGCATAGAAGAAAAAAATATATATACATAGATATAAAATGCACAAGAAGTAAATCAAGGAGAAGTGTAGAAAAAGGGAGGTGCAATGAATTTAAAGGAGAAGAGATGCCAGGAGGAGGATAAAAAAGAACAGTTAGACAAAGATTCAGTTTATGTTAGAGGTGAAAGATACATCTTATGGAAATGGTAAAAGATACAGTTGCAAGAATAGGCATATAGGCAGTGGCGAGGTGAGGATATAAAAGGAATTTAGATAGAGTTAAACAGGGGGAAAGGAGATAAAGAAGTAGAGGGGCGGAGCTGAGGAAAGTGTTGGAAGAAGAGGGACAGGAGGGGGAATACTGAAACTGGGATGTAATAGGCTCTAGGCAGGAAGTATACAATTACATTTCCAGTTTTGGGGGAGGTGAAAATGGAGAAGAGATTTGAATTGTTCATGGCTTGTAGTGACTCTTAGAAGGGGGGAAGCAAGTTCCATTTTTTAGCTATAGTATAAGAAAGTAGAAGGTGGCCAGGGGGTCGTTTAGGTTTATGCACTGAAAGAAGATTTTGGTGGCCTGATCTTAGGGGCCTGAGAGGAGTGTAGAAGGGCAAGATATTAGACAGTGCAGGGCAAGCAGTGGGTTTAAAATTAGTTTGTGTGCAGCAGTAAGTTGGAGGTAATCAAGATGATTAGGGAGTTCTAGCCATTGAAGACTACGGAGGGAGATGCAATGGTGTGTAGAATGAGGAGAGTTAGTAGCAAATTTGGCAATTTGTAGTAGCAACTTTCAAGTTTTGAGGAGATAGAAGCTGTGAGGTTGGTTAGAAGAGGAGCACCATACAATAGAGAAGGGAGAAGGAAGGTAGAGGCGAGTATTTGTCTTGTAGCTAATGAGAGAAAGTTAGCATTTCTGTAAAGCATTCAGAGCTTCTGATGGGTTTTTTTTAGGTTTAGTTGAATATGAGTATTAAATTTCAGGTGTTCATCACTGGTAACACCAAGTAATTTGGCACAACTAACAACTTCTATTGAAGAGTGGGAGAGGCTGGTGATCTTGAAGGATGGCTTATCAAGAGGGAGTGCTTTTGAGGGGGAGAAGAGAATGATATGGGATTTATTGGCATTAAGGGAGAGATGGTTTTGAAGCATCCAACTCTCTGTAGTTGTGAAGGCCAATTGGGTTTTGGCCTGGAGCTCGGGAAGGTTAGAGGCTGAGCAGATTAAAGTGGAGTCATCTGCATATTGCACAATTTGAGAATGAGGAATTGCAGAGTGGAAATCACTGATGAAGATATTAAAGAGGATGGGTCCGAGAATAGAACCCTGACAAACCCCGGTAGGGGTAGGTAGGAAGGTAGAGGTACCCGTTTGCCATTTTACAGCTTGGGATCTATCTGAGAGATAACTTTTGAACCAAGAAAGGGAATAGAGGGAGAGACTGAGGTTAGAAAGGTGGTTAAGAAGAAGTGTGTGGGATACTGTGTCGAATGCCTTGGAAAGGTCAAGGAGGACAGTCGAGACAATATCTCCAGAATCACGGGCATGGTTGACAAATGTCTAAGAAAGAGAGGAGAGCAGTAATGGTACTGTGGCCAGGACGGAAACCATCTTGAGTAGGGGTGAGGAGATGGTTATTTAGGAAGTGGGGCATGAGTTGCAGGTGGATACATTTTTCAAGTACTTTTGAAATTGGTGAAAGAATGGCTATTGGGCAGAAATTAGAAATGCTATTATTTTTGCCTCCTTTATGAAGGGGCAGAATGTAGGCAGCTTGCCATAGTTTGGGAACATAAGATTCCTGGATGGATCTATTGATGAGAATGCCATCTGCTGCGAGCTTGAGAAAGAGTGATGGGATATTGTCGAGGGCATTGGAGCATGGTTTGAGTTTGGAAAGAAGTTTTTTGATACAGGTGGTTGACACAGGTTTTAGATAAAAAGTGGGAGGGGGTTTAGGGGAGCAGGAGTGGGGAGAGGAAGGGGAAGAAGCTTAGGGGTAGGGCAGGGGGTGGAATTGGAGAAGGATTTGGTCAGTTCAGCTATGGAGCTGGTAAAGAATGAGTTAAAAAGGGTTGCAATTTCTGTGTCAGTCTTATTGTTGTCTGGACAGGGATAGGATTTAGTACCTGGGTGCAAGAGGGAGTTGATGGAATTCCAGATTTTTTGGGGATTGTTTGAGAGGGTGGACTGTAGTTTGGTGTACTACAATTTTTTATCTTTTGTGATAAGTTTTTTGGTGAAATTGTGGAGTTGCTTAAATTGAAGGAATGAAGCTGGGTGTTTATTTTTATTGTAGAGTTTCCATGTTTTGTCTCTTTGTAGCATGAGAGTTTTAGTGTCCTTAGTTAGCCAAGGGGTAGAGTTGTATTTTATTTGTTTTGTTCGAGGTGGGGTTTGGAACTTTAGGATTTTAAGGAAGGTAGTATTGAAGACTTCTAAGGCTTCATCTAGAGGAAGAGTTTTTAGTGTATCTCATTTTGTTAGTTTGATGACTTGAGACACAGAAGCAATGAAAGAATGCATGGAATATTTTCCTCTGAAGAGGGCAAAGAAGCGATAATATTTCTCATACTCACAAAAGAGGCAAAAAAAACTTTAACGTATGAGCCCACCAACTGAGAATTTAGAAAAGAAGCACAAAGTACAGTTTTGTACCTACCATAAATGTAGATGTTTGAGTGTCTTCACTGCTGCAGTCATTACACTTGGGTTATCCTGCCGTCAGGTGGTTCCCCAGTAGGCCTGTCTTGGTTCGGCATCGGTTGCTGTTGCCTCCTCCCTGACGTCAGTGCGACAGGGGTATACAAGATGCAGCCGATGCCATTTTCTTCAGTTTTTCTTGCCCCAGATGTCAGGTGCCTCTAAACAGGTAGGCAATTCCAAATGCTAATAAAACATACATAAGAAAAGCAAAAAACAACTTACAGCTACCAGCAAATACTCCCCATAAGTAGTAAGGGTAGAAGACATAAGTACGTACCAGCCAGTAAGAGGGGAAGGAGGGAGGGTAACCTGGACTGCAGCAGTGTATACACTTGAACATCTACATTTATGGTAGGTACAAAACTGTACTATATTCATCGTGTTACACTGCTGCAGTCATTACACGTGGGTAGAATCCCAAAGCTGAGATAGGGTGGCTGGTTCTATAAGGCATTAGGGGTGGCTATAAGGTCCTGCAGCACTGCAGTGGCGAAGCCAGCTCTGGATTTAGAGTACAGAGGCAGATGATAATGCTTGGTGAAGGTATGTACTCCAAGTTGCCGCTTCCAAAATATCCTTGGTATGTACTCCCATGAGGTAGGCAGTTGAAGTGGCTGTTGCCCTGGTGGAGTGAGATCTAATGCTGCTAGGTACAGTTTTCCATGGTATGTGTAGCAGAAACCTATACAATGTCCTATCCATTTTGAAATGGTCTGTTTTGAAATGGCTTTTCCCTGTGCTCCTGGAGCATATGCTACCAATAATTGCTCAGATTTTCTGAAAGCTTTCTTTTTGTCCAAGAAGAAGTGTAACTGCCTGTGAATGTCCAAAGAGCGCAGTAGTCTCTCCCCTTTATTCTGTTGTTTAGGATAAAAAGTTGGCAGGTGAATAGTTTGGTTTAGAGCCACACTGGATACCACCTTTGGCATAAAAGTAGGGTTAGTTCAGAAGACACCCTGTCCTGGTGGAAAATGAGGAAAGGTTCCACTGCCATTAGTGCCTGTAATTCTGAAACTCTTCGTGGTGATGTTATTGCCAGGAGCAGAGCAGTTTTCCAAGAGATATATTTTAATTCTGCTGTGTTGGCTGGCTCAAAAGGAGGTAAAGTTAGCTTCTCCAAAACAAAGTTGAAGTCCCAAGTTGGAGTAGGTGCTCTACGGGGCGGTCTTATGTTTTTAGCCCCTCTGAGGTACTGTTTTAACAGAGGATTAGAGAAAATTGGTGGATCTGTGTTGTAATGAGCAGAGATGGCAGAGGCGTGGATCTTGATGGATGAGAAGGAGAGTCCTTTGTCCAGCATCTCAGTTAAGTACTGTAGTATCTGAGGAATGTTTGGGACAAGAGGGTCAAGGCTGTGAGCTTGGTTCCAGGCACAGAATCTCTTCCATTTATCCGAATAGGCTTTCCTGGTACTAGGCCTTCTGGCCTCCAGAATGACATCCATAACAGCTTTGGAGAAAGGCATTGCTTGCTTGACTAAGGAAACTTCCATGCAGCTAGGTTTAAGGTCTTTAGCTGGCTGTGCAGTATTTGATTGTTGTGCTGAGTCAGCAGATGTGGGATTTGAGGCAAAATCCAGGGTGGTTCTTGTGCTAAGCTCCTTAAGATTGGGTACCAGTGCTGGCGTGGCCAGTCTGGTGCAATCAGGATCATTTTTGGCTCTTCCTGCCTGGCTTTTATGAGTACCTTTGGCAGGAGAGGTAGTAGTGGGAAAGTGTTATACTTGTAGGTTCTCCCAGCTGAATGAGAGGGCATCCACTTTCCATGCTTGTGGATGGTAACGCCTTGTGCAGAATTTTTGTAGCTGGCAGTTTATTGAGGATGCAAACAGATCTATGTCCGGGCTCCACCATTTCTGTGTTATCATTCTGAATATTTGTGGATTCAACTCCCATTCATGGGGATCCATGATGTTTCTGCTTAAGTTGTCTGCCAGTGTGTTTTCTCTCCTGGCAGGAATTGTGCTTGCAGATAAACTTGAAGGTTGGTAGCTGTGTTCCATAAGGTCATAGCTTGTCTGCATAGGGGGTAAGAGTGAGTGCCCCCTTGCTTTTTTATGTCCCACATAACTGTGGTGTTGTCCGTCTTTAGAAGTAGTTGTCCTGGATGCAGCAGGTCCTTGAAGGCTATAAGGGCATTTTGTACAGCTAGCATCTCTGTTTGATTGATGTGAAGATGCCTTTGTTCTGCGGGCCACGTGCCCTGAATACATCTGCCTGCCATGTGTGCTCCCCAGGCGTAATCTGATGCATCTGTTGTCAGGGTTTGCCTGGCTGTGGGTTGTGTAAAAGGCTGTCCCTTGTTGAGGTGACAAGCTTGAGCCCACCAATGAAACTCCTGTTGAAGGCAATGTATTAGTGGTATAACGGTTTCCAAACTTTGACAGTGTTGAGACAATACATTCTTTAGGTACCATTGTAGTTTCCTCATATGCAGTCTGGCATATGGAATTAGTAGTATGCAGGATGCCATGTAACCCAAGGCCTGCAGAATTTTTCTTGCAGGGAGTTGGGTCTTTGTTGCTATCAATTGAAAGTATTGAGTCAGTTATCCTTGTCTGTCTGGCATGAGATGAGCCATCTGGGCCGTTGTGTTCAAGCTGGCACCCGAGAATATAATCTCTTGTGAGGGCACTAGTTTTGATTTCTTTTCGTTTACTGTGTACCCCAGGCAACTTAATAACTTTTTTTAGAAGAATGTCCTAAATTTGAATTCCTTTCTGTCTACTGGTGCCCTAAGGGCAGTGCAGAGAATTGGTAGTGCATTGAACCAGCTATGAATCTGAGGTATCTTCTGCAGTTTTGTCTGATAGGGACATGCAGGCATGCCTCTTTGAGGTCCAAAGTCACGAGCCAAGCTTTCTTGCCCAGCATGGGAAGAAGCTGCTGTAATGTCAACATTTTGAATTTCGGAACATCTAGGTTTAGAGATGAAAGATCCAGAATGGGCCTCCAGGCTTTGTCCTTTCTGGGTACCAGAAAGAGTCTTGAGTAAAATCCTTGTCCTTGCTCCTGTGATGGTACCTTTTGAATAGCTCTCATATCCATGAGTGCTGTAATTTGTTTTTGAGCCTCTGCCCATTGATTTGGTGGCAGATTTGGCATTCTTTTTAACCTTGGCAGAGTGTGAAAGTAGAACCTGTAACCTTGAAATAGAATGTTGAGAACCCATTTGTCTTTGGTGATCATTTGCCAATTGTGGTAGAAGAGTGCCAGTTTTCCTCCCAAGGGGGCTGCCAAGAAGGATTTGTTTGGCAGCTGTAGTGGGAAGTCATTGGAGCTGCTTTTTATATGGTTGGGGCCTGTCTTCCCCTTCTTTCTGGCCTGATGCAAACCATTGTCGTGGCCTGTAAGGACCTTGTATTTGACCTCTACCTCTTGGACATCTGTATCGTCTCCTTTGAGGTCTGTCTGTAATTGGAAAGGACCAATTCTTAGTTGGCCAATTTCTGCTAAATCTAGGAGGCTGAACCTGTAAGAAATCCTTCACCGTTTGCATAGATTTTGCCTTATCCTCCATTTTTTTTAATACCTCTTCTGCCTCAACTCCAAATAACACATCCTGCTGCAAAGGTGCATCCAATAATTTTGCTTTAACATGATCTGATAACGTATGTTCTTTTAACCAAGTATGTCTCCTAATGACAGAACCTGTAACAGCGGCCCTGCAGGAGGCCTCTAGAGAATCAAAACCACATTGCAAAGTATGCTTTCGCACTTGTTCAGCTGCATGCAATAAATCCTGCATTTCTTTAAAATTAGAAGGATCTGAATCTGGAAGCATTTTTGTTTTAACTGAGACAGTAAAAATTGCTGATATTTTAGCATGGGAAACTGGCAATTTAAGGCTCTCATTGCTAAAGTTGCAGATGTATATACTTTCTTTCCCCACCTGTCTAATGCTCTGGAATCTCTGTCAGAGGGAACTGGATTCTTGGCTGATGAGGCCTTAACTCCTTTAGGTCCCTGAGAAATAGTTTCAGGGTCAGCTACATGGCTTTTATACAGAAAGTTTTGAGAGTCAGGGACTCTGTAGTTTCTGTCATGTTTAACAGGGGCTGGATGTAAGGAATCCGGATTTAAGCTGAATTCAGTATACACATCATCCACAATATCTAACACTGGTGGAATAGCAAGGGGTCTGTGTTGAGGTAATAAAAGGAAGTATCTGAGCCTTTTCTTGGATTCTGAGTAATCCTGGCCTTTCCAGTGGAAATGCACCCTCATGGTATGTAGGGTTTCCCCAAAGGAGTAGTCCTCAGGTGGTGAGGCTGATGGAATTGATTCCTCAGCATCAGAATCCTCATAAGGGGGTAAAGAGTATCCTAGGTCGGAGGATGAATCAGAAGAGATGGACACCTGGTCGGATGAGTCAGTCTGCATCCTGTCTAGGCCTTTTATCAGGAGGGGGATGGAACCCCCTGATCAGAGTGATTAGGTCTTCAGCCATTTTGAGCATTTGTTTCTTAGGCATGGAGGCCTGTCCTGGAGAATGCTGTATTTGTTTCTTTGACTTTAAAGGAGGCTTAGACTTAGATGAGGGTTTAATGCTTAACTGAGTAGGTTTGAAGACACCCTCTGTAGCTGTGGGTTGCTGAGCTACTCCGGATCCCTCTGAAAGGTTAATCTCGGTAGGCTGAAGAACTTGTGCGTATGAAGGCCCAGCCATCTGCACGTGGGAGTCAGAGATGGCTTGTGGTTCTACAGAAGCGGTCGTCGGGGGCTGCGAAGGCGCCTCGCTGAAAACCGGAGAACCAGCGACTGGCCTAGAAGAGGCTTCGTCAGTTTTGGGCCTTGGATGCCTATCCTTGTCTTTGCGCTTTTTGTGTATTCCGGTCGTCGGAAGTTCCGATGGCATGGTATAATTGAATTTTCTACCAAAATAATGTCGGGCAAAATCAAACCGACGTTTAATAGTGCGCTTGTTATACCTAGCACAAAACCGACAACCAGTGACGTTGTGGTCAGGGCCTAGGCATGGGATACAATAGGAATGGAAATCCTTATGAGGTATTTGCTTCCCACAAGAAATACAGTTATTAACTTTTACTGACATCGGTCTGAGGCAAGAAAAAGTTTCCCCAACGGGGTACTTAGCTTTGTAGAAGACTTTGGTTCTGGATTCGGAATGAAAATCTCAGGAGACGGCCGACCGGCACTTGCGAACTCCTTTTGCTTCGGGCACCGTGCGGCAATCAAGACTGAAGAAAATGGCGTCGGCTGCATCTTATATACCCCTGTCGCACTGACGTCAGGGAGGAGGCGACAGCAACCGACACCGGACCAAGACTTTGGAACTCAGGCCAACTGGGGAACCACCTGACGGCAGGATAACCCAAGTGTAATGACTGCAGCAGTGTAACACGATGAACATCTAAAGGATACACTTTCCCCCCAAATCTATCAAAGGCTTTTCCATCCTTATCAGAAGGGGAGGGATTAGCATTTACCAAAGGTTAAGCAAAAGCACAATTTGTCAAAGAAAATACTGCAGGGTCAGATCTGGGATTTTTTAAAACTTAAAGGACTTCATGCAATGTACTTGCCCTCTTAGGGGCTGAAGACTGGTTGTCAAGCATGTTAGATACAGGCTGCAATAAAATCATCCTCCAACACTGCAGATAGAGGAGAAGCAGGAGTGGATTCATCAAATTTCAGTTGTAACAAACCATAAAATGTCTTCAAAGATACTGCTACATCATTATGTTCCCACTGAAACAATTGTTTATTCCTAGATATGGTTTCAGGAAAAAGAACATTTTTCTAAGGATTATTATAACAAACACTCTACTCACAATCTGAATCAATCACATGAGGAAAGAAAACCGAAGTTGGTCGCTCGATATAATTTCCCTGTTCAATAAACTAAGAATCTTCAGAAGAAAATGAAGAATTCCTTTTGTCTTACCAATAAAACTATGTTTAGTGGACTTCTGTTTAGGTGTGTAAACACAGGACGTCACTAATGATAAATGATGGGATGTCTGCTCTATTGTACCTGGTGCCCAGCATCACAGCAAGCAATCAGAACAACAGCAAAGGCATGCCTGAATGTAGACTCTTCCAAATGTTCGGCCACATCATGACAGACAACCCCCAAAAAAGAATAGTCAAGGGAGAGACACTGAAGTTAGATCGCATGAATATCTTGTAGGCTGAGAAGCAAATAATTAGCTTTCTTGTGGAAACAACTGTGGATCCTTCCATATGACTATAAATCGGAGAATCAGGACAGTGCAAAAATTAACGAGAAGCTGGGTGCTATGTAAGTAGATGGTTTACTAACGTTTGTGCGAACGACAATCTGTCGGCAGCACTGCTGCCAAAAATCAGAATGTCTGCACAAAATTTAAATGGATGGGAGAGTAGAACACACATTCATATGCAGTAGTGCATTCGCATAAGTGTATTCAACTATCTGCACGGAGATTGCAGTACAGTGGGGATTGGAAATTCATCCATATCCCCACTGTAGTGCGATCTCGGAGTTAGAATATATTAGGAGTGGGGGGGCATCCACCCGGGGGGTGGGGTGCAGGGGGGCTTGCCCCCCTGCTAAAACGTGATATGTTGTATAGGAGTCTGACTTATATCAGCTCCTATACGGCTATCACGTGATGGTTTCAGTAACAATGTAGACTCAAATGTATCGATCATCTGGGTCGACCTTGTGGCCATTCGGAATGTTTGTGTTCAGTTTTACTTTTCATTGTTTCGAACAGCAAATGTTTTGCCATTCGAACAAACAATAGTAAACCTAAGTAGATGCTGCACACAAAGAATCTTTAGCAAGGAACACGGTGTGGTTCCTATGAATATGGCTTATTCCTTTTTAATTTCTCCAAGACTTTTGGGTTTCTAATACCATGATGGGAATGAAGCCCACTCCTAAGTCAAAGTATGATAAAAGTTCATGAAATTAGCATTGTTTCAGTCTCTGATGTCAGCCTGAAGTGCTCTTCTCAGCACCTGTAATGTGCCCAGAACTGACTCCTCCTGCAGTTCATATGGTGTTACATTTATCGGTAACATATTTAAATACGACTGTAAAGTCTTTTTTATAAGACTTGCTGCTCCTACTACTGTTGGGACTGTCTGGGTGTCCTTCTTCCACACTGCCCTCATTTCTGCCTACAAGTCCTAGTATTTTATGACTCTCAGTATGTAGGACTCTGTAGTCACTGTTTGTAGCGATTTCAATGATCAATATGCTACTTTAGTCTTCTTTTCCTGGACTACTATATCCAGTTTTCTCGCATCTATTTTTTGAACTTTTGCTAATGGGTAATCTCCTATGATACAAACGTCATCATTTTCTACAATGCTTTGTGGCTCATGTTTACAATGCTTCTCAGCTACTTCAATATTATAATGTTTGCACAATCAGTATACAGGCCTTCTGCCATTAGTGTCTCACACCCAGAAACAAGACGTGCGACCGTTTCTGATTCTGTTTAAAAAAAATGGATTTGTCTGTTTTCTCTGACATGTTCAATGTATGTACGCAAGTCCACTATCCTGGGCATCAATATTAACCTGTTGTCTTCTGGTTTAAATTCACCTCTCCTTAACCATTCCTGCATTAAGTCCTGATCAATATGAGGTTGTTCCAGGAAAGTTTTGCGCTTGAAACTATATTCATGCATTTAAAAAATGAACAAGCATAGGAATCTGTCCAATTCCAACCTCACCAACACGAGTGTTGAGGAAATAAAAAAACAAACTAGTGGTCTTAAAACTTCATTGATGAACTCAGTCAAAATAAATTCCAAAATCATGAACATTTTCCACATTTCTTGCCTTCTCATCTGATCTGGTTGATTTCCATTCCTGCTTGACACTAATATGTTTCTGCTAAAGTAAGCAGGAAAGTCATCTTAGACTTATTCTCCTTATGTTTTAAAACTCTCTATGTTTGGATCTTATGAGATCAGCAAATATGTTTGCAGTCCTACAACTGTAGATCTAGACATATAAACAATTTTGAGGAGGCCCATACTCCCTTCAGAATAGGAAATACATAATGTTGGTATATACCAATTAATCACATGGCTGTTTAAATTACAAATAAAATAAGCACTTCATGCGACTACTCAAAACATATGCACCAATATAAAAACAAATCTAAAAACATTAAAAAAAAAATTAATCTATAACTTATCAGCTTGCAGAGTAGCCATATGAAGTGCTTATTTGACTGAACTACTGTTGTTTTAAAATATTTGGTACAAGTCCTTTAATCAGTTGTTAATTTACCAATTAGCTGATTTGTAATTTAAACAGTTGTGATCAATTATACTTACTTAAGGAGTATGAGAGTTTAGTATCCAGTTCTGATGAAGTCCATGGAGAAAGTACAGTTTTGTACCTACCATAAATGTAGATGTTCGAGTGCTAATACAGCTGCAGTCATAACAGATGGGTTTTCCTGCCGTCAGGCGGGTCCTCGGTCAGCCGAATTCCAAAGTCTAGGTCCGGCGTCGGTTGTCGTCACTTCTTCCCTGACGTCGGTGTGACAGGGGTATAAAAGAACCAGCAGACGCCATTTTCTTCAGTTTTTCTTGCCCCAGATGTCAGGTGCCCCCAGAAGGAAGGCAATACATAAATTTATGCAATAATGCAATGCAGTATAATCAAAAAACAGTAGTTGCAAGCAAATACACCATAAAAGAATACCCCAATCAGGTTGTATGAGGAGGTGTTAGCCATAAGGCCGGTTCCAGAGGCGAAGGAGGGAGGGAAACTTGGACTGCAGCTGTATTAGCACTCGAACATCTACATTTATGGTAAGTACAAAACTGTACTATGTTCATCGTGCATACAGCTGCAGTCATAACAGATGGGTAGAATCCCTAAGCTAAAATAAGGGTGGTAGGCACTAGGTGGAACTAGAAGGAGCCAGGATGCCCTGCAAAACTGCAGTGGCAAAACCTGCTCTAGATTTGGAGTATAAAGGCAGGTGATAGTGCTTGGAGAAAGTATGCACAGAACTCCAAGTGGCAGCTTCCATAATATCTTTGGTAGGAACCCCCCTGAGGAAAGCTGCAGAGGTAGCTGTGGCCCGAGTGGAGTGAGACCTTATGCCTGCAGGTACAGTTTTACCATGAAGAGAGTAACAAAAGCGTATGCAGTGGGCTATCCATTTTGAGATTGTCTGTTTGGAAATAGGCTTCCCTTGAGCCCCTGCAGCATAGGACACAAAGAGTTGCTCAGATTTTCTGAAAGGCTTTGTTCAGTCCAAATAATAATGTAGTTGCCTGTGAATGTCCAAAGAATGTAGTAGCCTCTCCCCTTTGTTTTGAGGATTGGGGTAAAAGGTAGGTAAGTGGATAGCCTGATTTAAGGCTACCCTGGATACTACCTTTGGCATAAAGGAAGGGTTGGCTCGTAAGGAAACTCTGTCCTGATGGAAAATGATGAAAGGTTGCACAGCCATGAGGGCTTGTAGTTCAGAAACCCTGTGAGCTGAGGTGATAGCCAGCAGGAAGGCTGTTTTCCAGGACAAATATTGTAGTTCTGTTGAGGCAGCTGGCTCGAAAGGAGGCAAAGTCAGTTTCTCTAGAATGAAATTGAGATCCCAAGCAGGCACTGGTCATTTCCTTGGGGGTTTAATATTCTTAGCCCCTCTGAGGAACTGTCTTAAGAGGGGGTGAGAGAATAAAGGAGGATCAGTGTTGTATTCTGCAGAAATGGCTGAGGCATGGATTTTGATGGAAGAGAATGAAAGTCCACTGCTTAGCATCTCAGCTAGGTACTGTAATATTTGAGGTAAATTCAGTATTCCAGGGTTCTGGCCCTTTTTCTCATTCCAAGCACAAAACCGTTTCCATTTGGCAGAGTAGGCTTTTCTAGTAGAAGGTCTTCTGGCCTCCAAAATGACATCCTGTATCTCCTTGGAGAGTAGGGTCTGTTGTGATTTTAAGGAATCTTCCATGTGGCTAGATTGAGTGTTTTCAGCTGACTGTGAAGAGTTTTGAAGTTGTGCTGAGTCAGTAGAAGAGGCATTAGAGGCAGGATCCATGGTGGGGAATGCGTTAGGCTCCTCAGGAGTGGGTACCAGTGTTATCTTGGCCAGTCTGGAGCAATGAGAATCATCTTTGGTCTGTCTGCTCTGGTTTTTAATAGAACTTTGGGCAGCAGAGGAAGAGGTGGAAAGGCATAAACCGTCATTGTTGTCCAACTGAAAGAGAGTGCGTCCACTTTCCAGGCCTGTGAATGAAAGGTCCTTGAGCAGAAATTTGCCAATTGGTGATTTCTGTGGGAGGCAAAGAGATCTATGTCTGGCCTTCCCCATGCTTGAATTATCTTTGAAAAAACTAGAGGATGCAACTTCCATTCGTGTGGATCTGTCATATTTCTGCTTAGGTTGTCTGCCAGCGTGTTTTCCTTGCCTGGCAGGAACTGTGCTTGAAGCTTGATTTGCAATTCTAGAGCCATGTTCCAAAGAGACATGGCTAGCCTGCATAGGGGGTATGAATGGGTTCCTCCCTGTTTGTTTATGTACCACATTACTGTGGTGTTGTCTGTCCTTATTAATAGCTGGCCTGGATGCAGCAGGTCTTTGAAAGCTATAATAGCATTTATTACTGCTAGCATTTCCTTTTGATTGATGTGTAGGTGCTTTTCCTTTTGGGACCATCTGCCCTGAATGCACCGATTTGTCATGTGCGCCCCCCAGGCATAATCCGAGGCGTCTGTTGTGATGATTTGACTTGCTTGAGGCTTGCAGAATGGGAGACCTGCGTTTCTTTGGCATGCTTAAGCCCACCACAGAAATTCCTTTTGAAGGCATGGAATGAGTGGTATTATTGTTTCCAAGCTGTGGCTGTGCTGAGACCATAGGTTTTTCAGGTACCATTGAAGTTTCCTCATATGCAGCTTTGCACATGGGATTAGTAGGATGCAAGATGCCATGAATCCCACAGCCTGCAGGATTTTCCTTGCAGTGAGCCTGGTGAAAGTTGCCATTTTTCCGAAGTATTGAGTTAGTTGCCCTTGTTTCTCTGGCGTGAGGTAGGCCATCTGGGTGTTTGTATCCAAGTTGGCACCCAGGAAAATTATTGTTTGAGATGGTAGTAGCCTTGATTTATTTTTGTTGACTGTGTATACTAGGGAATTCAACAACCTTATTACAAAAGCCAGATGTTTCAGAAGTATGTGCTTGCTGTCCGCTTGGATCAGGCAGTCGTCCAGATATGGGTATAATTTAATCCCTTGCAGTCTGCAGTAGGCAATTACTGATGCCAGGCATTTTGTGAACACTCTAGGTGCAGTAGATAAGCCAAAGGGCAATGCAGAGAATTGATAATGTGTTGAACCTGCAAGAAATATGAGGTATCTTCTGCAATCTTGTCTGATTGGGACATGCAGGTATGCCTCCTTGAGGTCAAATGTTACCAGCCAAGACTCCTTGCCCAGCATGGGAAGAAGCTGCTGTAATGTGAGCATCCTGAATTTTGCTCAAGTAAAAAAAAGTGTTTAGGATGGATAGGTCCAAAATAGTTCTCCAATCTTTGCCCTTCCTTGGTACCAGGAATAGTCTGGAATAAAAACCTTGACCCTGTTCTTGTGCAGGTACCTCTTGAATAGCTTTCATGTCCATGAGATCTGAAATTTGTTTTTGTGCCTCTGCCCTTTGATTGTGTGGCAGGTTTGGCATGCCTCTCATTTTTGGAAGGGTGTGAAAGTGGAACCTGTAGCCTCTGTCTATAATGTCCAGGATCCATTTGTCTTTTGTGACAATATGCCAATTTTTTGAAAATAGTGCCAGTTTCCCGCCTAAAGGTGCTGCCATTTGAGCCCTGCTTGGCATGTAAAGGGGAAAGTCATTGTTTCTGCTTTCTGAATGGCTGTGAACTATCCTCACTACCTCTTTGGGTAGGTGCTTGCCATTGTCTGCCTCTAAACGATCCTTGAGATTGCCCTCTACTCCTCGGTGCCTGTATCTACCTCTTTGGGGTCTGTCCGTGGCTGGAAAGGACCAATTTTTTGAAGGCCAATTTCTACTGAAACGTGGAGGTTGTACCTGTAGGAAATCTTTCACTGTTTGCATTGATTTTGCCTTTTCCTCCATTTTCTTTAATACCTCCTCAGCTTTAACACCAAACAATACATCTTTTTGCAGAGGTGCATCCAGTAATTTAGCTTTGACATGATCTGGTAAGGTTTGCTCTTTAAGCCAAGCATGTCTATGTATGACTGATCCTGTAACAGCAGCTCTACATGAGGCTTCTAAAGCATCAAAACCAGATTGCAAGGTATGTTTACCTACTTGCTCTGCACTATGTATCAAATCCTGCAACTCCTTCAAATCTGGTTGTTCAGGTTGTGACATTTTACTTCTCAACTGTGATAACAGAAACTGTTGGTACTTCAGCATATGGAACTGGCAGTTTAATGCCCTCATGGATAAGGTAGCCGAGGTGTATACCTTTATCCCCCACCTTTCTAAAGCTCTGGAATCCCTCTCTGAAGGTAATGGATTTTTAGTAGTGGAGGCCTTAATTCCCTTGGGACCCTGTGAGATAGTTTCTGGGTCAGCCGCATGGCTTTTGTATAGGAATTGGTGTGAGTCAGGAACCCGGTAATACCGGTCAGGCTTGACTGGAGCTGGAGGCAAAGAATCTGGGTTGAGACAGGACTCCGAATATACATCATCAAGGATATCTAAGACAGGAGGTATAGCCAGAGGCCTGTGCTGAGGGAGCAAGAGAAAATCCCTAAGCCTTTTCTTGGAGTCTGAGTACTCTTGGCCTTCCCAATGGAAGTGTTCCCTCAAGGTATGCAAGGTTTCCCCAAAAGAGTAATCCTCAGGGGGGGAGACAGAAGGAATGGACTCCTCTGCATCAGAATCTTCAAAAGGGGAGTATGAATGTTCCTGGTCATCAGAATGTTCTGAAATAATGGAGGCCTGGTCCGAGGAGGGGGATTCTTCCTCCACTCTGGGCCTTTTTTCGGGGGTTGAGAACCCCTGATAAGAGTAATTAAGTCATCAGCCATTTTGAGCATCTGCTTTTTAGGCATGGGGCCTTGAGAAGGGCCCTGTGAGGTTTGTTTTTTAGAATGCATGGCTGTCTTAGACTTAGTGAAAGCCTTGATGGAAAAAGAAGAGGAAGGCCTGAAGACACCTTGAGAGGAGGCAAACCTGTCTAAACTCTGAGTTTCACCGCCAAGAGTGGCTTCGGTATCTGTAGTCGGGGTGTGGGCCGAAGAGCCTGCGACCTCGGGTACAGAAGACACCGCCATTGAAGTGCCGTCGGTAGTCAGGGGCTGCGTAGGCGCCTCGCTGAGAACCGGACCCCCTGTAGTCGGCTTTGGCGTGGTGTCGGTAGAGGTCGCGGACCTCGTGTGTCAGTTCTTATCTTTGCGTCTTTTAGTCAAAACTGGAGTTGGAGTATCCGACGACATTATGTAGTTAAATTTTTTGCCAAAAAAGTGCTGGGCGAACTCCGCCCGATGCTTAATGGTGCGTTTGTTCATAATCTCAGGAGCTGGCCGACCGGCACTTGCGAACTGCTTCTGCTTCGGGCACCGCACGGCAAGAAAGACTGAAGAAAATGGCGTCGGCTGGTTCTTTTATACCCCTGTCGCACTGACATCAGGGAAGAAGTGACGACAACCGACGCCGGACCTAGACTTTGGAATTCGGCTGACCGAGGACCCGCCTGATGGCAGGAAAACCCATCTGTCATGACTGCAGCTGTATGCACGATGAACATCGAAAGTGCTTAACTGGAGTACAAAATGAATTTATGCTCAAATAAAGCCTGATTTCACTTGTCACTTTTCATTTCGGTCATTTCTGAAGAGCTAAGTGGTCAGGCATATTTTGGTTACAAATTCATATTGTGCTGGCTTTGTCATGGTGTTGAAGTCTACACTATCATCTTTATGGCTCTTTCGCCGGTCAGTTTTTGTGATTTTTGTGGACTACTACTTTCTTCTACAACAGAGGCCATCCTCCCCTGAACCTGGCCTAACCCAATTGTAGAAATGTGTACAATTCTAGAAGATTCTATGCTGTCATTTCTTCCAGTCCTGGAACCAGTGCACCTACCAAGACTGTGTACTTTTTTTATCCTGTTACTTGTGCACCAGCTGTCTTTCTTTATTTTTTAACCTACTTCTGTCCATGATATATGCTATATAAAATGCAGTCCATATATTGTTGTAATCTTGGTGAGATTTTGTAAAAATGTGGTCCACTTCATGAACGTACTCACCAAGACTTGAGGATGAATTAATTTCCAGCAATCCTACTCTCTTCTGCTTGACAATTTTATCATCTCTCAGTTTGGACCCTGGAATTCAGAACATGGCAGTGGATAATTTTTAATGGATGATGACTAAAAGACAAAGCATATTCCACTAGTGAGGACCCACTTCAAAAGTAAGCTCAAGAAATACTACAAAAGCAAAGTCCCTTCCGGGGTATGAGTTTTGTCAGGTGGTATGCCATTTCTTTCAATGTGATATTTCAGACTGGATGCTGGTCCTTAGGGTCTCCAGCACACACCTTAACTTACATTACATCCTTCCTGTTCAATTGAAAAATATTCTGAAAGGCCTTTTAGCCTCAAAGTTAGTTCTCGGTTTCCAATGCAAGACCACTTCTATAACGGATACTTTAAACAAATGAACCTTTTCTGTTACAGTAATAAAAACATTGAAACGCTACACATATTAACCTTTTCTATTTTAACAGTGAATGTGTATAATGCTTTCAAAACACAGGCTTGCTTTTATTCTAAAGTACACACATTTATAACAGTTTTATTTAATGGAATCAAGAAAGAAGGGTGTCAACAATGTATGTTATAATTATGATGCAGGTATGCCAGGTCATGCAACAAGAAAAGGTTAATAATGGAATTCAGGTAACAGTAAATATTTGGGGTGGACAGCACAGGGCACAGTTGAAAGACTAAAGCACCTTTCTCAGCCTGGACATGAGGAGATACATTTTTACAGTGAGGGTGGTGGTTCAGTGAAACAAACTTTCTAAACATGTAAAAAAAAAGTATTCTATCTATCCATCCATCCATCCTTTGTTGAGGATGGTAGTTCCAAAAGGGCAAGTGGCATCTTTTCACAGGAGACTTGTATAATAAAAACTAGTACCAAAACAAACCAAAATAAAAAATAGCCGAAAACAAAGAGATGGAACAAAGAGATGACTTCAGGTATAAAATAAAGACACTTTAATAGAACATTTTAGCACTTTCATCTCCATATGAGACTTCATCACAAATAAAACTTATTTCTGATGAATTCTCATATGGATAGCTTAAAATGTTTCTATTCAAATGTCTTTCTGATCTCTTTATCACTATTTTCAACAATTTTATCTTTTCCTGTAGAGGTGATGCTGATATTACTAGAGGAAATTTATCCAGGCCATCAGGGAACTTCCTCTACTCTTTTTGATAGGTGCTGTGGGATCTTAATGTCCACCTCAGCTAACACCAGGCAAATAGGACATCCAAAAATAACAGTCAGGAGTGCAGCACCCCACTTATACTACAATGCAAAATCAACAACTGATGTACCTAATGTGAGAATAGAACCCACAGCCTTGAGCATCAAAGTCAAGTGTGCTATCTGTTTGATCACTAATACGATAAATAGGTCAAAGAGTATGGGGGGTTTGTGGAGAGCTAATGGGAGGAAATGTAAGACATGAACAATAGCAACTGCAAGACAGAGACTGCATTGCTCTGGGAAACTAGACACACTTTTTGTCCCCTTCTGTCAGCAAGTTGGCAGCTCATTTTACAGCTTTTAAATCACAACTCCTTCTAAAATTTCTATGTCATACTCACTTTTTTGAAAAATGTTCAAGATTGTGGGAGCAGAGCCACTCTTCTAGTGCAAGATCATGTGCCAAGCGTTTCAGTGCCTCATGTAGGTGGTCCAGCGCTGGTTTCACCTCCAAAATCCCCTCTGACCCTGCCCATCCATTCACAACTGCTATCTCCTCCAAACACTGAACATCTGCAAGAAATACAGACATAAAAATATGTAAAATATCCTGGTCTTATCTGTATGCAAGCATAAAATCCAAGGTCAAAAGGAAAGGGGATGACAAAAACGGTATAAGCAACACAGTTAAGGCTCTCAAAGGACTATTTCAGCCCTGGTTCACTAACATGTTTTACCTGCAGGGCTTAATCGTTGACCATTCAAATATTCATTAAACATATATGAGAAAATATTTAACAAACGCATAACTGGCAAATCCCCAACAGTGACACTGCAAACTTGAGGAAACTATAAATGTCATACAATGTAAAAAACTGAACAAATAAATTAAATTACTGTTAATCACCTTTCTTAATGAATCTTGCAAGGAAGAAAATACAGCTGAAGAATGGAAGAGAGTGAACTGATCCTCCTTCATAAGGATGTAAGATGTGCTACAAACTTCTGACCTGTCAGTTTGACCACAGATGTAACATATGGATCTCTGCTGAAGGAAAGATGCAAAGCATCTGGAAGCAAATGGTGCAACGAGATGGAATACAGTATGGCTGTATACACAGGTTCATACCAGGGTCTTCACACACAGGTTCATGCCAGAGTTACACCCACCAGGGTCTTCATACACAGGTTCATACCAGGGTTACACCCACCTTCACACACAGGTTCATGCCAGGGTTACACCCACCAGGGTCTTCACACACAGGTTCATAGCAGGGTTACACCCACCAGGGTCTTCACACACAGGTTCATAGCAGGGTTACACCCACCAGGGTCTTCACACACAGGTTCACAGCAGGGTTACACCCACCAGGGTCTTCACACACAGGTTCACAGCAGGGTTACACCCACCAGGGTCTTCACACACAGGTTCACAGCAGGGTTACACCCACCAGGGTCTTCACACACAGGTTCACAGCAGGGTTACACCCACCAGGGTCTTCACACACAGGTTCACAGCAGGGTTACACCCACCAGGGTCTTCACACACAGGTTCACAGCAGGGTTACACCCACCAGGGTCTTCACACACAGGTTCACAGCAGGGTTACACCCACCAGGGTCTTCACACACAGGTTCACAGCAGGGTTACACCCACCAGGGTCTTCACACACAGGTTCACAGCAGGGTTACACCCACCAGGGTCTTCACACACAGGTTCATACCAGGTTCACACCCACCAGGGTCTTCACACACAGGTTCATACCAGGGTTACACCCACCAGGGTCTTCACACACAGGTTCATACCAGGGTTACACCCACCAGGGTCTTCACACACAGGTTCATACCAGGGTTACACCCACCAGGGTCTTCACACACAGGTTCATACCAGGGTTACACCCGCCAGGGTCTTCACACACCCGCCAGGGTCTTCACACACAGGTTCATACCAGGGTTACACCCACCAGGGTCTTCACACACAGATTCATACAAGGGTTACATCCACCAGGGTCTTTACAGACCTAGCCATGCAATCCAACCCAGTTCTATCCCAGAGTTACTTGGATACCTAAATGGAGGGGAAGGTTAGTAATGAGGCAACTCAGGGTTATGCATGTATCGGGGGAGTAGTACGTTAGTAAGTAAATTTACTTACTGTTGACCTCTGTCCATCAGAGACATGGAATCCAGAGCAGGGGTGAATTTGCAATTTCCCATCTAATGATCAAGGTTTGTTATAAAAGGATGAACTCTGCTTCACGTAGGTGCGCAACTTATTCCATAGCACAGGGGATCCTCTGAGACACACATCAGGGAGTTGTAAAATATGTGTCTTCCTTGCTTAAATTATTGTTATAACTAGTACGTCGGTCATGTAGCGTTGTTTTGTATGCACTAGACAGCTTCAAAAATTATACGTGATGATGGGGATTCAGAAAATTGTGTTAAGGGGTAAATCAAGCCTGAAAAATAGGGACATATCGTGAAAAAATAGGCACATCCTGAATAAGGGTAGAAAACAAGAGCATCCCCCCACAATTGGGACGATTGAGAGGTCTGCTCCCATTACGCCTCCAGCATTTACTATCTGCTTGAGGAGTAATTCTCTAAAGTCTGCTTGGGGTATAAAAAAGGATTTTCAAGCACTTCCATCCCAAAATCCTAAACATACAAATGTGCGCCTAATGTTTTGTTGTAAATCGCCCTTCCATTTTCCTAATCTTTTCTACCCCCCCCAACTGATTAATTCTTATCTTTATCGTGCAGTATGTATATGGCTGTTAGCTTCTGCTTTACATTAAAATGAAAACCTCTACCAGCGCCAGTCTTTCACTTCACCCTTCCCCTCCCCCTCTCTCCGTTGTCAATCCAATATACATTCTCAAACCAGAATTATTTTTGTGCTAAAGGAATCTGCAGAGGATGATGTAAAGAATGCGCCAAAGGACTGAAGGCCAGATCAAAATGGTCTCATCACAGAGCTGGAAGATTTGGCTCATCCTTGTAAGATGACCTGGAAAAAAGCTGTCCTGAAAAAGTTTCTAGGTAATGTCCACTACAGTCGCTTCTTTCAGGCTGTGATGAAGGAAATTCAGACCAGCTGCTTTGCACCGATTCACCATGAAGCATAATCCAGGCAGCCTACCATCAGCTGCTCTCTTACTATATGAAGAAGCAGGGGGTATGTCCGCCACATAAGCCCCTTCATTTCAGAATGAGCAAGGTGGATGCTAATCTCTAGAGCATTCAATACCAGTGCCAAGTACCCCTGGGGAGCCACTGTGGGCTTGTCATTTGAAGCCTTGCAAAGGCAAGTAAAAGGATACAAGAAAATATTCAGAAAGATTTACATGGACTTGGAGTAAACAGAAGGAGTAAGATACAGAAACCCTAAGGGAAAGCTAGGAAAAGGAGAGTGAGGTGTGTAAGAGTAATGTAATATGGGCTAACGCTCAGGGGGATACGTGACAGACCAAAAAGAGCAGGGCCAAAAAATGTGCAGACAGGACTATATGCCCGCCCATACTGTATATTTGATTTGTGACACTCCTCCCAGTCTAGTGTCATTAGTTCATTCAATCTAATACAGAACATTTGTGAAGGCCAACCCACTCAGATTCTTAACCTTGAATTAACTTCTGTTCCAGCTTTCTCCATTTCCACTTTACTGTAAAAAAAAAAAAAAAAATTCTAAGCCCCTTTCCTGTAACAAGTCTTGCCCAGATACAGATTTGCTGTATTCAGGACTGTTTGTAAGCTCCTGAACCCATCCCCCACTTAACTAGGGTTAAACTATTCCTGGCGCCATAAAATGTGCTTCAAATTTTCCCTTGCAACTAGCCAGCTTTTTAATTTTAGCACTCAAATCTGTTTCTTTGAGCTCAGCGCTTGTTCAGCACTAAATAAGCTACAAATTACTATAGCACTCAACTTTCCTCACTTGTCTGGAGGAAAACAGTTTTTACTACTTAACAAATAAGCACCTATCCAGGCATGTCTAAAAGGTCAGCTCCCGGTGTTTTCTCCTGTCTACTTAATGAATCTGGGCATCTTGAGACAAATGCAGCAATTGCCTCATGTACACAGACAACTCTCTCCTCCTACCACCCAACACTACGACCTGTGAGAGATGCAGTTATATAGCCAAACTGGAAGCAAAGCTGTTTTCACCGAAGACTGGACTAGAGAGTCAAGAGGAGGAGAAGGTAAACACTTGCACCACACCACACTCATCACATAGTCCCCCAAAACCTACACCACCAAAACACACACAAAGAAGCACAAAACACACACCTACATTTGCGGAGGTTCTCAGTAAAAATCTGCCCAAAGAACCGAGACCTCCAAAGCAGAAATGCAAGCAACCTCCACCCCCCCCAACACAACTCAAATGACACATAGTCCACATACTCAGTGTGCCACTCAACTACAGCCCATAAGGCATAACGTACCCAACACTCTAGTCATAGCTGACTCTATAGTCAGGCACACTGATGTTCCACTCACCAGGCTAAATAAGGAGAAAGTTACTGTCAGCTGCCTGTCAGGTGCCAGGATCCGCCACATAAAGCACGCACTCTGGTCACTCCACAACAAGTACAAATATGACTTGTCATTGTCCATGTTGGTGTGAATGATCTGAGACGTACCTCCCTGGACTAAATGAAAAGAGACATGGAGGAGCTCTCCGATCTTGTAGCCCAGGCAGGTATGACCCTAGCCCTGAGTAGCATCATGCCATCACCCAGAATACCACAGCACAAGGACAAAATGATTGACTTCAACAATTGGCTAAGCTTCTGGTGTCATTCTAAGGGAATCCAGTATCTGTCTGCTTGGGATGACATGATCGACAGACCACGCTGCTTTGCCAGAAATGGCCTGCACCTGTCGCCCTTGGGATTCCGGACACTGGCAAAGGCTCATGCCACCCCTATAGTGCCTTTTTTAGGCAAGGTTCAAATGACAACTTCACCACCGTAATGGGTACAAACAATCAAAATCTGAGGGTAATGCTACTCAAAGCTAGAAGTCTAAACCTCAAAATGCACTCACTCAAGGCACTCCTTAAAATGGAGAACAGAGACATCTGTGCAGTGACAGAGACCTGGTTCAAAGCTCCAGAGAGCACCCCTGCATTACCAGGCTATAATTCATTCCACACTAAAGGTGGAGGTGTGTCCATATTCATTAAGGATATCCACACCTCCAAGCTAGTTGCTCAGCATAATGCAGCCGAGATTATCCAAGTTCAACTAACTCTGGACAAAACCGCAATCCAGATTGTAGCTTGCTACAGACCCCCCCCCCCACCATGCCCCAGGATTACCACGCGTCTTTTCTTGATACACTGGAAAATATTAAGGTACAACCCAACACCCTAACAATGAGTGATTTCAACTACCCCACCATTAACTGGGAAAACTACTCGTGTACCAACACTTTTGCTCAACGTTTTCTGAAATTCATCAAGTTCAACGCCGTGGATCAACTTATCCACACACCCACCAGGGACAGCAATACACTAGACCTGGTCATCACCAACATGGGCGACCGGAGTTCCACACCAGAGGTCAGCTTCTCGTTGCTCAGATCCGACCACAAGCTAATCACCCTAGATCTCCACAACCCGCTCCCACCCCCCATTAGGGAAACAACCATAAACAATTTCTCCAAAGGTAACTTCACGCTTCTTAAGACAGAAGTGGCAAACTTCATGATACCCATGCAGATGGACAAAAGAGGTACAACTGCTGAATCTTACACAAATGCACTTTATAAGCACTTACAAGTGCATGGATCGTGCTAGTCTCCAAAAAAAGGAAGCCAATCTGGTGATCTCCTGCCATAAACAAACTCTTCAACAGAAGAGGGAAACTGTTGCAAAAAAGAGTAAAATCCCATGATAGGAGGAACTCCCTGGTCAGCCTCAGTAAGAAGCTGAGATCCCTCATAAAATCCTCCAAAGCTAGTTATGAAAACAAAATCATCACGGATTCTAAAGACAACCACAAAGCATTCTATAGCTATGTCAAGAATCTCAATGGCAACACTCAGAGCTGCTCTGAGTTACAGCACAATGACACTAAATATACAGATATACAGAACCAACTAATATTGCAAACATCCTGGCAGACAGGTTCAGTGCTAACTTTACCCCCCTCTCACCCCCTAAAGGGCCCATCTTTATACCGGAAGAAAGCAAAGTTCCTGTAATCATGGCTGCACAGGTAAAAACCTCACTCTCCAAAGCCAAGAACACAGCATCCATGGGACCTGACAACATCCCAGGCTGCCTTCTACATGAACTACAGAATGAACTGGCACCCCACCTAAGTACCATGTTCAATCATAGCCTCACATCAGGCTTTGTGCCCATTGAATGGTGCACCACGATGGTTATCCCACTCCACAAAGGGGGGGGTCACAACAGACCCCGGGAACTGCCGCCTCATTAGCCTGACGAGCCTGGTCTGCAAAGCCATGGAACTCATAAACAAAGACAATAGAGATCTCCAAACTCTGGACCCCACACAGTTCGGGTTTGTAAAGGGCAGATCATGTCTCCTAAACCTGATAGACTTCTTTGAAGCTGTCACCAAAGCCATAGATGAGGGTAATGTGGTTCACACAGCCTATCTTGATCTCGCCAAGACGTTCAACACCATCCCCCACTCTGGAATTATAGATAAACTCACTAAACTAGGTATAAATCCCTATGTCACAAGATGGGCTGCCAACTGGCTTAGGGACAGAACCCACACTGTGAAAGTAGCAGACTCCAAATCAGACTTCAGACCAGTGACAAGTGGAGTACCACAGGGCTCAGTCCTAGGTCCCCCCCTGTTTGGTATCTACTTCTCTAAAGTACAGGCTAACACAGAAGGTCTTAGGCTAACTAAATTCGCAGATGACTGCAAACTAGGAGCCATAAATCGAAACTCCTAACGATGTGAACATCCTACAAAAGAGCCTCACTGAGACAGATGCCTGGTGTCAAAGCCATGGTCTCAAGCTCAATGCCAAAAAGTGCATTGTCATCCCCTTTGGTAAAAACTCTGCACCCATGAACTACCACATAAGCGGTAGTCTACTTAACACTGAAAGTGTGATAAGAAACCTTGGGACACAGGCAGACAGTAGTCTCTCCTTTGATAATCACATTGCCACAGTGGTCAGGAAATCCTTCTACGTGGCACACCTCATCACAAAAGGTTTCTCATCCAGAAAAAAAAGAGGTCATTGTTCCCCTCTACTCATCACTCATTAGACCCATTAGAGTACAATGCCCCTTTTGGTATATACCTCACAAGACATCTACAACAACTGGAAAGGCCGCAGAAATACCTCACAAAGAGGATTACTGGCCTCAGACAGATGCCCTACGCAGACCAACTCCAAAAACTCCAGCTTTAATCTGTCGCATATCGCCTACTCAGAAGCGATCTCTGCCTAACATACAAAACTATGTCAGGCCCAGAGCTGTAGGACATGCTCCACTTAAAGAAATCCCAAGCCGTCCGAGCTACACGCTCTAGGGACCTAAACCTTGTCACCACAATAAACAGAACATGCTGGAGGGATAGATTCCTGTCCCAGACACTTCCCATACTCTGAAACAGACTACCTATCTATGTCAAACAGAGCTCCTCATTAGCACTCTTCAAGAAAATCTTGATGATTGGATGGGTAATAGGAAATTCACCCCGGGGATCACTTCTGTGGTTCTGCTTGACAGGGACACAGAAAAATAATTTTCTTGGGTGGCGAAAGCCAGGGTACCTTTTTGGCTAGGCTTGTATAGGCCCTAGGGCCAATAGCCTAGTACCTACCTATGAACCTATATACAGGTGTTATAAAATGCATGTCAGCTAAAAAGACACAAGGAAGCAGAAGGGGGATGAATACTACATGTGTAAGTGACCAAGAATGGACAACTTGTGCATATGCTGAAGGGACAGAAATATCCATGTTGGGGGGCAAGGTGATGTCTGTCTGGCAGCAGGTAAATGAGAGAAGTTGCATGGCAGATGGTAGGTATGAATATCTGGAATACAAAGAGACAAGAGGGAATGCAAAATGGAGGAAGTGGTGTAGGTGTTACAAGAGGTATGGTGGGTTGTTGTTGTGTCTTTCGGCTTATCCCGGTTAGGGGTCGCCACAGCAGAACTCCGGTCTGCTAATGTTTGTTAGTGGATTTTTACATGCCGAGTTACCAGCCCTGATGCACAACCTTCAATGAAGGCATGCCCATTCACGCATGCCTCCACACAAAAGACGCTCTAGCTGAGAATCGAATGCGACAACATCTTGCTGTGAGGAAAATTTGGGTGGCGAAAAACAGGGTACCTTTTTGGCTAGGCTTGTATAGGCCCTAGGGCCAATAGCCTAGTACCTACCTATGAACCTATACACAGGTGTTATAAAATGCATGTCAGCTAAAAAGACACAAGGAAGCAGAAGGGGGGTGAATACCACAGGTTTAAGTGACCAAGAATGGACAACCTGCACATGTGCTGGAGGGAAAGAAATATCCATGTTGGGGGCATGGTGATGTCTGTCTGGCAGCAGGTAAATGAGAGAAGTTGCATGGTAGATGGTAGGTATGAATATCTGGAATACAAACAGACAAGAGGGAATGCAAAATGGAGGAAGTGGTGTAGGTGTTACAAGAGGTATGGTGGGTAAAAGACAAAATGCCAACAACAGTACAATGGCAGGCTGACAGCCAGGGATGGAGAATCAGGGATGGATGTAGGTACAGAAACTGATGTAGTTAGAAACAATACTGCAGTACAAAGACAGCAAGTTACGGAGGACTGATGGGAAGCAATATAAAGGAAAAGAAGGATGAGGGCCAATCAAAACCCAGAGTGCAGAAATGGTATGGGGGCTGCTTAGGTTCATAGGTGTGTACTAGGCTAATGGCCCTGGAGCCTTTACAAGCCTAGCCCATATAAGTGCCCTGGCATTAGTAAATAATTATAAAGACCCCAGAGTGGAGAAATGGTGTGGGGGCTGCTTAGGTTCATAGGTGTGTACTAGGCTAATGGCCCAGGAGCCTTTACAAGCCTAGCCCATAGAAGTGCCCTGGCATTAGTAAACAATTATAAAGAACCCAGAGTGCAGAAATTGTGTGGGGGCTGCTTAGGTTCATAGGTGTGTACTAGGCTAATGGCCCTGGAGCCTTTACAAGCCTAGCCCACAGAAGTGCCCTGGCATTAGTAAATAATTATAAAGACCCCAGAGTGGAGAAATGGTGTGGGGGCTGCTTAGGTTCATAGGTGTGTACTAGGCTAATGGCCCTGGATCCTTTACAAGCCTAGCCCAAAGAAGTGCCCTGACATTAGTAAACAATTATAAAGAACCCAGAGTGGAGAAATGGTGTGGGGGCTGCTTAGGTTCATAGGTGTGTACTAGGCTAATGGCACTGGAGCCTTTACAAGCCTAGCCCATACAAGCGCCCTGGCATTAGTAAATAATTATAAAGAATCCACATGGCACTAGGTTCGATACGTAGTAATCCTGCCCCCTGGCTACAAAAATCCAATACAGCCTTACACAAAGACAGGGACAAAGCCTGGAAAATCTGGTGACAACACAAGACACGTACAACTAGGCAAATCTACCTTGAACTACAAAATAAGGCAAAAAAAACAAAGTAGGGGGTGACAATCAAAGTCACTATATCTCCTTACAAAGTAAATATAGCTCCAACCCTCAAAATTTTTCTGCTACAGTGAACATCCTCCAGCCTGGAAAGACCCCCCCCCCCCAACACAGATGGCACAAACTCAGACATAGCCACCAGCTTTAAGGAATACTTTTATCACCTCTATACTTAAACTTAAAACAGTACAAACACTCCCAACCCACCACAACCCCCTATAACCCAAAATAACACTACTCCGTTCTCTCTCGAGCCAGCACCAATCACTATTATTTAAAAATACCTATCCAAACTCAAACTCACCACCCTACCAGCAGACAATCTTCCCGCTGAATACCTTCAACTTGCATCCCAGGCCATACCTTATCTCATCTCACTACTAATAAATAGATCCATTAAAGAAAATATCGTCCATCCTTATGGAAGACTTCATTCTTCATTCCCCTTCACAAGGGTAGCCCCTCCACTGACCTCTTAAATTACCAACCCATCGTGATCCTCTCACCCCCTATCAAAGATCTTAGAAAAGTGCATCCACCATCAACTACTCACACATCTTCTCTCCAATAAACTCCTCTCCAAATGCCAACATGGATTCCGACCACCCTAATTAACTTCAACAGCACTGCAAACTCAATCAGGAACCAAGGCAACCTAGTATCTACCTTTCTAGACTTATCCAAAGCATTTGACACAATTTCTCATAATAAACTCCTAACATACCTCTCTGACCTCAACATCAACAAACCCTCCCTACTTTGGTTCCAAAGTTACCTAGACAACCACCAAAAGTCTGTCAAATGGCTCAACTCCCTATCTCCCCCACTTCTTCTCACACTATGTGTCCCACAATGTACTATTTTAGGCCCCCTTCTCTTTAACACCTTCACAAACCAACTTCAGGTTAGCAACCACAAAAGCTGACATAGTCCAATACGCTGACGACACAACCCTGATCTGCTCTGCTCCAAACATCCAACTCCTCCAGCAAAAAGCCCAAGAATCCTTTACAGAGATAGAAAACTGGTTAAGTAAGTCACAACTGATATTAAACCCGAAGAAAACACAACTTACGTTGTTTCATCAAAGACAAACGCCCCCAACTTCTCCACAGTCTCAACCAATAAAACACCCATCACCCCAGTATCAGAGGCCAAACTCCGAGGACTTACAATTGACTCGCATTTAAAATTCAAAAGACACATCTCTATAACTATCTCCAAAGTCCATAAAAAACTAGGTACCCTTTATTGCTGCAAAAAGTACCTCAACTCCAAGGCTCGAACTGATACACCCAGAACCCACCTCCTGTCCCCACTACTCCACACATCCCCAGTGCTAAAAAAGCTAAATAAAACCGATCTGAACAAACTCTCCACCTGCTACAAAAAAATCGTAAGGTTTGTAACCAACGCCAAATCCCTCTCCAACCACTGCCAATCCCTACACATATTGCATTGGCTCGAACTTCCCAATCTACTACACTACCGACAACTCAACCTAGCCCACCAAATATTATACTGTCCTCAGAAAACCCCTGCCCTGACTGGTCTCCTCAACTTTTACAACTCAAATAGACAACTACGATCCAGTAATACAGCTCTGATTAATACAATTCCAAGCAAAAATAGCTCAGGTGAAGCTCTCTTCCCTAATGAAGTTGCAACAATATGGAACACCCTGCCCCCTGAACTCAGAATTCAAAGCTTTTACCTCTACATTCAAAAACCTCCTTTAGCATACCTCTACAGTAGCCACTTTTGTAACTGCAACCCCCCCCCCGAATCCACATGGACTGTAAGACAACTTCATAGCGGTCCTGCTGTTATTCCCTCATGCTTCTGGTATTCACCAACTTTTTTTCTACCATTGATACTGTACATACTGCATATACTGCCACTACTTGATAGAATACAAGACAAGACGGTCTTAACTACACTCATTATGTATACTGTATAAATTACATCTACTATGTATAATAGGTTTCCTAATCTGCTAGTATCATCCCTCACTTAGTAGCATCTCTCCTAATCTACTTTGTAACTAAATTTACATTTTTATATTCTATTATATTTTTGTAACCAACTGTTGCCATTATTTGATTTCCTATAAAATATGGAGCTTTTCTCCCCAGGACTCAGTTGAAAACAGACACCAGATGTCCAGTCGGATTATCCTGGTAAATTAATTACACACACTCTATACCTATATGTATATATATATATATATATATATATATATATATATATATATATATATCCCCTTCAAAACATCTAAAACCCATAACACTGAATTTCATAACATCTGACGGTACAAATCACATGAAAATAACATCCCCTCCACATATAATGACACGAAAACTACCAAACACACATTTTACTATGTTTCTGCAGGGGGGCTTGATACAGTGGGGTTAGGAAATTAACTTTTTCCCAATGTAGTGCCATCCTGGAATTGGTATATTTAATTTAAGGGGGGGAGCAGAGCACCCCACATAGGGTGTGCAGAGGGGCTTGCCCCCCTGTAGAAACGTAGTAAAAAGTTTGTTAGTTTAATGTTGTTATATGTGGAGGGGATGTTATCTTCTTGGGATTTTTAGTGTCAGATGTTATGAAATTCGATGTTATGGGATTTAGAGGTTTCAAAGTAGACCCATATCTATATATATCTATATATCTATCTATATCTATCTATATCTATCTATATCTATCTATATCTATCTATATCTATATATATGTATATACATACACACACACTCCATACACACATTATATATCACACACATTATATATATCTCTCACACACAAACACACACATTACATATCACTCACACATTCACACACACACACACACAGATATACATCTATACATATATATATATATATACATACATACATATATACATATATATATATATATATATATATATATATATATATATATATACACACACATATATATATATATATATATATATATATATATATATATATATATATATATATATAGATATGTATGTATGTGTGTGCCATTTTATTTGACATTTGTTTACCAGGATAGTCTGACTGGTCAACAGAACCTGTTTTCAGAGGAGGCCCAGGGAGAAAAGCTCCATGTACAGGCAATATAATCACAGCATTTGTATCTTACAGTATATATATATATATATATATATATATATATATATATATATATATATATATATATATACACACACACACACACACACACACACACACACACACACACACACACACACACACACACACACACACACACACACACATTATTTTATTTATTTGACATTTGTTTACCAGGATAGTCTGACTGGGTCAAAAGAAACTGTTTACAGAGGGGGCCCAGGGAGAAAAGCTCCATGTACAGGCAATATAATCACAGCATTCGTATCTTACAGTATATACACACACACATTATATATCACTCACACACACACACACACACACACACACACACACACACACACACACACACACACACACACACACACACACGTATTATTTTATTTGACATTTGTTTACCAGGATAGTCTGACTGGGTCAACAGAACCTGTTTTCAGAGGAGGCCCGGGGAGAAAAGCTCCATGTACAGGCAATATAATCACAGCATTCGTATCTTACAGTATATACACACACATTATATATCACACACACACACACACACACACACACACACACACACACACAACAATAACAC